>NC_046333.1:139040873-139359527 GCF_000738735.6 Corvus cornix cornix | reverse complement strand
TTACTTTTTATGAGCTAATTTTAAATGAGTATGAGCAATGGGGATGAAGCTTTTTCATTTGAACATGCCTTGTAAAAACAGAAAAGCTTCCTGAGATAGCGTGGGTATGCTGAAAGCAGCACTGTACTGATGTAGTCAAACTTTACAGAACTCAATGATTTTTTTTTTCAATCACTGTGGCGAAGCTGTTCTGAAAGTCTCTATCAGTAATAGTGAAGTACTGCAATGGTTTGATCTCGTTGATATTCTGGAGAATGATTTTTCTTTTTTTATTGTCCTCATTTTAAGAAATGATGGAGCAATGAATAGAAAATAATTTATTGAGTGTTCACACACTGTATGTATACTTTCATTATACATTTATTGAAGACCTATTGTTTAGTGTTTTCTGCTGGAGGCTAGTCTTGTAAAAGAATAGTCTAGAATAGACTCAGTGCATGTGTTGTCCATTTGCCTGTCAGCAATAGTTTTGACAGAAAAAACGGGGAGTTTGAGTGACTGCTGGTCTGTCTTAAGGTATGGTAATGAGGCTAATTAGGAGAGATGAGAGCTGAACTGGATATGTGAAGGCAATTATCCGTGAAACTTTTGTCATGCTTTATCTTTATCAGATCTCTCTTTCTCTATTTTTGGCATTTGCCAGTGACATGCAGAATGGAAATACTTGAAGTGATACATATTTTAGAAAAGCAAAGTAAGGAAAGAAGGCAGAAGGAAATTTATATGAGGACATCTCATTATTAAACTGTACAACTTACCATGGATATTGTAGATCAGCAGGAAAAGACCTTGCCTGTGTTATTCTTGTCACTTGCATTTACATGAGTTAAAATCAATTGCTTTTTTGTAATAATGAATTTACTAGACAACTACATCTCCCATGTTCAGTGTACATTGTTTTGTTTGCTCTTTTTATGTTATGACTAACTGCAGCAAGCATGTTATTAAACTGACTTGAAACAAAAACATGTAAAGAGCATGAAAAGAGAATGAAAATGCATTTAATTATATATTTAAAAAAAAAAAAAGCTGAAATTTTCTCATTTCTGTTTTCAGGAGGTTAGTGTGATTTACTTTCAGACTTTTTCTTAGAATCTAGTACAAACTGATTTAAAAAGAAGTACTGAATAGAGCAAATGAAAACCATGTGTCACAAGTCTTGATGAATCAATGCACATAATCCTCAAAGAAAGAAGGTGATAAATGAAACTTGCACATTAATGAGACCATAACCAGGCTCAATTACTAGGCCTTTTTGAAGAGCCGTAGTAACTTCACACATCTTTTTATGTTAGAGGGAAAAAATTATATCCTCTGAGCTGTCTGCACACTCCTGCTTCTTGCAGTATGTCAAAAGACAGTGTACCTCTAATCCATTTTTAAAGAGACCATAATGTTAAAGAAAAGCCACTCTATATAAGACACACTCAATGAGTTTTAAAGGAAAAAAAAATCTTTGTCATAATTTAGATCATTTTACTTGGACATTTTATGTGAGTCTACCAAATGTGCTTATAAAGTAATATTACAGACTTCAAGTCAAATTTATCTTAGTAGTCCTCTCTTCTGAACTTGCTAGAAGTATGGCAAGGAGTATAATGAATGGATGTGTAATAGAGATTAACACTTACTGCCCTAATATTTTTCCATTAAGCAGCAGTTCTTTTTCTCAGATTTTGTTTTGTAGTACATATGTTAAAAGCATTGAATTTAGTGCTAGCAACAACATTACATGTGTCCAGAATGCCAGCACAAAATGCTTGAGGTTTATAATAATAATCCTAAATCTTACATGAAGGACTGAATTGTATTTTGTGTCTTCAATTGCATTTGCTTTTAGCAATAATAAGGAAATTTGCTCAATCTCAGAACCATTGCCTGCTTGCTACTCTGAGATCTCTGTGTTCTGTAAAGCACAGCAGAATATTGCTGCTATCAGTTGTCACTTCCTCTCTTTCCCCTACGCTGTTCATGCACACATGTACACACACAAAACCACCCCATTCTTTCTACACTGCAAAGACTGCAAAAAGGGGGTTATTGCAGATTATAATCTGTAGCCATTAGCTTCTTTGCTGGTTTCTACTGAGTTTTAATAAAAAGGTTACTGTTGCCTCCGTGAGAGTTCAGAGAACTCCACTTTCCATTGGGTTTTAAGTGATGGAGAAAGATGAAAAACCTTAGCGCTCAGTCCACAGAAATAATAGCATTAATGTTAATAATAATAATAATAATAATAATAATAATAATGCACAAACAAAAAGAACCAAACAATTAAAAGACCCAAACCAGAACTAGCTTGGCAGTTTTCTACAGAGCAGGAATAAGAGAATAACCACAGAAATGCCACTTCAGTCATCTGCAAAAGCCATGCTAGGGACAAAGGACTATGCATGTCACCCTTTCTCACTCTAGAGTTGAAATTTGGTATTCACAATTATAAGGATCTGGAATACAGATTTATGCAAGGGGGAAAACTGAAAACAATCTTTAGATCATTAATCTATTACCTATGAGCTTGACTAAACAGAAACTCCTCAAATGCATTCCTACTCCCTTCAGCTCCTCATCTCCTCTGTTGGCAGTCTGTTGTGTTATGCATGGCTTCTCCTTAGTATAAATTTACAAAGAGATCAAATGTGCTGGTCTCCAAGTGTCACTGGGAAGAGTATGCAAAATCTTGTAATCCAGTACCGCAACTAAATCATCTATAGAAGTAATTTAAATAGTTGCAGAAGCTAACCTTTTTTTCAATTGTGTCTGGATGTCTTTACCATATTTTCATAAACAGCTGAGAGTGGTGGTATATAAACACTTCAAACATTTTATTATAGTACTACACTGTTGCAACAGGTTACCTATGGTGCTTTCGCCCAATAGGTTACTAATGAAGTGTCATTTCCCTGCCTTATTTGGTTTGTGTTGCAACCTTAATTATATTTCAGTTTTAGAATAAGCTCGCAAAGTAGTGTACAGGGACTTGGCCACACAACTTGCATTAACATTAATCAAAATCGTGTGTCTGAATTCCCACCACCCTCCAAATGTACCCTGGGATTGTTGGTGGGGATTGTGTGCAGGAGGCTCACATGCAATAGGTTTTACCACTGGCTTCCTCTTATTCTGAATTGTGATCCTGCTCTTCATACCTGAAATAAAAGGTGGCAGGGAATACTGAAGCCCTTTGTTCACAGGCTTTGTCAGTGAGGCCAGTGACAATTCATGTCTCCTCACTTTAATCAACATGAACCAGCTTTGCTGAGAGGCTGAGGTGGCAACTTTAACCCAGAGAATCAGTCATGTCTTTTAGGGAGCTGCAGGATTTTGTACCTAAGATTGTGAAGCTGGTTCAAATAAAATACAGTTTCTTCATCTCTATTATCATCCCCTGTGCCAACCAAGGCTTTGTGAAAATGGTGACTTATTTTTATCAGTGGTGTTCATGTTCTTAGAGTTTTGCATTCTTCAATATTTTCCTGTTTCTGGTTACAAGCAAAGTGTCAAATATTTCCCCTAAGAGGGGAAGTGTTTTAGCAGTTCTTGCAATCCCAGTGGAGGCAGTGCCTGGAGTTCGGTGAGGTGGCCTGCTCAGAGGTCCTCCTGACTAATTGAAGTAGGCTCCAGAGGTGAGACTCATTTTGGTGTAGTTGGCCATGGACCGAAAAGGGTTGGTGGCTTTTTTCATGCGTGTATTGTATATGCTTCAGTCACTGGTGGTCACCCGTTTAGAGACATGATTGTATCATGCATTTGATTCCAGAATTTCTCACAGAACCAAAAGAAAATTGTATTTCCTGGCCCTCTTTAATACTCAAATGAAGTTTCCTCGTTAAAAATAAATTCTAAAGAGGCTGTGTGTATTGCTCCAGTACAAAACTCAAGAGAGTTTCTGTCTGAGAATTTGAGTCAGTGAAACACAACTGTTCATAAGTTGATGGTTATAAGCTGTGTTTTTGCAGCTATGTCTTCTTCTGGCTTGTTTGGAGCATCTTTAAAAAGAGGAAAAAATAAAATATGACCTTCCATGTCTATACTAATCCATGCATGGCATCAGAAGAAACCTGCAAAAGGAAAACTCTGAAGTTTCTTTGAATATCCTGTCTTGGAATGATGGATGCTGACTGATAGAAAAACAGGAAAAATATGTTTAATTTACTGTATTTGAAAGCAGTTACCTCATAAAATAAATAACAGCTTTCCACAATGCTTTTCTATTAATCCATGTATGTAATGCAAATAAATGAATAAGAAGTTTCATATCCTCCACAGTTCACAGTGATTACACTACAACAAGACAAATTGTTTCTATCTGTAGTGATAACTAATTGATTTGATGTAGCACCCCTATACTTGTTTAAGAAAAATATAATTATGTCCTTTTTGCTGCCTGAGGCTCTAACATTTAATAAAAACAGAACCCCAGGTATTTTCCTAATTTTTGTCTTGGGTCCAGTCTTGGAAAAGCTTGTGGATGTGCTTAACTTTGCACAGGTGAACAGGCTCATGAAAATAAATTAGATTTCTCCCATGCTTAAAATACATTAAAACTTTTTTTTTTACTATTTTGTATGAGGAAGGCTTTTCTGTGCTGCTATAAAATTCATTCTTATTTTTACTTTATCACATTCAGATGATTTTTTTGCTGTGCATTCTGTTTTAAACAAGCACTTTTGGAAATACAGTGTTCCCACTGTTGCGTTGGCTAGAAAAAGAGAAAATAACATATTTGCAACTTGTATGGCTCCAATGAAAGTGCTAATAAGGGTTGCCTTAATCCTAGAATCCAGCTAAAACCCATTAAAATCGTTAATGAACAAGCCAAGAGGTATTGTGTAATGAAACAGTTAAAGTAGCACTTGTTTCCTGGCAATGATAGAAAGGATTTTTTCATTTTTAAAAACTCTTTCAAAGTCATCTTTCAATGTATAGTCCTTTTCAGTTTGCATCTGTCTGCATCATGAGCGATCTTTTCACCCCTTTTTCAAAGCCATATGAAGTTTGAAATGCAAGATAATTAAAACAAATCTTGAGTAAACTGTTGTGTGGAGATAGAAGTTTGATGGTTGAATATATAAAAAATTGCAACCAGATGTTGTGCAGAAGCCATAGTAGTTTAAAGATCATGCGCTTTTTTCTTTTTTTTTATATGAAGCAAAAATATTCTAATTGAAGTTGTCAGCAGGAGTGAGACTAATATGCCTGTATTTGATTAAATAATAGTTTATTTAACATTCAGTGTGGCCCAAAATTAGCTGAGACTAAAATAAAGAAACTTCTTACTTTAATTTTTCATATTTAAATAGTGTGAAAAGTAAACCTAGTTAATGTTAACATTTTTGCTTGATATTCCCAACTATTATATTATTTGTCCACTTCTGTGTCTTATTGGAATGCTGTACTATCCATTGCACACACATTTTCTTCCTATTCTTTTATTAACTAGTTGGTTGATGGAAGAAATGGAAAAAGAAAGATGTGCAATAAAGTCTGGAATGCACTAGTTGATCAGAATTATTACTAAAATCTGTTAGAACCTAAGAGCGTAATGCAAGCATCATCCAACATCCCTTCTTGCAAGTCTGTGCAAAGCATGGAATCTCCAGCAGACACATTAAGGGATATTCATGCATGAAAAGAGTTGTGTGTTTTAAAAATACCAGAATATTGAGGTATGAGCAGATTTCCTGGCAGTTACTTACTCTATCCAGGACAGCAGTGTTTAATGGATAAACTCAGAAGAGGTAGTGGCTAGGAGTCTTTACTAGGTGAGTGCTAGATTTCTTATTGCTTCAGTAACGAACATAGTGATGTCTTCTGAAGTTACATGTTGAGATTCTCTCTCTCATTTTTTTGGTACTACTTGCTGCTTAAATATATGTGTAATCTTATGTGGTTCTGTGATAAACAAGGGGATCCCCATCTTGCCTTCTGTGAGTAATCATTGTTAAAAACAGAGGAATTTCATTCGCACTCTGCTCTTGGTAGCTGTTTGACCTTTTGCGTGTGAAGGGGTTGTGTGACTCACGATCCACAGACTGCACTGGATTCAAAAATGAACCATAAAGGCGTGAGTTGCTTGGCTTATTGGTGGCGTGTGTGTGTGTGCAAATATGTCCCACAGGAACACTTCAAAATGAGGGCTGGGATTAGGCATTTTTAAGGCTGACACATCTTTAAAATAGCTTGTTCCAGTTGTTATGTTGCCCAAAGTATGGTTTCCCAGTGTTTCTTTTGTCCCTGCCATGGAAGCAGCACCCTTTCAAAGCCCTCACAGGGCCCTTTGGTGCCAGCAGCTGATGGTGACAGTCCTGCCCAGCTGCACCACATGCTGCCCAGCTGCTTCTGCCCCTTCCCCTCTGTACCTGGGACTGCACCCAGTGCTTTGAGCAGTGCTGATCTCTGCTGCTCCTACAACCTGCCAGTAAATAGCAGACAAGACCAAATTTGTAGGGAGATTACAACATTCTGTAGGAAACTTGTATTCCATTACGAGGCCATTAATCACTGAAATGTAGGAGAAATCACAGCCCTGGCTGTGCAGGCAGTCTGTGCTTCAGGCCTGTCATTCCTGAAATGTAAAATTATGCAGGTCATCTTCAACATAAGTCTACCATGTCTGCTCTGGTTGTGCCACACACACCTATGCCAGGGCTCCAAAGATAGATGGCAAGGCCATATAAAATCAGCCAAGAATTACCCTTACCATAGCAAAAAAACCCCTCAGTGCAGTCAGTTTTTAATCTTATTTTTTTTCTACTGTGTTGAAAACAGACTGGAATCAAGTCAGCACTAACTATGTAGATTTTCTACTGTCTTCTGCCTTCCTTGTACTTAATGCAGTAGGTTAACTGAGTATGAAATAGGAGAGGATTTGCCTTTGATTTGGCAATGGAAGAGTCAGTTGCAAAGCACTGATTTGTTGAATGTTGTGGCTAAGTTGCTTAGCTTTGCACTGCTTATAGTAACTTCTGGAAGCTGTTCCCTCATTAACTCAGACTGTTATTAATAAAGGAAACAGGGCCCGGTATTTATATGCTAGGAATTATTTCTGGGAGGTATAACTCATTGGTAATTGCACCCTGATTTTGGAAAGATCTTTCCATATAAAAATCCATACATGTCACATCCACTTACATGTGTGGGCATTATTTAAAAGAGCAGTACTCCCTCTGTATCGTGTCCAGATTTACAGCCTGCTTTAGAGGGTGCAGGATGCTGGTCATAGTCAGGTAGTATTGGCAGCCATCTCAAAATCTCCTCTGAAGGTCCAGAAGTTGTTACTGCATTAATCATTCAGTGTTTCCCACACCTTCCTCATCTTCCTGCTGATTTTACTATCAGGGTTTCACAGCCATGAAGTTTCCATAGTCCTGTCCATTTCAATACGACCAGCCCCTAAGGTGTGAAATCCTAGTCCATGACACAGAACCAAAAAATGTTTCCTATAAAATACATGTAGGAAATAAAGTCCCTTCTCTTTTCAGTTTCTGAAAGGGCTTTTGGCAAAGATGCTGATGAAATGGAAGGTTATTTTTTTCCTTCTAGAAAATAAAAGGCATGTCATTATGAATGTGCTCCTTTCTGGTGTACGTATTTTTCCTTCTCACTTCTAAAGATTCCAGTAGGTGATAAAGATAAAGAAAGGGAGTGAAAACAATTTGACATTCACTGGTAAAGAAAACTTACATTAAATTGAAAAGCGAATTCTTAAGTGTGTCGGAGTTTTTGTTCTATCAGTAAGACAGAAATGGCTTTGAATATAGACTGCTCACAAGTAGCAACTATGATTTCATACAGCATGTCTAAATTTAAAGGTTTCTTTTTATTTCAAATTTGTATACATTGGCCTTCTGCAGGCTGGTTTCAAAATCAGATGAATTCTGATACTGGCAGGTGGAAGGTAAAAAGGAAACTGTTTCCTGACATTTTTTTATCTGAAGTCTGATAAATTGACTAGTAGAATGGGACCAATCAGTTCATCTTTGAGTCTGTGTCCAAGATGTGCACGAGCGCATGAACACGTACAGGCAGCCCTGTGGTTTTTGTTTCACAGTTACATATGGATCAGCCACAGCCGCTTGGGAGCGAGGCTGCAGAGCTGTTTCGCTGATGCCACTTCAGAAAGGAAGCAGAGGGCTTGTTTTACAAGGCATTTCTGCACAGTCAGCTTCATTTAAGAAGACTCCAAAGGATGTGAAAAATTAGGTAGCTGTGGGCTGGCAGGACAGTTTTCTCCATGCCTCTACTTCAGATGGTGCCTGATTTCTTGAAAGCCGTTTTTCAGTCCTTCACAGTGCTCTGAACTAAAGCCTGAGTATGTGACAGGGTGGGTACATTTTGTCCTCGGCATGCAGAAGTCCTGATGGAAAACCCCGCTAAGTTATGTGTTTCTCTCTTACTGCTCTTGTCAGGCTTGTGCCATTTTGGAGAATGACTGCCCCCAGCAGTAAGCTCTCCCTGCCACTTGCATTAGAAACAATTCCTTTGGTGAAATGCAGTCTGATTCCGACAATGCAGATTCTGAAGCTGGTGTCTTAAGCAATTTAAGAGCCACTTTCTTAACAGTAAGAGAAAAATTAGACTAGGGCCACTGGAAACACTGCTGTGCAGTAATAACAGTATTCTCTCTGGGCAGATGTGAATGAGTAGAGAAAGAACAGAGGGCATACCAGCTTCTAAGGCTGCAATGGCAGAAGAGCCCCAAATCCTTCATGAATGTTCCTAAGATAAATATTGTTTGCTATTTGCTGTTTGTTGGTTTGTTTTGGATTTTTTTTTAATGATTATTTCCTAATGGGGTGTTTCTCCTAAAGAAAAAAAAAAAGGTTAAGGCAGTTTGGTTAACAAGGTTAAGCTTGATTAACAGGGGATTCAGAGTATTCCTTTGTGCACACCAGTTATTATGACTTTCCTTTTTCTTGTGCTTTTACATGCCTCTACTGCCTCTAGTATTGTATCAGGAAATATTTGTTTTTCTGGGTTTTTTCTTTCTCTCCTTTTTTTTTTTTTAACCCTGTGTCATATCACCGATTTTAAGGTGTCAAGTCATTATACCGTGGCTCTGTCTTGAATTCCATGAAATGTTTTCTATCAAACTAGGATACCATATGCCCATGTTGGCCTAAAATTCCCAGTGCATCATGTACCAGAAATAGAAGCTGGTAAAGATTCTTCAGAGATTGTCTTCACTTGTTCCGAAGACCTGGTTTGTTTATGGAAGGGATGCTTGCAGTACATAAACACTATTTAAGGAGAAATGTCTCCAAAATGTAGAACAGTTGTTCTCTTCTTCTCATCTTAGTGGTATTTTTAAGGAAAGCTATACAACACCGTATGTTGAGTCTCATTTACAAGTAGGCATTAGCATCTTGATAGGAAAGAGCAAGCAGTGCAATATTTTTGTAAAAACTACATTAGAGACTTTAAAATGTTTATTTTAAACATTCTGAAATTTTTTACAGTGGAATTTGAAAGTAGGTTTCTTCATTTTTAATGGCTGCACAGTTTGCAATCTGTAAAATTTGGTCTGGTCTATTCTAATTAATACTTTGATAGCCTTGAAATTTAAAAGACTTCCTGTTGCAATGCAAGTGAATGGCAATTAAGGCTAAAATGGTTAGAAATTGATAGAACAGAAGAGTGACAAGTGATCTACAGCCTCTCACTGAAGAAAGCTTCACGGAATAGTTGAGGCTGGGAAGCAACTCTGGAGGTCATCTAATCCAGCCCCACTGCCCAGAGCAAGGTCAGCCAGTGCATGGTGCTCAGCTCTGTGTCCTGTCAGTTTGGAGTTTCTCCAAGGACAGACACTCCACAGCCTCTTAGGGCAACCTGCTCTTGTGTTCAGCAACCCTCACAGTAGCAAACATTTTCCATTATGTTCACATGAAATTTCCTGTATTTCAGTTTGTGCCTTTGCCTCTTGTCCTCTCACGGAGCACCACTGAGAAGAGCATGGCTCTGTCTTCTTTCCTTCCCCCATCAGGTGCATACTGATAAGATCCCTCTGAGCCTTCTCCTTTAGGTTGCACAGTCCCAGCTCTCTCAAGCTCTCCTTACATGATAGAAGACTGGCTCCCTTAATCATCTTTGTGACACTTGATTGGACTCTCTGTGGTACATCAGGTATTTCTTGTACTGGGGAGCCCGGAACTGGGCACAGTGCTCCTCAGCACTCACACAGGTGTGACCTCACCAGGGCTGAGAAGAATGAGGGATCACATCCCTTGACCTGCTGGCAGTGCTTTACCCAGTGCAGCCTGGGAGGCTCTTGGCCCTTTGAGATGAGTTAGCTTTTAAAAAATACAAATATAGAGGTTGTATTTGGGGTTTTTTCCCTCCTCTTTTCTCTATAAGGAGCTACTTCCTTAGGTAGTTGTCGGAGTTGATCACAGCTCTAGTCCATTATTACTTCCTACATCTATCAGAAAAGAAGCCATCAAGTGTTTTTGCTGAAACTGTGATCACAGGATGGAATAAGATGATTATGTTAGAACCAACCACTTAGACACAGACTCTGGCATATTGTCTTTTTATCTGGAAGTGTTTGGAACAGATTGGATTAGATGAAAATGTCCATTATAAAAAGGCCACTAATTTTCAATATTTACCACACCGTGGTGTCTGGGATACCACAGTTTCTCCCTAAGCTCACAGTAGGAAATAGCTATTGCATTTGTGTGGTATGGGTTGGCAAATGTTGATGTTTCTGAATGGAAGTCATTTTAGCAACAGCACATAACAAGATCTGCAATAAGACTGCAGTCCTAAGTGTACTGAAAATAATAGGTGGACATAGTCTGCTTTGTATCTTATACTAGGAACAGCTTTCTCATGGGGACTGCATGAGACTCAATTATAGTTAGTTCAGTTGCTGAACAAGTATTTGAGCTATAGCTGCCCATATGAAACATTTTCTCATTACATTTTTTCTTTAAATAAAATTAATGGTCCTAAGGGGAATTTTTTTAAAGTACAAGTAACAGGTAAATTTTACCTCACTGATTTTCACCAAGGAGTAGGCACCTAATTGACATTTCCTCTCTGACTCCTGAAGACTTCTTTGAAAACTTTAGATCCTAATTTTGTAACTTTGGATTAAAAGTTATTCTTACAGTGTAGTTTCCAGATTTGGGGTGCAAATTTGGAAGGATGTATGGGATCAAAAGTCAGTGGGACTGAGGCTTCTAAGACTCTTAATGGCTTTTAAAATTTTTACCCCTGAGGAGCCTTTCCCCTGCTGATTTTGGCAGCCCTCAGCCAAAATCTACAAATGAGAGTTCCTCCTCTCAGATGCTGGCTTTCTGAGCTATTTTCTGTATAAATAGAGATCACGTGGGCTTTAATAAGGTCAGGGAATGTTTTTTAAATGTCTGTGATTTTTTTTTCCTCAATACTTAATTTTGCCCATCTGATTTCTGTGGAAGTGGGAACAGATGCCAGAAGCTGAGAACTCCGGCAGCTTTGTGCTCATGCTTACAGCAGAGCACTTGTGGGATTGGGACCCTCAATTACTATCACATGTAGAGTTACATACTGGCTCGTAGCTGAGGTCTGCAAAAGCAGTCTGCTGCTTCTGCCATGTCAAAGTCAGGGTGTTTAAGGAAATATGGACGGAAGCTTTGCTCCAGTTTTGTATGTTCATTTAATGAGTAAGATTACTTCATGAAAGAAGGGGTACATGGAGGGCTTTCTTGAACATAAATCCTCTGGTATTGATGACTAAACTTAAGCACCTAATTCCATGCTTAGGCACCATCATTAATGACTCTATCTCAGAAAGTCAGTCAGTTTATAGCAAAGTCTGACTATTGATTTCGACTCCTCATTTGAGACAGCAAAGGTTGGGTAGTCTTCCTTTGTGCCGAGAATTAAAAGAGTTGGAGGCATTTCCAGTTTTATCGATGTCTCTTTCAGCATGCTTAGTTCTGAGGATACTACTTTTAGCCAGTTACTGATCAGAAGAGTGGTCTAATTTTGTACATTTTATGCTGTTTTATGTTTCTAATTTGAAACTAAAATGCAAGAGACTCATAATGACTTAGTTTCGTTCTCTAAGAAAAGCTGAGTTTGGAAGCACATGGTGTTTGGGAAGGAGCAGTGGTCTGTCCGTGTGAGCACTGAGGTTTCAAGCAGACATTCAGCATCAGAGCTGCTGCAAGAATCTGATCTGTTGCAGCAGTGCAAGTAGAGAAAGGTTTTGGGGCCAGGATCACAGTTCCCAAACCAAGCTCCCTCTGTCCTGCTTACGCACACTAATATGTCTACTTAGCCATTTTTTGCAGATAATATTATTATTATTATTCCTAAATTGACTTATTTTAAAATCTTATTCTTGAATGCTTCACATAAATACTGTTTTAAAATTGCCTGGGTGGTCAAGCTGATTTAGAAAAGTGTGAAGTTGTTTATCCAGCAACTTAAGAATTTTTACAGCAGTACTTAAAAAGGATTGATAAAACCTGTTGCAAGACTTAACTCCATAATTCCAGTGAAGATGCTGGGAGAGATGCTGTTGGCAACTTTTTACTGTGTTAGAGGAACTGTGAAAAGATAACAGGACACAAATTTAGGCAGACTTTAGTTTAAAGAGTTGTGAGCACACCTCAACAAAGATAATGCGTTACCATGAGCCGAGGTACAGAAGGAAAGGAGAAAAATGGTGCCTACATGGAGGGGAAACAAAGACAATCAGGGCTTTCTTCTTGAGCAGCTGCAGCCAGTTCCACTAATGGACGTGCAAGAGTAGGAACTGGCAGCACAAGGTATGCGTTCGTTTTTACAGATGGCAATGCAGACAAGTTGGTAATTGAGAAGGAAGTGGTGTACGTGAGCTGTTTGACGGGGGACAGCCCATTACAGTACTTTCCTGTGTAATTGACTTGGTGAATTATTGGAGGCAGAATTTCTGTTCCTCTTGAATAGGTTTCAGTTGCTGCAAAGTGACATCATTCTTGTGCGGGAAATGCAGGTTTTCAGGTTGCTTTTTGCTTTTTTGCTATTGGTCTTAATAAAATCTTAAAAAAAAATTTTTGGGTTGCCTCAATGGAAGTCTTTGTTGTATTGCTGGTAGTCAGTGGCAAAATACACCCGAATGAGCCCATACCATAGTGTGCTGGCTGCTATTTGAAGCACTGGAAGAGATTTAATGGCGGTCACCTTGTGCAAATTTAAGGCTAAGACCATAAAAAGACATTATATCCAGTAAAAGACTGTTGAAGGCAACTGTCTATATAAAAAATCATACTTTGCGTAGAATGATTTAATAAATATTTAGCTCTTTGTAAACCAGACTAACATATAGCTAATCAGAAAATATTTCTCAGTGTTCATTACAAATGCATCATATCATAAATAAGTGGTATAAATACACAAATAATAATAAACATTAAAAAATATATCTCTGTCTGTTTAGTCTTGGTGTATGTATTTGGCCCATCAGAAGATCACTTACATTTTTAACACACAGTGTTTAAAAATTAACTGCCACTAACTGTGACAAGGAAATCTTACCGGGAGAAAAAGTTTTATTATTTCATATTTCTGCCACTGCAGATCTTGAGGGGGGAACTATGAAATTACCTTTCATACCTGTTTGGATTGACAAGGCAATATGATTTGAACTACCTAATTTTCACTGATAAATGCTCAAGTGAGTGAAAAATTAGTAAGTCCTTGTAAAGTGTATTATGATTATTTAAGTGATCCTAGCATGTGGCTAATAACAGAAGATGAAAGCAATGGTAAATTCCTGCCTGTGGAGTTCAGGCTCTGGCTGAGGTGGTGTCCAAAGCCAGGTCCCTTCCTGCACAGTGGCAAAGGTTGTGTCAGCTGTTCTTGAGGGAGGACGTAAAGGTGAGGAGGTGATGGCAGTGAAGAGTTCCAACAACAAGTGATTTACTGGCTTCTTTTCATACCTCTGTTTTTCTTAATTTAGAAATTTATTTTGATTAGTCATTGTTTTACTTCAGTACAAATCATCCTAAACTAGTATCTTATTTAATCATTCTTGCTCGATAAGACACAAAAAGACTGTAGTTTGCTGCTTGCTTTTGGGGTGGAGTTGGGGGGTTTTTTTGAGTAGTGAATGCTGCTATCTCTAAGGTAGCTTTACAAAATACAGCTTCAAATGCTGGGACAAAATCTACTCATCTTCATTTTTGTTGCTGATAAAAAAATAATTGCAGTTTACATGCACATTAAAATACTTACTCTCCCTAAGGGATTGGGGTAGGATTCTGAAAGGCTGTGCTAGCAGTAATGTTTAATTTACTGTCTGGGTTTTTTCTCTCTCTAAAACCCCCCTGATTCCTCTCATTAAAAGTTTATGATACTGCATATATCATAAAAAGATGCTGTCACGATAGAGCATTAAAAATTGCACTAAACTTTCTATATGAATTAAGTGTATAGTTTTGACTTTCCTTTTGGCATTTTTACTTTCTTTTACCTTGTCTTTCCTAATGTCTTTCTTATGTGTCTTTCAAATACAGCTGTTTAATGCAATTGTTCTTGAAAATGTCTTAGATAAAGAGTTTGGATTTGTCACATTGAATTGACTTAGAGGCATCTGTTAACTCATACTTATGGTTGAAAACAACTTCTACTTTAATACTCAGCTTTTTGTGTTTCAGTTTTTCACTTCTGGGACAAAAATTTGCTGGGTCTGGTGTATTCCTAAAAGCTGTTCAGGTTATAAAGGGAAGAAAACCCCAATGAGCTTCTTTTTAATTTAGATATAGTTACAGCAAAAGCATCTAAATTTTTAAAATGTGAAACTTTACAGAAACATAGTTGCGTCTGTTTTCATAGTAGACAGATAAAGCAGTTTTGATTAAAAACATTGGGAAAGGTCTGAGTGCCTTTGCAACCAAAAGAAATGAGGTCTGAAAGATGCCTTTTCCATCCTAAACAGAAGAAAGTAGCACTTACTCCAATATCCAGATGCTGTCTTGCTGCCCCGGTTTTAAACTTTAATTAATCTAAACCTCACCAAAACTCAAGGTAATCAAATACCTGCTTATGCAAGAACAAAGGAGGAATGATGTAGCAAGTGTGGAACAAGAAACTCTTTCATACTTATGGCAGTGCAAACGCAACAGAGACAGATGCAACTTTGAGTGCATTATACTGTTTTTCTGAACTGTGTGGTAGCATCCTGATGATTAAAGGTATGAAACCAGCTGCTTACAATTGTTGCTCTCCACAGCAGGTCGCCTGGCTCATACTGAACCACACATGCAGGTTTCCTGGAGCTCTCTTTTTGGACCTCTGGAGTTGCCAGAGAGCATCCAGAGCCAGAATTTTGCCTTTTTTTTCAGTGAGGCATGTATGGTTGTATTCCCCGACTTCATTGCTGGAAATAGGTCAGGCACATGCTTATTCTTGGGCAACATTTATGATTTTGCTGCTCCTCATGTTCTGGAGCTGTGATTACAGCGTGCTCTGTTTCTGGCACGTTAGGGAGGCCAGAGATAGTAAAAAAATCCACTCAGTCCTTATCGTATTGTCGTTTTGTGTTGGGGAAGTGAAAGTAATCAGCAATAAGACAAGTTTTGTTGTGTCCCAAACCAAGAGGGTGATGTAAGAAAAATGCTTGGCTGCTGCTTGCGGAGTCTATTTGAGTTTCTAAAAGCATCTTCTGGCAGAAATTTTAAAAACAGGATGTATTTGGCACTAGCAGAGTGTCAGGCACCATTGCTTAGTCTAGCTAGCTAAAAAGTCACAGTTCCTGAGCAGTGTTTTTAGCTGTGCTCTTACAGGATATATTTTGCTGCATGAAGTTCCACTGAAATTAAAACTGGAAGTTCAGTACACTAAAAAATACTTTTTTGTAGAGTATGGAGTGTAATGATACTTCTGCATGGCTACAAAGTTTGAAATCATGTGAACTGTAGAGTGAATCCTTTAAAATTGAAAGCAGTTTTTATGAAGAAAGGCCTGAGCCTGGCAAAACTTACCTGAGTGAATCACTTGCTATATTGTATTCTCTGCTGGTTTGTTGCTTAGCAGAAAGCACTACAAATAATTGCCTTGTTTCAATGAAGTACTGGTAACTAGTGAAAATCATCTAAGGAGTTAAAAAAAAATTAGGCGTTCAGGCTTGACGCTGTATATACCAAGTTTCAGACTTGTTCAATTTGAAATGGTAAAGATATGAAACCATAAAAAATGTGAGTAAATACTCTGCATATCAAGGGTTGTTATGCAATTACATGCTTTCAACATGGTTCTTACTGAGGGAAAACAGTTAGTAGAGAGGGCTGCAAGACATATTCAGTGAATAATTACAAACTTTCATAACTTAGCTACATAAAAATAATAATACACTTGTTCCTTTGCTACTACTAAAATACTAAAATATGTGCATACTTTTTTTTCCCCATAGCAAAGTAATTGACTGTAGATTTGTTAGAAAGTTATCTAAAAAACTTGAAATCCCCTCTGTCCCCACCCCCCAGATTGGCAAATCTCCAAATTATAAACAGCTGAGCTGATTTAAATAAAGTTTTCAGTACCAAGAAAGAAAAAAAAAGTTACATCTGGGCTGACAAAAATAAGCGCCAAGTTTCAGCCTCATGTGATTTGAAACAACTGTGATATTAAATGCCCAGACCTCAGAACTGGAGTGGAAATAGAGACAGGCTCTTCTCTGCACTGGCCCCTTCAGGATTTGGGATTGTAATGTAGTGGCCATAAGGCTCCAGATGATTAAAGCTTGACTTAGTAGATACATATTTTAGTTATTTAGACCCTATTGGGTCATTCTTCCAAGGATGTACATGAAATTTTCATTGATAACTCCAGCTAGTGCTAGTGGCATTGATCACAGACTGAAACCTTTTTATCTGTGGCTCAGACTCTCCCATGACTAGTCATGTTGACTTACCTTTACTATGCTGATTTAAGAAATTAACTGTGGTATGGTCACGTTAACAGGAGAGCAAAAATTCTCACATTTCTTGAAAGTGCTGGTTGGGTGTGCTTAGCAGAGCATTTGAGCACATGGCTAGATTTTATGGGGGCTGTGGGCCATAGCTGTTGCACAGACTTTGCTGGATTTGAACTCAAGTGCCTGTTTCTATGCAAGACTATCCAGAAAAGCAGCAATATTGGCCTGTATTATTGACTAGTTCAAGTGATGAGTATGCAAAGCCAAACAGACCCATGCAGATGTATCATTACTAACAGTAGAAGTATAATTGCTAATTAACATTTAACAACAAAAAAATTAGATAATTTCTACTGGCCAATAACTTAAAAAACTTGGTATATGGGAAGTAAAGGCCTAGGTTTTTGTTGGTTTTCTTTTTAAGAAACTGTATTTGTTTAAAATAATAGGATTACAGACATTTCAGGCTTTTAAGAAGGCCCTTCATTTTTTGCTTGCAGACATCAAAATTTCTGAGGTATATTTTGACAAGCAGGTCCAATCTGTGGTTAGTAGCATCTGAGAGTCAATCTTTAGTCCAATTCTGCCACAGTCCTGTTTCATGGCAGAATCCATTCTAAAGCTGTGTGTCCGCACTATAAATAGCTGTTTCATAACCAAAATGCTCAACAAAGTAGCAGCATTTAGGATTTTTCAGAGATGTTTTAATTCTTCATTTATTAGTATATGTAAGCAATGCTGAAACACTTTGGTATTGAATAATGAATGTTGATTATCCTGTAAGGTCCTTAAATAATGCAGAAATAAGAGAAAGTATAGGAAGATAAGATGCAACACTTAGAACAGCACAAAAGATGAATTTGCCTATTCTGCATTAAATTTAGGGAAAGATTTTTAGCTGGATTACTTGAAATTTTAAATGGATAAATATTTTTAAGTAGTGAATAAGCAAAGGTATAGGATTTCAATACATACAGTCACTACTTTGTTTTGTAAGTTGCTGTCAGTTGTAGGCATTGTTCTATTTCACTGGAACTAATAACCAGTTTGAATCAGATCTTTCTTTAGAAAGAAAAAATGAGTTGTTTTTGTCAATGTTTTATAGATGTACTAGCTCCATTGCATTCAATGAGGATTTCAGTGTAACTTTACCTTCTGTCCCCTTCATGTGTGTAGAAATGCAGCATACAAACTAGACTGCTCTCTCTACATTTTAACAGTCTTTCATGATTTTATAGAGGGTATTTCCCAAACTTAGGGAACACAAACAGAAATAAAAGGGTGGAAAGACTGACTCAGATTAAGACTCCACTTGGTTAATATACCACACCAAGAAACCATAGGCCAGCAGACAAGAAGTAGGAATGGAAACGAACAGTTCTGCAGTTGTAACTGAATCCTGGCCATATACAGTCATTTCCACTTGGAAACTTCTCACCCTCCAAGTGGACCAAATTGGGATTAGACTAGTGAGGCTTTTATTGTACTCTTATGGGAAATACTTCAGCAGCCAGGTGAAGCTGGTCAACGATATCCAGCCACAAAAAGAATTGGGACCTTCACTGTACTTGTAGACGAGCACACTTTCCAGGGCGAGCTGCATTTTATATGCACAACTAGTTAGATGTTTGCTGAAGGACATCAACTACCATTTAGTTCTCCCCTTAGCTAAATTGAGAAAAATGTCATGTATTACTGCAACTGATTTAGGAGACAAAGCAGGGGATGATGTAAGGGCGTGAGAGAGAGATTATCTTGACGACAATCTTGATTTTATTGTATCACTTTAAAATAGCACAACCTGCTGTACAAATGAAATTGTGTTCTTGGTTTAAAAGGGCAATTGTTAGCCTGACTTTGTGCTCACTAGAAACATTTCCCCAATCTTGTTAAATTATTGCGCTCATTTCAGATTTTTATGGCTGTGCAGCTTACCAGCCCTCATTTCTTTACGTTTCATTCATTTTCCTTGTATTGATGATTAATGGAGGATGTCGAATGTTAGAGTGAGCAGGCATCAGCAAATGCAAGATCATAATTAGTTTAGCTGACGAGGGCCTCTGATAGCACTTGCATCTGGATGGAAAAATTACCCTATAGGGAACTGGCTGCTCACCAGGTCTTTTTAGTGATACATTGTGAAACACCCGATGAATCAAATGCCCTTTCAATGCCAAGAAAGTGTTCCAGTCTTGAAGCCAAAATTATGTCTGCAGAAAGCTTTCCATTTGAAATGTATCAGAGTACAATTATAACCATTGTATTTTTTTGGCATGAACACCAGTCTTCTACAGTATGAACTGAAGTTAAATAAATTACTTAGATTTTATGAAACCCTGAAATTTTTACTTATAGTGTTAGTAATTTTTAATTTATAATAAAATTAGTTTTCACCCAGACTGTTTTTGCTGTACTCACTCATTCTTATCTTACATGCTGGAGGTTTCTTACTGATTTTTTTTTCCCTTTGTGAAAAGGGGACAGAGTTAAAATTCAGATTTTCTTTTCAGCAAAAGAGTTCCATTTCCTGCTTATTAGTATTTGGGCCCACAAACACAGCCTGACTTTTGTTTAAATGAGAAGTTTAATGAAATCATTACTCCATAGAAAATATTTAATGAGCAATACTCATAAACATGCCTACTTTTAAATATTCCTGGATCATTATGAAAGCTGATGAATGCACAGCTCAGTCTGGTTAAAAATCAGTTCATATTTAGGGAAGTTGTACTCTGCCCTTCTTCGCCTGACTAATACAAAGTAAATAACTTTATCTGTTGATGAGACAGTGTTTTCTGGGGTTTCAAATGAAGGTCAGAAGAAGTCTCATTAAAGGATACTGTACTTTTATTTGTTCGTAGCGGGCTGCAGGAATATATGGTAGCTTATACTGATTTCAGAAGTAAGCGGAAAAGACTGGAACTGAATATCATGTATTCAATATAATCTCTGTTAAAGGAATTAGTATGACACAGGTACAAACAATTAATTGAACTGGTGGTGTTTTAGAATTCTTATTACAAATCACACTTTTAAATAAAGCAAGCTGAAAATAAATAATCTGTTGTGAAACCAGGAGGAGTTTACAGAATGTTCTGTCAGCTTTCAAGGGTTTTTTTCTGAATTTGCTGTTTAGAAACCATCATTAAATGCACAAAACCTGAAGTTCAAAAAGTTAAAGTTGTTATTCTGAAAAGGCTTTGGTGTTTCACACACCTCATCCATCACTCCGGGGTTAATTATAATGAAAATCAGTGGTGCCTATTAAGCACAATTGAACCTGACCTCATTATGGGCAGTGTGGTTTTATACTGTCATTGTTGCCTGTCTAGAGACAAAACTCCTGTGTTGATTTGTCCTAACTCCACAGCTCATGTGACTCACCTCTGACCTGGGTTTTTTCCCTTTTTCTTCCCTATTTCAGAGACGTAGAGGCTCGGGTGTTTTCTGTGCCAATTGCCTGACCACAAAGACCTCTCTCTGGCGAAAGAATGCAAATGGTGGATATGTATGCAACGCGTGTGGCCTCTACCAGAAGCTTCACTCGGTAGGAAGAACTTACTGGTTTGTGCAGTAGAAAAAAGAGCTACACAGCTAAGCAGGGCAGCTGTGGTCTTGTCTGGTTGTGTGATTAGTACCACTCCCTGGCCTGCAGTTAATTTCCTAACAGGGTTTTGCAGAATGGTCACTTTGGGATCAGATGTGATTCATTATGAAACAGGCTGGGATGCTGTGAGTAGATGTGTTTGAGATCACCAGTGATGCATTTAATTGTTTTGATACAAGATAAGGGGAAAATTATTTCTTTTCTGGGAATTCATTTTAAAGGCATATGATATATTGTGATGAAAGCTGTTTAAATTCAAGAGTCCTCATAATAAAAACCAAAATTCTTGAAATTAGACATCACATCTATATCAAAATATCTCTTGAAACAGTTTTTGTATACTTTGACATCTCTTACCCCCTTTATTCTTGATAGTAAATTTCTTGGAGATATGGGGTGCTGAGGTATTGTGGTCTTTTTTCTACAGTTCTTATACTCTGTTGGAAGATAAATAACTCAACCAGAAAGCAAATCACTTGCAGGCATTTGTCACTTGGTGAGGGGAAGATTCACCATCCCTCAGGATCAGTCAGGGAATAAGTAATAATCATGGTCTGTCTATGTTGTTTTTCATCTTATTGACACTTGACTTGATCCTGAAAGATGTTGAATGCTCCGGTCCAGGTCCAGGAAAGCCATGCTTAAGTGTTTCCTTGGATCAGTGCCAAAATGCTTGGACTCTTTTAGGTTAAGACCCACTGGTTAAATATTACCCTTGCTGTCTTTAATGGACACACATAGGAGAGTCAGGTGACTAACTAATTAATTTTTACAACATTCCCATGAAATTAAAAAGTGTTACTATTTTTCAGAAATGGAAACCAAGGTAGTCTTTGGGAGTTTGCCAGGGCAATGTAGCAGTTCAGGCTTAAAGTCTAACTCAGAAATAAATGTGGTGACTGAGAGTGTGCAATTTTTAAAAAGTTTTTCAGAAATTAAATTTGAGCCATAAGCTTTTCAGTGGTCTTGTCTACTGCCCATACAATAATCTGTTTATGGAAGATCCTGCTGAACCAGCCTACTTAATAAAACAAAAAAAAATTCCAATTTTCAAAAGCAGTATGACCATCACTAGTCTGAAGGGTTGGCTCTGTCCACCATGTGTACCATATTGGGGTCACTAACTGTTTTTAAGGCCCAGAACAGCCCAGTCAGGTCAATAGCATCTAAGAAGATGGACTCTGGTCAGCATCTTGGCTGGGTCTTGCTCCAGGTATCATCTTCCTGGACACCTCTCAAAGTTGTAGATAAAATATCTAATTTAAGGAAATTGATTGGTGGTGAGCATCCACAAAGATTTTAAGAACAGTTTGGCTTTTTAATTTGACATTTGAGTCTGGTTATTTGTAGAACTTCCATTTGCAGACTCCATTTTCCCTTTTTTAAGTATACTTTCCTCAGCTGTATGTTGGACCTTACCATGATTATTAGCAAAGCTTTTTGAATAGATAAAAGCTACAAGAATCAGTTTTGTATTCAAGTACAGCTGGGATCATCCTTATGAACCAGTAGGAATGAACTAGCGAACTTCCAGCAATATTCATTAGAAATACAATGTCAAAGTTTATTTTATGCATCTCAAAAGCAAGAAGCTGGCAGTATCTCTAAGCTCCACTGTTTAAGCATGGCAATAAGCTGTTATTCAGTGGACATTTGACATTCATATCTTAAATTGAACTTTGACCAAACAAACACAAAAAATTTAATTAAGCCTTACTCTGCTGTGGTATGATAGCAACTCCTTTATAAGTAGGAGTCTGCAATAATCCAACAAATCTCTCCTTTGGGATGCCTTTTGAGACAGTCCCATGCAAAGGGGTGCTCTTTAGACTGACACCAGAAAGATGAAAGTTTCTTTTATCTGTCTGCCTGTCTGTTCATGAAGAATTGCAGTAAGTATTTGTGTATGGTTTTAAATTCAGGGGTCTAGGCTGATGCAGTTACTAGGGAAATGTCCAAAACTATAAAAATTCAAGTGAATAGAATTACAGTCGGTAAGACCCCTGTTCATCTAAATTATGCTACACCACTGAGTGAAACTCACCTGCAGTAGTTACCACATTTTTTAGCTTCCTTTTGATTGGATTATTACTGTCTAGAGCTACCATCCTCATCAACTCAAGCCTAAGGTCCTTTTTTCACTTTTTTTTAATAAGAAGAAAAATCTGTGATCTATCAGATACTACTAGGTGGCAGTGACTGACAAATGTTAACATGGTAGTGATTTCTGCTATAAGTTAAATTTCTATTTCTATGATATCCTTGAATAATTTTTCAATGTGTTTTCAAAAATATTCCACCTGTATAAGGGATAATCTACATTAACCTTGCACATTTTTCACATTTATTTCATTTAATGCAAACAACTGTGTTAAGAAGCATGTAATAATAATCCAAGAGTCTATTATTAAAATAGTGAAAAAAATGCATCTTGCTGCTAACACATACACAATATTCACAATTGCTGTCTTTCCAGAGTCATGAATTTGACCATTATTATTATGGTGCTGTACCTCATTTTTTAATAGCTCTGACTTGGTCATGGAACGCTACGTTTTGTTCCATGGTGATTCCTTGACAACATCCTTGGACTAATTCAGTGAAGAATTGTAGCATATTTTCTAGGATTAGTCTAGAGGAGGCTTTACTTTCCCATGGCATTTAAGAAATCTAATCACAATAATTTAATGAACTATTTGTTGAATTTGGTGTTTTAATTTTTTAAGTTACTCATATAATTGGAGTAGGGAGATTGCCAGTTGATACAGAGATAGCAGAAGTATTTGTGATCATCCTCAATGTATTATGTCTAACATATAATTAGGGCTCTGACATAGGCCATTTTAAAAGTAAGGTTCTGGTAGGGTTTCCACTATATTCTAAATTTAATGCCCCACTGAAAATCAATAAGTTATCTTAAACTTTTCTATTTGCCTTGGTTGTAACCAAATACATTTTTATCTGCACCTTACTACTATGAATAAGGAAAATGAGTAGACTTACACCACTAAAGAGTACATTTTAATCATCTAAAGTCTGGTTTAATCAGATGAATACAGTTATTGGCAAGCTGAAGCATTTTAAAGTTAAACCTACAATAATTTTGAATAGCCAGAGCCTCAAGTAAGTGTGTGAGGGTCCCTAATCTCAGGCAGGAAGACGTTTCTTTCAACTACTTCCATAATCAGACTTCATACCTGTAGCATGAAGAGTAAGACTAAAATGATTTCCAACATATTGGAGGGTTATCTGGAAGCAATATAAAAACGGTTTGTAGTGTATAAATAAACGTTTGATAAGAGCAACAACATTATGGTAAGATCTCACACAGCATCTCAGTTACAATTGTCATAAAAAGGCAAGGAAATTACACAGACCTTATAATAAAGAGTATATGCCTGTGCATAGTAATTGGCTATTGATTCTGCAGACTCTAATCTTTATCTGAATAGAATTTACATAGAAAATATTGTAATTTTTTCTAACATGATTTTGTCTCGATTTTGTCTCAACTTTGCTCTGTGTGAGGAAGCTGGTTCAGGTGCTGTTTTTCTGCCAAGTTTAAATTTCTCTTATTAAAAATCTAAATCAAAGTATGTATATGAGTCAGCATTTTAATAGAAAGTAAAGTCTTAAAAAATAGCTGCACTGTCTAAAATGTAGTTAACCATTAAGAATAATCCAACTGCAGGAAAATAAATAAGTGAAAGGAGAGAAATATGGCAAGTCAAGAGAGAAACTAAATCTCTACAAATAATAAATGGGTGCTCTTCCAGCTATGGATGTTTTCATAATAGCTTGAAGTTATGAATATATTGAAAATTTAGTTACATTCAAGGTACAAATTACTTTGGATATTGACTGCAAGCCAAAATTAAATCTGCTTTTTAAAACAATGTTAAAATTTCTAAATAAACATATAAGTGGAATACTGGCAGGGGGGGCACTTTTCTGGCTTCCAACCAAGACAGGATTATATGTGCCTTTGGGAAGAAGAATGTCACCTGCCAACACACCAAACAGGATGACTTTTAGGTAGGTTTTGTTGCTCTAACATCTGCCCAGTAGAGAAACATACTGATGGTGCAGCACTATTTTTCATTCAGATACTATTGCTTTTCTCTCAGAGAGCTTTTAAAGGAAGCCTGACTGCCGTCCTTTTTTAGAGTATTTTTTTGTTTTCCACATAAAGGTATTTTCTTCTCTAAACAGGCCACTAAACATGAGCTGGTGTGGGGTAGTAGCAAATTGAAACAGAAGTCCTGACTTGTTTCTTCCCTCTGCCTCTTTGTGATGCTTATTTCTTTACAGATCCCTTTTGCCCTGCCTTCTGGGGATGCCTTCTCTTCCTAATGACTTAGTAGCGCAACATCAGTAGCACTTAGAAGGCAATGCAGTGGGGGTGAAGGAGGGGGAGTTGATACCAAAGCAGAGGTAGACCTTTTGGTGCATAGTTTTCCTAGGCTTTCTTCTCCATCTTTCTTAGTCCCTTTCCAGCCACCATCATCCCCCTCACCACACAGTGGACCTGCAGCCCTTTTGCTAGGTGACAGCAATGGTGGTCAGCAAGCCCTGTGTGTGCTTGTGTTCTCTGTCCCTGTCAGAGTGGGGTGAGTATCAAGGTAAGTGTTGCTCAGTTCTTGTCCCAGTGGGACCTGTGCAAACCCCTGCCCGAGAGAAGCTCTGGTGGCATGGTGCATAGAACAACACTAGTGCGTAGGGCCTTGCATCTCCCACCTCACCCCCAGCTCTCAGCACACACTTTCAACACATCTCCCCCAGAATTTTTTAGGACTAAGAGGTAATAAATAAATGGTTTGACAGCTTGGATACCTCATGTCTTTTTAAGTAAACCTGTACAGGATGTCTAAGACAGTTGACTCAAGTTGTTAAAACAAGGTATTTTATAGTTTACTTTCCGTATGAGAGGCCATGAACCAGCATTTGGGTTGAAATTTGGTCATTCCTGCAACACTGTTGTAATATAACTCTTCACAAAAGAAAAGATAAATTTGCATGAGTATGGTCTCACAGATTTGTTTAATGTGTCTTTCTTTTTTCCTTTTGTTCATTCTCTGTGTGTTCCATGCAGACTCCCAGGCCTTTAAACATCATTAAACAGAACAATGGTGAACAGATCATTAGGAGAAGAACAAGAAAGCGCCTTAACCCGGAGGCACTTCAGGCTGAGCAGCTAAACAAACAGCAGAGGGGTAGCAGTGAGGAGCAAGTCAATGGAAGCCCCTTAGAGAGGAGGTCAGAGGATCATTTACCTGAAGGTCACCAGAGAGAAATTCAGCTTCCCAGCCTCAGTAAATATGAGGCCCCAGGTTCATTGACTAAAAGCCATTCTACTCAGCAACCAATATTGGTCAGCCAAACTCTGGATATTCACAAAAGGATGCAACCTTTGCACATTCAGATAAAAAGTCCTCAGGAAAGTACTGGAGACCCAGGAAACAGTTCATCGATATCAGAAGGGAAAGGAAGCTCAGAGAGAGGCAGCCCGATAGAAAAATACATGAGACCTGCAAAACACCCAAACTATTCTCCACCTGGAAGCCCTATTGAAAAATACCAGTACCCACTTTTTGGACTTCCATTTGTACACAATGACTTTCAGAGTGAGGCTGACTGGCTGAGATTCTGGAGTAAATATAAGCTGTCTGTTCCTGGGAATCCACACTACTTGAGTCATGTGCCTGGCCTACCAAATCCTTGCCAAAACTATGTGCCTTATCCCACCTTTAATCTGCCTCCTCATTTTTCAGCTGTTGGATCAGATAATGACATTCCTCTAGATTTGGCGATAAAGCATTCCAGACCTGGGCCAACTGCAAATGGTGCCTCCAAGGAAAAGAGTAAGGCACCACCAAATGTAAAAAATGAAGGTCCCTTGAATGTAGTAAAAACAGAGAAAGTTGATAGAAGTACTCAAGATGAACTTTCTACCAAGTGTGTGCACTGTGGCATTGTCTTTCTGGATGAAGTGATGTATGCATTGCATATGAGTTGCCATGGTGACAGTGGACCTTTCCAGTGCAGCATATGCCAGCATCTTTGCACGGACAAGTATGACTTCACAACTCACATCCAGAGGGGCCTACACAGGAACAATGCACAAGCTGAAAAGAATGGAAAACCTAAAGAGTAAACCTTAGCACTTAGCACAATTATACAGAAATAGGTTTCCTTGATGGGAATTCAATAGCTTGTAATGTCTTGTGAAGACCTATAAAGCACTTCATATAGAGAGCATGCCTTATCCAATATTAAATCCCTTGTTATTTTCTTTTTTTTTTCTTTATTTTTTTCCTTTTTTTTCCTTTTTTTTTCTTTTTTTTTTTCCTTTTAAATGAGTGGGTTACCAAGAAAAAAGAACAGTTGGATGGTGGCCAGAAGGGGAGGAAGATAATTCAGTGGGACACGGCCCACCAAAGCTAGCCAGAATGCAGTGAATCATGCCGAATAACCTTGAGAAAATTTTACTGGACAATTAATACCTTTGCTGTTGTGTAAGAGACATAACTGCAAGAGTGCAAAGATGTGTGTATGTATATACTGCTGCAGGGGTGTAGTGAACATATGCACATTGTATATAAGAACTAGACATGTTAAATATACAGATGTTAAAAGGTCATTTTCTTTAATTTGGGCAAATTTCTGCCCTACAACATGCCTTAGGATCACCTTGTCCTCAGAGCTTTGGCAGCAATGTCATCTAGGTGTTTCTCAGACTCAGCTGATTTTTAGCTACCATTTTATCACTACATTCTTTCTGGCACACTTTAGTCTAGGAGAACCATTTTGTGCAAGTGAAGTCTCTAATACACAAGCCACACTCCAGGTTTAATTTGCATAGAACAAGGTAACCTGCTGTATTTTATTTTAATATATTTTTAATATATTACATTTCTAAACCTGAAGTCTAAGGTAACTTCTCCACAGGCTTAACATTGCTATACGTACCAGTCAATCCCTTCAGTAGACTTATACCAGCTTTTGCTAAGTAGCATTAAATGTCTTCATAGTACTTTTTAATACTTAAAGCTTTTTAAAAACTATCCATGAAGGGAAAGCTCCTCAGCATAACTGCTCAGGGAAATAGGGCTAAATAACTAAATATTAAATAATTGGTTAAAGGTGCTGTTAGACGAGCCTCCATGCTTGCTACAAGGGTGTACAAGAACTGACTTTAATCATTTTCATTATAGTGTCCCAACCAGTAGTTTATTATTTTGCCACAGGGATGTAGAAGATATTACAAGCTACTGGATGCACTGTCAGATTAACTTATTTCATTAAAGAAGTTGGGAGAACAAATAGAAAAAAACCTTATTTTTCTAGTAAATATTAATGTATTACATTTCAAATAATGGTGCCTGACATATTGAATAATTATTTTCTACAGTGTACGTATGCAACAAAGATATTCCATCATGCATTAGAGTCAGTTCTGGCTCTGCCTCGCTGTTTACATTTGCAAATGTAGCAAACAAGGTAATGAAGCAACTATTTCTATTGCAGTAGGTATCTTTTTTTCTGTGTGTGTGCATTAAAGTTGTAAACGATAACATGAAATGAATGAAATTTGTTGATATTAATGGTATGAAAAACAAGAAGGAAATGAAAATATTTTTATGCCTACTTAGGAAAAAAGGGTAGCACTATTCATTCCAAGTACTTTTGTATTCTTAAGCTCTTAACTCACATTGTTATGCTTAAAATGATAAACATATATCCTCTTTTTATTGCTTTGTCTGTGTTTCAGAAGAAACATTTCAGAAATTATTTTGATAAGTGCTGTTTGACTATGCAGCACTGATATTTTATTGCATTCTGTAGTAGCATTGCACTCCATTTTTACAATATTATGCAGCTGCTTTTTTGTTTTGTTTGGGTTTGTTTCTTTTTCGCAGTGCAGGGTCTTAGTTCCTTATGGTTGGATGGCAGGTGTAGCTCAACTGGTTCATGAATGTTGCAGCGAATGAAGTTTAAAATGTCTTTCTGATATTATGTTGTCTTTTATTTCTCCATTCATGCATTTTATTTTTTAAAATGTTCTATAAAAATATTTCTGGACTAAGTCCTCACTTGAGATTATATGTAAAGGGTCCTATTCTGATCTCACTTACATGCCACCTTTCTCAGATTTTCATGTAATTGAGCTAAAGCATCATAAAAAAAAAAAAAAAAGTTCTTGTATTTAACTTACATGAATTGCACCACTCTCCCTTCTAGTATTTGGTGCACTTATTAAGATACTTAACCAGATAAACAGGGAGGTGGAAAATAAAAGGAGAGGTGATAGTAAATGTCTTATAGGGGTTGGCAAAAGGAAAACCAGGAGGGAACTGGCCTAAACATTTAGCACTTTGATAAGTCTTTTGAGAACTAATGTGCCTAAAGCAGGTGGCAACAAACATCACCAAGCGTGAGAGGCACTTACACAGTTGATCACCAAAGGTCTCACTGACCTTGGCAGTATTTAGGTGTTATATTTTCACAGAGGTGAAACATTATTGCACAGTTTCTCTGATTTTTTAGGCACAGACAGGTTATTGTTCAGCATTAGGCTGCATTCCTTCCTGCTCCACCCATTGCTTCTTTAGTGGTGAGCAGCATATGGAACGTCCCGCTCAATCTGCTCGTGGTTGAGTTCTGTAACCCTTCAGTAGTGTTCTAGGTTAGCAAAGGATGTTGGGCCACATTCTTCTTCTTCTATTTTTTAGATGAATCTCCAGCTTGATACCAGTGACAAAGTCTGGTTATGTTTTTATTATTGTTCTCCAATAATAAGTTCTGACTTGGTTTTTGTGGATTTATTTTTGTTGGGTATTTTCTGTTTCTTTTTTTTTTCTGTGGGGACTGAAATAGATTGCCCTCGTTTCTTTATGTCAGGGTCCAGTGTGTGTCCTTTCCAGCTTTTCCAAGCAAGATGTTATACTCACTAAGCAGTGATTTTTATCGGCTTCAAAGGTAGCTGCCTGCCGATTTTCAGTAGTTACTGGTTTGACTTAGTTCACTTAAGACCTACCAGTTCCTCTGGCTTCTTCATTGATAGAAGCTGCATCTTCATGGCAAAATATTTAGGAGGGACATGTGCACTGTAAGACTTGAGCACTACCCTGAACTTCATAACACTTCTTGCTAAACTCAGAAGCAGAGGCAAATTACAGGAAATACACATATCAGGGTTTGGGGATGAGGAGAAATGAAATCTTATGAGTGCAAAGAACAAGACAGAGTTCTGAATGTTACTATTGCACACCTAGATGGTGCAAATAAAATTTGAAAAAAAGTTCATTGTTCTTGCCATGACATATTGAGATGTTCTAAGATTTCTGCTTTTTAAGAAATGGGATTTTGCCGTAGCCTGTTCTCTTTGATTTGGGTAGGGGGAGCACAATTTTGTTTCTTAACAAAAGAGAGGTAACTCCATCCATCTTCCAGACCCCCTCACAATGGATACTAATTAAAAGAAAAACAAATCCTGACACTGGAAAAGAATAATCTTATTTAATAACTTTCAGATGGAAACCAATGTTAGCACACACAAGTAATTACTGCACCCACTGTGTTTCAGTCAACTTACAGCACTAAAAATTGAACTTTCAAACAATCAGTCTTTGTTCTCAATTTGTCAGTGGCTTCAAGGTGGTGAACTTCTCTTACTGAAGGAACGGTAGTTTAAGATCTTAAAACGTATCTCAAGTTGGACCACAAAATAAGTAGATGTTTCAAAACTAGAGGGTTTGTGGTGCCTGTCACTAATCAGATTGCAGAACAGGCACATTGTTTCCAGTAACTCTCCATACAGATGGAGCCATTGTGTGACATTATCTGCAAAACAGATTGTCTCTAAACTGTCACTTTGTGGCTGCTGCCCCCTCAGTGCTGCAGGAGATGAAGATGTTCCAGAGCACAGTTTTGTGTTCAGGTGCTAAACTCAGAGTGCTTTCCAGAAGAAGTTTTGCACCTAATTGCCACCGTGCTGATGAAACTCCTCCCTTAATTTTTCATGGACCATTCAGAAAGGGGGAAAGACACTGGATGCACATATCTTGGTTTTGCCTTAAAAAAGGCACTGTTGTCTATTGTGACAGTTTTTAAGAGAGAGAAAATTGAGACACCTCAAAAAGTTGAGACACACTGTGAGCAATAGGTTATTTTTGTAGTTAGAGGGGCAGCAGGACAAGTGACTATGCTAACTGTATACAGTGCTGAAACATAGTGATTGTGCAATGGGAAAAACTGATTTGGCAACTGTGGATTAGTACTCAGTTCAGGGACAGACTTTCGAGTCCACCCTTGGACTGGACACTGTTGTTTTGTACTTGTAACTACTTGCTTTATGTGCTAAGGATGTTGTCTACCATCTGCTTTTTGCCCAGTATGTCTCAATATATTCTCATTTTTGCTCCTGTATTGATTTTTCTTGGCTGACTTAACATGCTAATTCCTAATACTGGTCAGGGAAAGCCAAGGAGATTAGAAGGTCGCTTCTGTGCAGCCAGAAGTGTAGATATATTTCCTTCTGCTTCTGTGGAGACAGTTATGCTTGGCAAAGAGCAGTGAGCAATTTGTCAGCATATCCCATATGTGATAGATAAGTGAGAAATCCTTTCTAAACTTTTCTCTAAAGTTAAGATGGGCCAAGTAAAATTATTTACTTAATTTTCTCACCTCAGAATAGGATTCCTGCGTACCTTCTTCCTCACAATTTTTATTTCATTCAGCCAGCTCTGGAGAGTTGGCAGTTGGTAAGATGCTACCAGTATAGTAATCACACACGCCCCAATTTACTTTAGGAGGATAAAAAACAATAATGAAATGGCTGACAGCCAGATAAATACCAGTTTCATTTGATTCTTTGTTACACTTAGTAAAATTCCTTTACTAGGCGAGCAAAATTACAATTAGTAAAGTAAAAACATTGTAACAGCTACCACAAGTTTCCATTCCTATCATTTTGGCCTCTGAGCTCTGTGTAGGAGAACAGGAGAAAAGGAAACATCTCAAAATGTCATTGTAAATTTAGCTTATAGAAAATTCACCAGCAGGAAAAGGAAAAAAAAAAGAAAAAAAAAAGTACTTCGTAAAGAATGACTTCATGTTGCTAAAAACCATCATTAAACTTGTAGCCCTGATCTAGAATGCTGGCTCTTAATGTTTTGTCCTTACAACACATGGATGTGTTTTTTGTTCTGTTTTGTTTTGGGTTTTTTTGTTTTGTTTTGTTTTTTGGTTTTCATAGTGCATGTTCATTTCTACTCACAAACATGTTCTTGGTGTATTTCTTATGCAAACAATCTTCAGGCAGCAAAGATGTCTGTTACATCTAAACTTGAATAATAAAGTTTTACCACCAGTTATAAATCAGATTCGTGTCATTGTTTCTGGGGAGAATGTAATGTCAGTGTCCTTACACCATAGTGGGGCTGGGGAGGAGAGCAGTCTGGAGTCGAGCTGTTCTGGAAGCAGGATGGTACCTGACAGCATCTCTGAGTAATGCCTGGTGATTATGGCTGAAAGGCAATGTCAGTGTTGCTCAAATAGGAAAGGCATGAAAAGGGAAGAGCTCCTTCAGAAACACATTAGCCCTGTCACAGTCCTTCTGTGCTAAGGGCTCTAGATGTGATCCAAATCTCATTCAAGTTAATGACAGGATTTGAGTAAAAGTCTCTTTCAGTGGGGTTTAAACCTTTTTCAGTACTCCGTCATCCAGGAATTACCAGTTTTATTCTCCTGCCCCAAAGTGGAGGAAATACTGGAATAATTTTGAGAAATTTTGTAAGAAAGGCTGATACTGAAATGTGAACAGTACCCAGGGTCACCAGTTCTACTCCTCATACAAAGTTCATGGTGGTCTTGAAATAATTCCTGTTACCCAGGACCATGGTTTCACATCATGCCCACAGCTCTTCCAAGAAATTCTGCTGGCTCCCATCACACAGGTTATTGACCCAGTGGTGAGTCAAGAACAGAGAGTACCACCTACAATGTTGCTGCTACCACTTCCTTCAACAACCTTGGAGGTTTCCTCAGAGATCCCAACCAAAGCACTGACCAAATCAGCTCAGCTTGGCATTTCTGTTTGGATGAGCTAACAGCTCTGGGTGGTATGGCTCCCAGCCATCATTTCCATTATGCTCTAATTTCCTTTCTCCATAGGTTTTGTATCATCTCCATGATTGAGAGTTTGTTCACTCTCATACAGAATATTTTTTTAAAGTAATACAAAATGGTAAAATCTGTTTATGATGGTAAAGTAGGAATGTTCTAGAGTTTAATTTTAAAAGCACCATGCCAGAAATAACTTCTGTGACTCATTCTTCCAGTGAATTCGGATGTAAAACCCTATGTATTTTCAGTCTCTTTTTAATTTCCTGAGATTAATAAAAATAATAACTGTAGTAAAGAAAAAAAAAGCTTTCAAATGCAACCAGTTTTGGAGACATCAACTGTGCATTTTGAAAAAGATGCTATATGCAAAAGCTGGTCAGTATACCTTGTGTGTATATGCTATACATTATATATATATATATATATATATATAATATATATACACATACTCTATACCGATGTAAGAATAGATATAAAAACTCTATATACATATACACAGAGAAAGTTCATATATGTACAGAGAGTTAAAATTTTAAAATGACATATTTTCCCGTTTTAAGAACGTCTTTTGAGAATAACAAGATTTAATCCAAATTTCTGTTATAACTATAAAGCTATCCGTGACCAATGCAGTACACAGAGGTCAAAACAGTGTTTAATAGTGAATATCTCTCTCCAGATACTTGAGTGAGCTCATAATTGTAGGAGCTGATGACCTCAGGTGTTCCTTTGTGGTTCCACTATTTGTATAGTCTACTTATGTTGTTAGTGTCTTCCTCTTACAACAGCAGCTCCACATGTAAGCAGCTCACACAAGTGCACACCAACATTGTTATCAGGTCTTAATATGCTATTATAAGGTTTAAATTTGTGCCAAGAATGTAGGGACTTCTTGTTCTAGCAGCAGTGTCCTTGATTATTTCCTTTTAACTACTGTCATATCTTGATGTAGGTCAAAACTGTGTTGTCCCAAGTACAGCCAGCCTGAGAATATAAAAGATAATACATCTGCTAGTAGTAGGTCCTGAGCCTTATCCAATGGGATTTATAAATGTATGAAGTTTAAATTAAAAAAAAAAAGAAGTATCGGAATAGGTGCCGATGCAGAAGAAAATTGGCAGAATGAATAAGCAGGATGCTTCATTCCATATGGAGGGGAAGTGGGATGCTTTCAAGAGTATTCTATTATTAGAAATGGTCTAGATTTCTTACAACCTTATTTATTATAAATCACAAACAAACTTGTCTTTATAAGATTGTTGACAGTGTGGATAAAAAATCAAGGAAGAGAATGTCAGTAAAAGTGTTCACTGGAAGTTTGTGATGGGCAATTAGGCTGGACAGCTGGGACACCTGAAAGCTGACGGAGGTAGAGTTTGTACCCACACCAGCTTCCTCATTTCCATGAAGAGTCTGACTAATCCTTGTGTGCAGAACAAGAGTGTCAGTGAGTCCTTTCTGTAAATGAAAGTGTCTCCGACGCATCCAAAGGAATAGAAGTGTCTTTCACATGTTCTGATTGCAACGTCAGTGGAACTGTCTGATTCAACTCCAGATGCTACTGTGGAATTGACAGCTTAATGGTGAGATTGATACAGTGACAGTTGTGTCACCCACCTCCAAACAGCTCCATGGGTGCTGATAAAGTGTCAGTGGAGTTGGCCAGAGAAGAAATACAATCATTTAAAAGAATAAGAAAGAAATACATTTAAAAAACCAAAAAAGCCTTCTGTTATGAAGCTGTGTAAAGATGATGGCTTCAATCTGCCACAGAATATTTTTTTTCCTTTTTTTTTGCAAAGGCAATGCTGTGGCCTTACTTCTGAATGACATGATTTCTTTCATGACTTGTAGTATAAAAAGGAAAGCCCCAACATAAAGCTAGCTCTCTTCTCACTGTAGCATTCTTTTATGAAAATAAGGCAATAAAGGAGTGTAGAAATGGATGAGGAAGGCTTTCTAAATTAACATTTCAAGGAATGGAACTAGATATATACTTTGCACTTAGTTTTTTTAAAAAAAGAAAAGATCTTTGTAAGTAAAATGGGAATATTTTCTTTCCCTTTTAATCAAAGTTGAGTATTTTCGTCACTTCTGGAATCTGATAAAAAACGAAATAGATTTCAGGCTATGAAAGGATGAGATGTGAAAGCGTTTCAGAAAGGTAAGGTGATTTTTCAAAGTTAATGTTCCCTAAGAGTGGCATTCACATTGCAATACTTTGGACACTCAACTGTAAATGCAAAATATGATCCTCATTTTCTTAGGAGAGTCAGTTGAATATTCAGAGCAGGAGCTTATTAGATGTTCATAGCCACCCACTGGAGGGGTCCAGACTGGATGATATCCAGAAATCCTTTTTAGCCTAGATAATTTTGTATTATAAATGCTCACAAATCCAGTCAATTTATGTTTCTCCCTTAGGAGTGTAGTATATACAGCAGGGAGCAATTGGAAACAAAGGCCAAAAAACCTGAAGCGCATCTGTAGAGGGAAATGGTGGAGCATAACAAGAGCTCTCTAATACACAGGCCTCTGAGGATGGAGCTGGATGCAAGTACAAAATACCCCATTAAACACGTGGCTCTTAACTGGAGCACAAAGGTTCTTCCATCTATTTATATTTCCATAATAAGTCACTGCAATATATCCCTTGTAATTATACATTAACCTCTACAATTAAGCATAACATGCTAGACTGCAGATGCACTGACATTGCTGTCACACTTGTTAACACAACTCTGGCAAACTTCTATATTCTCTATAAATCAAGATGGGAATATGCACAGGGGTTGCATAATGGCTGAAAATTTCAGTGCCCACAGCAGTCCCTAGCGTGCTTTGGCGGGGGCCAGCACTTGCTTCCAACCAGGTCCTGTGCACAGCTGGGAAATTATCATGGAGGAGGTGATTCCCAGGTCTTAGAGGAAGAGGCAGGAATGACTTGTGTCCATTCCCTTAAGGACATTTTTCCAGGAGGAAAGAGCAAGCACCAAGAGCCATGGGATGCATCCTGAGCCACCTGCCACACTGCTTCAGTGTGTGGGGTCACTCTGGGGGAGCAGCAGGTTTCCAAGCAGAACAATATCAGTCTCCTAAGACCAGAAAATGGCCTTGACCACTTTTGATTTACTGGTATTGTCATTGCCTGCATTGACTTGTTCCCCTTGTCTGATAAGGGTGGCTGGAGCCACTTTACCTGACATTTTGGTACCTGCTATCTGCAGTATTTGTGTAGGTAAGCTTTAAAGACAGAAGCAGATTTACATCCATCTTGTATACGGACATAGGCTTTAGGAAGGAGGAAATGTTTCCTGCTACTGGGTGGGTGCTGATCCTATTGTTTAGCTCGGTTGTAGACAGAGCTATACAATATGTACCTAGCAGATGTCTGCACTTGATCAAATAGAGCACAGTTCTGTGTTCTGTTGTCCTATATTACAAATATTGTGGGCAAATCTCTGGTTTCTGGTAATACAAATAAAGAAATGACAACAATGAAAATTCCCATGCTTCCAGTTTCATAGCACAGAGCATGGCCGTCCATTCCAAGCTGTTATAATTACCAACACTCCTGAGACAACCAAGTTCTTCTTGCCCAGAAAAGGACAAAGATTATTTCTTTCAATACAAAATGCTTTAGTGGTGTTTTGAAAACTTCACTTCTTAAAAAGGACTTGTTTCAACACAATTTAATGAGCGTTACTTAGAACTTAATAAGTTTTATTTCAACTCTCATTCTAGGAAATTTTTGGTTTGACAGTAGAAAAGCCTGATTTGTGTCTGTGTTCCATATTTAAATGAGTATTCTTGCTAGCTCTCTCATCCAAGCCACTCTACAAACAAACCCTGAACTAACTTATTATTTAGTAGAAAAAATCTAGGTGCAGCTTTTTAACAAATAGTATAATTCTTATCTTTGAAGATTCACTCAATCATTCTCTGATGACACCTTCAAATTAAAGCCATAGATTTCTGTGATGTTTTTTGTCATGATATTATGCAAACCCTCTTCTCTGTATGCTAGGCAAACTAGTATATTAAAAAACTTTTCATGGAAAATACACTATTAACTTTTCTACATAAATTGTTTCAGATTAAGCAGAACAAAAATTTATAAAGACCGATTTACCTATACAGCCCACGTTTGCACTTAAGCCAGCTTTCTCCATTTCCTGGAGAGAGATTGTGCTGCTGGTGAGGAGACATGGAATGGCACAGGACAACTGCCTGAGTTACTGGCACACATAAAAGGGGAGGCTTTACCCTGCATACAGTCTAAGATGACAAAGATATTTGGCAGCAGAACATCAGAAAGCCTAAATATAAAAAAACATGAGGACTGGGAAAAGTATTAATGCAGCAACAGTGAAATGTGTGATTATAAGAAAAAGAAAAAACATCAACAAAATATAATAGATGTCAAATATGTACTAAATAAGGTTATTAATAAGAAGTTCATAAGGTGTTTAGTGCACAAGGATAGCAAAGTTCCAGGGACTATGGGAAGTGTTGGATCTGACTGCTATTGCACAAGACATTGTCTGATTACTGGGAACATGCCTTGGGTAAGACAAGGCCTTTTCTCATTCTCCATCAGCTGCCTGAGATGGCAATTTCAGGAGCATAGCAAACTGGAGATCTTGCCAAAAGGTGCAGGCCCACTCTCTCTCCTACTCCTACTCTCTTCCTTCTACTGGCACAAATATTTGTCTCCCACTTGCCCCAGAAAGTTGACTTTTAACCCCCATTAATTCCCTGATCCAGTTCCCAGCACAGTGACAAAAACACCTGTGTCAGCAGTATGTGGCGGTAAAATGAGCAGACAGTGATGTGGAAAAAGGCAGTGTGAGGTTTTTCTTGGCAGCTATTATCAGTCTAACGTGTTCAGAAACTTTCAATCTAGGGGGCTGGATTGGTCCTGGTTTAGAGCAGATTCTCATCTATGCACAACACTGAATTGTTTTGCTCAAGGTCTATATACAGGATGAGGAGTAAAACTGCATCTGCAACACCCTGATGCAAGACTCTTCTTTCCCTGTGCCAGCAGCTGCTAGGCATGCCCCATTGTACCCCAGTGGCCATGACTCAACTGTCCTTCAGTGGCACAAGTACAAACAGGCTGCTTTTCCTTACACTGAAAGAGTGGGCAAGTGTGACATTTTCTTACTAAACGACTGTTTAGTGCAAGTACTTACTTTGCCCATGCCAGTAGAAAACCCATTGCTACACTGCCCTTGTACTCCACAGAGTACTGAAGACTCCTCACCAAAATAAATCACTACAGGAGAGAAGACCAGGAAATAAAGGGAATGGATGGTGAAAGTTTAAGGGTTCCTCTCTTCTTTCCTGTGCTCATTAGGTAGACATTTTTTACTTTGTAGTTTTTCCTTTGCTGCTTCTTTCTCCATCTCAGTCTCTCCTTTGATTCCATTCTGCCCTTTCAGCTCATCACTGATTGCTGCGTAATTTACCTCTGCGTAACTAAAAATGCTAATTTTTATTTGACCATGAAAGACTCCCAAATATCATCCCTGGCTTTGCCTGTGGAGCCACCAAAACATGTGAAGTGGATCAAAGTTGCAGGGTCTCTTCGGTTCCCGATATTCCTCTTCTCCTTGATACTTTTGTAATAATTAATACTAATTTACTAAGACAAAATTTTGTGATTGTTCATTAGACACCTGAGGCTGGAACACCTCGACCACTGATGCCCTGGGTAACACCAGAAGGTTGCACAGAGGAACGAGCTGCAGAGGAGGGGCAGGTGCTTTTGTTTTGTGCGACATACTCAAAGCTCATCATCATTTTGCATTTAGACATTTTAAATAAGAATGCAAGCTTTATAATAGCAAAGTTCCCAGCTTTATCCACCTTCCCAAAGTGATTTGCCTCTGAAAATTCCAACTCCAAACTCCCAAAACTGTTTATTGCCACTGAGTAGGGAATTAATCTAAGACAAGTAAAGGAGACACATTGCCCCCCCTCCCCTTGCAGAACTAACCTTTGCTACAGCTGGAATAGTAGGATTGGACATATTTTGACATCTGCCTCAGTTTATGACAAATTTCTGCAGAGCTTTATGGGACTGTGAAATGGGACAGGTTGGCACAGCAGCCAACTTACCAGGTCTACCTGCTGAAGTGACCTCTGAGAGCAGAGCAGGGAGGTGTCTGAGGATGGGAGGGGGTCTGGGGGTGCCCAGGGCACTGCAGGGCAGCACGCACTCAGACATGCCTGAGGATGCTGAATTTCCCTCATCCTCCTGCTGGGCACCTTCAAATGCCTGTGTTACCCCCCCTGACCCCACAGACTCACCTGCATTGCACAACTCCACCAACAGCAGGCTCTGGTTTGTGAAGGGCAGAAGGAATCTGGGGAACGGGAGGAAGCAGGAACAAGTAAGAACTATAGAATCCTGAATACCAAAATCCCCACCACTCTGTAGTAAATTTTAAAATTATATGACTCCCTGAGGTCCCACTGAAAGCAAAGCATGAAGGAGAGAAGGAGCTATGGCCAGGTATTACAGATCTGTAGCACTACTCCACATATACTTTAAGGACATAGTCTTTAAAAATTAATATATTTTGGAACTCTGCTTTAAAATAAATGTCAGCTGCGTTTTCAGCAGCTGAACAACTACTTTTCCTAAAAATCAGACCTCTTGTTTTATGTATCTGAAGTTGTGTGACTGAAACACGTGGAATATCTTGGCCTAGAATGTTTTAAATAATTTCCATAATTAATATGATTTGGAGACTGAATAAAGAAGATAAAACAGAGATATAGCAAACACACTACATGCATCTCAGATTATTATGTCTGAGTTCATACCAATGAATCTTAATGTGTGTGCAAGAAGAAATTATCTGTCCACCTGCTTGTAGTAAGAGAAGGCACAAGGCCAACATACTGATTCCTGCTTCTCAATTTGGATTACAGCATTTTAGTGTTTATTTATAAAATTTCTGAAGGGATTACAGAGTTTATTCACTGGGAGGTCTTCAGAACCCCTTGAAATGTAGCTTTCCATAAAACATTCTGGTTGAGGTTTCTAAAACTGGTTTGAACAGAATCAAAAACCAATTTAGATATATACTGAGCTAAAGAGTATCCCTCTTTCCCATTGCACTACCGAGACAACAGGAATGGAATAAAACACCTTGATTTTTTTTAATCTTTTCCATACCTTCTCACTTCCACTGACTGGATACCTGCTAGAGTCACAGTCTGCCCTTATTTTATTAACCCAAAGAACTGATGTAATTTAGTAAATCAATTTCATGTAGATTATGGGTTTCCTTAAAGATTTCTTAATTTAAGTATTGATTATTCCCATCCTTCTTTAATTCATAAAGCCTGGGCAGAGCAGAGCACAAGGGAAACAGGTCTGCCAATAATGGCCAAAGGGAAGTTTGCTGGACTATAAGCCTTTACCAGAAATTGACAATCCTCCCTTTACTTTTGTTTGCTTTGCAGTTCCCTCTGGAATTTGCAATTTTCTGGCTGGTTTCTCTTATATATGTATGCCTTCCCTCTTGCTAGTTTAGAGATGGAACTAGTAATTTCCCAGCTCTTGTAATGTACTCCTGCCTTCAAAAAGGCAGGATCTGAACATTCATGGTTCTGCTTAAATTTATTACTATATTAGTATATAGTTATAAAAACATTTTATTTTCTCAAAATGTCATAGCTGCCAGTAGTGGAATGTAAGTGAAATGGATACTGTGACATGAAGATGTAAAGATATATGAAATTACTTCAATCAGCAGAAAGAATTTATTTTTCATATGATGTTCCATTGTTCTGTATTTAATCCAGTCAAGCTTTTTGAGCTAAACACTGAGTTCAGCGGTAAGGGTGATGTGAGTGTCTATATGCATTCGTTCATGTACATGAATTCATTAGGGCATATTCACTTTAACATCTGCTAGAGGACCATTATTAGTCTCTAAATCTGAATAAGTTTTCTCAACTTCTTTATCCTGTGTCTTGTTATTCTCTTCCACTGAAAAGGAATTTTTCTTTTTTATTATTCCTCCACACTCCCTGCAGTATATTAATAATATTCTCCAAGTTTGGTGTCTCTAATATTCAAACATTACATAAAACTGAATAGACTGATCTTCCCATCTAAATAATCTTGTTTTAGTTCTTTTTTTCCATCATAGCTTTTCTAGCTAACAGAATTAGATACTAATAAAAGCACTCAAAATTACCTATGCAATCATTAATTATATATCCCTTGTCACTAAGTTTTTCAGTTCTCCAAAATGTTTGAGCACGTTCCAGTTTAACCTGAAATAATGTAAACAATAATGTGATTAAACTTATATGCAACAGCCTGGGTTTGTTTGGTCAGTGTTTTAAATTACTCTGCCTGGCCTTCTTTGCTGCCTGCCTTTCTGTACTGCCATCTTGGGCAGATCAGCCTGAGCAGTGTGCTCTGGTTTCATCTTTCATTTCCATCAGCTAATTTTGATTTGACTATGTCATGCAAAGTATTTTCCAGATGGCAAATACAATTTTTTGAGTCAGATGAATATTCAGGGAAAAAAACCCACCATGATATATGCCCCAATGAATCCTGCATGTCTGTCTTGTATACTAAAGAATGAAGCTGGAGGCTCTGCAAACTTGAGTGAACGCAGATCTTCATTTGCTGGAACATGGTACAGACTCACCTTTTTTTGACACATCTTGCTTTCGCCAAGAGAATGGTGTAAAGAAAAATGTGTCTGTAAACATAGGCTTTGCCAGACCTCTCACTGTGCACATTCTCAAGTCCTTGTACGCTGGTTCAGGTAAAGATTTTAATGTAATGTTTCCAGGAAAAGAGGGAGATGTCCTCAGAATTTAAAGTGTTATATTATTTAATGAGACTAAAAATGGAATCATTCTAGACTAGGAATACATCTAGTAGATTTAAGAGATTGCTTTTCTAGATTAGTAGAAGTTAGGTTTCCCAAAGATTCACAAGTCAAGGAGTTAAACTTCCATAAAAGGTACAAAGCTAGTCTGAGAAAACAACCTTCCTATTTATTTAATCAGTAAACATTTGGATTTTGTTTCAACCAATATAAATACAAACCTGAGACGAAGAGAAATTTCTTAACCTTGTCCAAAATATCCCAATATACTGTAGATAGATTCGTGCTGTTCAGGTATTTTATTGGTGACAATTGTTATCTTTTAATTAAATTTCCTATAATTATCTTATATTATTAGTGGAATTAGTCATATCAAGCATATGAATATATTTTTAAAGGCTCAGGGCTTAAAACAAGCTGCTGCATCAATGGATTGTCACCACTCAGACAATATTTGTTTTGATTATGGGGGAAGGAGGGAAGAAGGAGGGGCTTATTATCTGCTAAAAAAAGAAGCCTAAATGGGAAAAACTTCACCTGTACTAAAGATTGGATCAAACAAGCTTCATAACATGGATCTGCTTTTGCATCATCTTCATCTGAATAGGAAAGAATCCTAAGGTCCCAAATACTTTATCCATTTGAGAAACAGTGTTCTGCCATGACTTTTACAAGTGTAATGATAGATGCAGTGTCTGCTCAGTCTCTTGTACATCTTCCCATATAGCTTCAGTTGTTAAAAAAATCCTTCCCCTTTTGAACTTCAAAACAGATTTTTTTTTGATGCGCGTTACCCTATCATTTCCGTGGTTTGATTTCAGTCATATGTAAGTGTTAAAAGATGTGTCTAAATGGATATGAACTTGATTAAGGTGATTTGGGATGAAAGACTCAATAGAAATGTCAAACATTGTTGCTATTCACTTGCTATTCACTTCATTAGTGGATGAAACTAGCAAAGACTGTCAGAAGTCACCTTCTCATTTAAGACATTTGATTGTTTCCTTACTTGTTTTGGAAAAAAAAGATAACATCACCCTGGTTTAGCTGGAAATTGCATAATTCTGGTTTAAATTGAAAAAAATTATTTTTTGTTTTACTGGGGATATTAAGTAACAGGAGAATATGTGAAACTCCTGTGTCTTTAAAAAAAAAGGAGAAAAAAGGAAAAAAAAACATACTTGCTATCACAGTTCATTATATTCCCCTACAACACCAATTATAAATGGTTTATAAGTAGCTGACAGCATCACTCCAATTATTGGTAATTTTCTGTCTTTTTTCAAAATAGCTGGCATTGATTTTTTTCTCAGAAATCTATTTCATCTATTTATGAGCAATTGAAAAATTTCTTAGAATTTCTTTGGCAAGTAATTCCAAATAGAATCTCAGCATGCTACATTACAAAATTGGCTATTTTATTATTGCAGTTATTCTTTTACTAATATTTTCTTAGTACCTCCAGCATGTTCAGTTCTGACAAATTAAAAAATATAAAGACAGTCAATTTTCTGAAGTCCTTCAACCCTGAAGCCAGGCACATAGAAAAGGAATGCAGTGGGAACTCCAGAAGTAAGAATAGCTTCTGGACATGAGGTTTACTTGAGGAGGTAAATGTGAGTGGCAGAAATGGGGTCTAGGATTCAGCTTTTTAAATTGCAATCAGTCCTTTTGTGAGTATTGTTAAAGGAATAAGGGAAAATCTTGGCCCTGTTGAAGTCAAAAGCAAAACTTCAATTGATTTCAGTTGAGCTCTTTCTGCTGAAGAATTTAATGGACTCAGAGGGAGAAGGAAAAGTATTGGAGAGACTGCTATGTGGTGGACTTCCCAGAAAATGGATCAGGGATAAGTTCATCATCTTCTGAAATACAAGATTCTGTTTACTAAGTCTGGATTCAGAATACTAGGCTAGGTTGGCCCTTTGATCTGCACATGTATATAAAATACTATCTGCCTCTACAGCAACTTCTAATCACATTTTCCAAGTCTTATAATCTAGCCGAAACAATAACAGTAAATCACTGTTATTCAGATATTAGGCTTGTATCACAATAGACAGGCAATTCTCCTGAAAGATCTAACACATTATATAGGCTGACAAGGATTTGATCAGTGCTTTCATTATGCCTAATGTATTTTCTGCATTTGAAAGAAGGGGTGGTAAGAATCTTTGAAAGATTTGAAACTGCTGAATAGAAGCTCAGAGACATTTTTCCCTTGCCTGCTTTCACTACTTTCTTAATCAATGATTTCCATTTGTCACTGCTAATGGCATTATCCCTGACACCTTCTCCTGTGGTTTTTTTTCTGCTTAAAAGCTTTCACTTCTGTTTCTGTTATTTAGCCTTCATTTTCCTTTCTGCTGACAGCTGACTTTTCATTCATAACTTTGCCTTTGGGTCTTCCTGCTGTATAACTTAACACCAAGTGTAAACCCAGTAGTTCTGCAGTTTGGGGATGGCTGGGGAGGGATATGTCACATTTCAGCCCAACTGTCCCTTTGCTGACAGCTACAGTCCAGTCTTCAGCATTAGAGGAGGTGTAACCAGTATCAGGACTTTTTCAAAACTCTGAAAGACCCTGTCTTTCAAACAAGTCCTAAGATTGTCTGCTGATTTTCTATGTGCTCTACCATGGCTTTGAAATAATCATTGTCATTTAAATTTCTTTTTCTTCTCTGTTTTTATCCTATTAAGTGAAAATTAGTTTGACAGTGTCTTTTGCTTACGTTCCCTGAATGCCAGTTTTTGCTCCTTTGAATTTACCTTTACACTATTTGGGGCTCATCTGTTAGAAATAAAACTCACATTCCTACCTCTACTACAATGGCATGTAAAAGTGAAAAAAAATACTGTTTTCTAATCCAAGGCATTGCAACATAGCCTCATAGTTTTACCCTGGTAAGGCTTTCTCTCAACTAAAAGATATTTCTTTTAATTCCTGTCACTGATCAATTTATAGGTGATGCAGCTCAATAGCAGCATTTATTGCCAAATTCGGTCATATGTTACGCCATAGGATGGTTTTGTTTGAAACCGATTTTGTTGTTATGGAGAAGAACAAAGATTATCAGACAGAGCAAGTGAGAACAGCTTTTTACTTAGGGTCAGGAAGTTTCATCAATGATTTTATCAGAATTCTGACTTCTCTTCTTCCATCCCCATCTACTTAGTCTCTGCAAATCCTAAGGTTCGGGTTGGAAACAGCTGTGTTACCGCGGGCTGCAGGGTTGTTCATGTACACTGGGGTCTATTGCCCTCTACTGGGTTGAATTTCACACCTGTTTTACTTCCCATTTACTTGGCAGGTCCCTGGAAATGTTGATCAGTCAATTGCTGCACACATCTGGGAAGTCCCTCCCCTCTTTGTTAAGATTAGAGGAGATCTCTGGTAACTGCCAGTGTGTGGTATTTAGTAGAACATGAACGAATTTCTCCAATCTAAGGTTTCAGATTATCTTGGAGAGACTGGTGAACAAAGGCATCAGTGCATGAGGGCGATTGTGCTGAGATTGTGAAGTTCACTGGAGAGTTTTCCAGACACGTTACTGGGACACAGTGTCTGCTTGGTCATTTTTGCAAGTAGGAGATCTCGCATTGCTTTCTTAGGATGATTTCCAGACAGATGATACTAATGTTGATTAGAAGTCTTTGAAGTGGTTTTAAGGCAAACCTGTAATTGATCTTCAGTTGCAAAATGGGGATGAGATGTTCTTATGTTGCAGTCACAATCCTGTTATATGGGGATCTCAGGACTCCTTGTGAAGTCCATGTCAGATACCAAGTATGTGAATTTCTCAATTCAGCAGAAAGATTGTGAAAGATTTGTGTTTCTTCTCTACTGATTTAATGGGTGATATTCAGAAGATTTAATATTGCACCAGTTACAAAACTGTTCTGTATCCAGTTGCTTCTCCTTGAGATAATTCCAGGATAAATTGAAGAGGACAGTGTCTGTTAGCTCCAACTGACTGCACCATGAGCTTAATGAAATAGGAAGAAAGAGGGGGCGAGATTGAAAATATTCATTTGTATATTTCATGTTGTAAAAATCTACAAGAATTTTGGGTTCAAATCAAATCTTTTTGTGAGCTAGACCTAACCAAACTTGACTGGAGACATCACAGGTTTGTCCTTGAAGTGCATCCTTCAGGATATCTTTCTCTGGATCCTCTAGTTCATGGCTCTTCTTGCATAGCAAAGATGTTATACAGTAAAATTATATTGATCTTCCTTAGAAAAATCATGGTTATTCTCAGTGTTTTTGTGATGAGTTGAGCTTGGCTGTTTGCCAGATATTCGCCCAGCTATTCTCTCACTCCCCTCTCTTGGGAGTATGAAGGAGAAAATAAGGTCAAAAACTCTTGGGTTCTGATAAACACATAGAGATCACTTGCCGTTTATCAGGATGGGCCAACCAGGCTGGATTTGGGGAAAATTAATTACATATATTGTCAATTAAACCAGATTAGGATGGAGGGAAAGAAGACAAATTAAACCAACAACTTCCCCCCAACCCCCACCCCACTTCTTCCCAGGCTCAACTTCACTCAATTCACAACCACTCTCCCAACTCTCCCATCCTGAGCAGTGCAAGGGGTTGGGAAGTGAGGGGTTTTCAGTCAGTCTGTAAACAGTCCTTTCTCTGCTGCTTCTTCCTTCTCACACTTTTTTCGTGCTCTAGTATGGGGTCTCCTTGGACTGCAGTTTCTTCAGAAAATATCACCCTGCTCCAGCATGGGCTCCTCCAGGGGCTGCAGGTGGATCTCTGCTGCACCATGGACCTCCATGGGCTGCAGGGGCACAGCTGCCTCACCATGAGCTGCACCACGGGCTGCAGAGGAAACTCTGCTACAGCACCTGGAGCACCTCCTGCCTCTCCTTCCTCACTGCTCTGGTCTCTGCAGGGCTGGTTCTCCCTCATTTTTCTTTACTCCTCACATGGCCATGAAGCATTTTACCCTTTCTGGAATTTGTTATACCAGAGTGACACCACCTTGGCTGCTGTGCTCAGAACTTCTTGCAGTTCTCTTGGAGCTGGTTGGAATGGACTGGATCTGTCTCTATCTAGTACAGTGGCCACCCCTTCCATCCACCTCCACCACCACCACCAGCTTGCCATGGCACCCAGTATGGCTGTACAGACACCATTAACCGAGTCCCCCTCCGGACGGCAGCAGTGTGAGCTGGGACTACAGTAGGGATTGCAGTAGGGATTACAGCCTGACCTGTGCATTAGGAGCAGGCCCAGGCCACAGCACGTCCTCTTGCCAGTCCCAGATCCCATGGGTAGAGCTGCCGTGAGTGACAGGAAGGGTGTTCACAGCCTTGGCTGAAGGAAGATCTCAGTTGGCAGCCTCTGAAGCAAAGCACACAGCCCACTTCAGTTCACCCAAATGTTTTTGAGAATGGCATTACTCCAGTGATTTCCTTGGAAGTTACTTTAGATGATGATGTGTCACACTGATCCACATTTTCTTTTAACAGCAGAAATTGACATTTGAAAATGAAAGTTTTAGTCTGGAGTTCACGGTGAATGTCTACAGGAGCAAATGATTGAATGCTTTCCGGAGTGCTCTAAGAGAAATAATCACATGCCATTTCTGCTCTTATTTTCCTGCTAACAAAATATCTATAGTATTACCTATTTAACAAAGAACTTTGAGGACTAATCCTTGTTTCAGTTAATAGGATTTGCTTCTTTGCAAGTGAAACACTGAGAATATGTTTTGTATGTTTTATTTTTCCAATATAAAATGCAGATGCTTTCTGTGAAGCAACTGTCATCCAAGGAAAGTAGAGATGTAGTAGGTAAAAGATACTGGGATACTTAGGTAACAACTATGGGAATCTTTTGATTTAATTTATACATATGTATGTCTTTAAAAACTATCATACTGAGTCACACAGGGAGAGGGGGTTTGGGAATGCTTTGAAAAAAGGGCTTGAGGATCAGTAGTCTGGGGCTGTTGTAGACTCAGAGCTTGGAGGTCCAAGTATGGCATTCTAATCTTCTACATGAGAACAAAAAGCTTGAGCACCTATAGAGATCTGTGTTTGTTTCATGCTTAAGGGATGCATTTTTAGAGTGGGACGTCATGTATTTTATGGTGATGATTGAGAAGGTATAATATGGTCACAGTAACCATACAGGGGGTATCTGGTGACATGTGTCATTTTTTAAAACCTGTCCTTTGAGTTAGGTTTTATATAAGTAACGGTTTGGGATGTAAAAGGGGGATCAACTGTATTGATCAGGGCTCAGTTTTTACGGTGCCCCTGTCTGTATCGCTTTGCCATTTCGTATGAGTGTGTTGCCCTCTAGAGGTCGGTCCCCAGGTGAAATCTGCTCACGGGCATTTTCCTTCGGTTCCTGTAGCATGGCTCTGCCTTTGGAGAAAGATGTTCTTCAGTTGCATCACTGTTAGCACTTGTAATTCAATGAATCAGTGAAGTTCATGTCTGTACTCCTGGCTTCTTAACTATGAATATTTTCTTTCAGTCTACTTTCTTAATTTTTTTAATTAAGCCTGGACATCTACTTTCAGTGGTTGCAAGCCAAACAAACGTACCTCAACACACAAGTCAAAGACAGCTGATGAGACCAGGCCTAAAGACCTCTTCCACAAGGAAAGATGGTGTTTAACTTGGCCCACCAAAACACGTTCTTAGAAGAACCAACTCTGCTGTAAAAAGTCAATAGGAACTCTACCTACACTGGATACTTAAACTATGCTGGAGAAGACTTCTTGACACTGGACCTCAGTCATCTCCACTTTTCAGATCGGTAACTGGAAAATCTGCCCCAGTGTCTCACCACCCTCACAGTAGAATTTCTTCATTGTATCTAATCTAAATCTAACCTCTTTCATTTTAAGGCCATATAATGAACGTCTGTTACAATTTATTTAAATCTAGTTTGGGGTTGAAAGAAATTGTCTCTCACGGACTGTTATACACCACAGAAATTGGTTTACATGTCATTATGAGTGAATTAATTAAAAAAATCCCCAACTTGTAAGTCCTTCTTCTGGTGTGTTTTTTTCTAACACATTCAGCCCCATACATCTTTTAGTAGAGAAATGTGTCTTCCAACTTTAGTCCTGCAAAATTGCTTGTATTCTTCCATTTAATCATAGAATCAAAGAATCATTAATGTTGGAAGGCATCTCTGGAGGTCTCTAATCTAACCTTCCTGTTCAAAACAGGAATGATGACAGCAGGTAACTCAGGGTCTTGTCTAGTCATGTACTGATAGAAAACAATTATTGGTAGCAAAATTGAAATTTACAAACTGGATTAATTTGACATTAATCTAGTCTAGTACTCTATTTCTCACAGTTACTGCCTGCCTTGAAGGACTTACTAAATGCAAAAACTATTTTTCATATGACAAATCTATAAACATTAGAGGCTATCTTAAAACATGAATTATGTTTGGTTGGTTATGAAATAATGTTTATTATCAGTTAATGCCAGATTTTATATTAGTTATGACTGTTTTACTAGTCATCAGTCTTGTTATTAACCTCAGTTTTATCTAAGCTTTATACAGAAACACACACACATATATACAGCAAGGTGATCATAGTTTAGTGATCTATAGGAGGAAAATGTACCTCAGAGATTCTTTCTGAACTTACACTTTTCTAGTTTTATGTAATAATCCTGTGGAAGAAATAGAAGGACAGAAGAACAGAAGTCTATTGTTTCTCATACACATTTTTCATTCTTATGTGTAATGTTATGAAATAGCCTTTAACTGTGCAGGCAATACTACATCATTATATTGACACAATCGTCTTTATATATTTCACTGTGACACATATGTCATGTAACCTAAAATATTTAGTTTTCTGATCAGAGCTGCACACAGACTGTGATTTTGCTTTGATGCCCCTTTCTCACATATGGGTGCCTTTGACCTGTGTCAGATGGATGGACAGCTCATTTGCTTGCTGCCTCATTAATTTATTTTTATGGCCAGCGTGCATCACCTTGCATTTATCAGTATTGATTTTAATTTGCCTGTACACGTGTTTTTTTTTTGTCTAACTGGAGTTTTTCAGTGTCTACCCCAGTGTCTACTCCAGACTACACAATTATAGGAATATCTTGTTACTCAAAGGTCCTAAACTATCAGAAAAGACAACAGCCTGTTCTGCATTTGTGAGACAGATATCTTCTGAAGTCTATAGGCCAATTATTTGACCATATTAACTGGCATGACATCTCTGAAGTTAATGTAATTTGGCCAAAAAATTTATGCCAGCTGAGTATCTTCTAAGTCTTGTGCAGTGAATAGCACTACTAACACAATTTTAGTGCCTATATTCACATTTTCATTGGTATAAACCTGTTTCCTGTTCAGACTTTTAGAGTAGTATAACTAAAGACAGTTGTTGATGTTCACTGGAAGAAACTGGAAATGTTGGTAGATTGCAAGTGACACATATCAGTTTGACATTTCAGACCAGTTCCATTCGGAAATAATGCTATATTACTGAAGAATTAATGTGAAGTGTGTGATTTTGGCACCAGAAAGATCAATGTATAAGACCAATTAGAGATAAAAGAAGTCACTAAACTTGTTTACACAGCTGGACTTTCAGTCACAGGCTAATCTCTTCCTTTCATGTTCTTCTTTTTCTTTGCTTTCTTTTCAGGATCTGAAATTTAAAGGCACAGAATAGAATATTTTGAAAGTCATTTGCCATTACATTAGCTTCATTTTCTCCCTGGAGTGTTCAATGTCCTAATGCACCATTATAAAACCCTATGAGTGCTTTTGGCTAATGGATATGGTAACTACAGACAAGTTATATAGCAAAGCAGTAGATTTCTAGGGGTTTCTATGCAGAAGAGTGACCTGAAGTATTAAATTCAGAGAAAAATTTTCCTGCAAATAATGCTTAGCTACCATCATTCTTTGGACTCTGCAGTATGACTTGGGAAGCCCAGATTCGGTCTCAGCTCTAACTGCTACTTAAAGATGTTATGCAAAAATGGAACTGCTTTAGCAACAGCTGCTGGGCAAACCACATATTTCACTGCTATGGGGCCAGAGTCTAAGCACCGTTCAAAGCGCTAAAACACTTGATTTTAAATCCTTGCTCTAAATACTAAACAAATTTTGAGTATCATGAAATATTCAAAGGCATCATTGACATCTCATCAGACAATCCAGCTGTCAGTAATATGACAAACAGATGCCTTTCCACTAACAGTCTATCTTTAAATATGATAGAACTCTGAAACAACCTGTATTTTCCAAGGTTCAGCATAAGGTTGGCTCACTGAAGGTTGCCTACCAGATTTCTTAGAAATAATCTGTGAAGTGTGGCTGCATGATTTTTATATCTCTGCAGTGCATTAACTGGATAAGCATGTTTTTTCTGTCCTTGCTCTTTTATCTCTGAGGAACAATTGGTACTGTCAGAGACAGGGCTCTGGATCAGGTTGACCTTCAGTCTAAATCAGCCCAGTCCTGCATCAGCTCCTGACTTTTCACTTTGACAATAAAGAATCAAGGGCTTATTTTGTTCCAGCTTTTTTTTTTTTTCCCCATGACCCAAGAGATGGTCCCAAAGACACCAGTGATATTTGAGCACTTATCATTTCAGACAAGAACCATCAGTGTGTCAGAAGCTGGCTAGGCATCATGCAAGTCTTGCATGAGAAAAAAAAGCCAAGGAAATGGGACAGTATTATTCTGGACCTTTCTATCAGATAAAAAAATGGCACAATAAGCAACTAAACTTCTTTCCAATGTTAAATGCAAATGTTTTGTGGAGCTGGACCTACATCCTATACTCCCTCATATATGCTCCAGAAGCAACAGTAGGATTCAACTTTGAGTAATAAGATTTTCCCTCATTATCCAAGTCATGTAGACTTCTGTTCAAGTCATGTAGACTGTGTCATTCATAGAGTGACTGTTGGGACATAATTCCCTGTGCCTACATACCTATAGTAGTCAAGGGGATGGAGTCCACACAGCAGGCCACAGCTTCTTCTTTATATGGCAGTGGAACATATGTGAAACTGAGGAGGTGTGACATCTCTGAGATGCTCTAATAAATGTCCTAGCAGTTTTTCCCCACCACTAGCACTCTTATGTCTCCAGAACAAGAAAATTTCATTGATGAATGTATGCTGTAGCACATTAGACTTTAGGCTATTGATACTTCAGCATGCCTTTGAAAGAGGTGTTTTTCCTCAGCTGCTTTCGTAAAAAAAATAAGAATGATAGAGTCCATATACTACATAAAGATACAGATATCATATTACTGCCCTAGGTGTAGCAACAGGCTCTGGGGCCTCCATATCCACTCCTTGGAGTTTGGTTGCCTGTGCTCAAGGCCAGATCTCACACAAGGCATACATGGGTGTATGACAACTATGAGGTGCCTTTTTTGGGCCCACTCTGCTCAAGAACTGCATTTGAGATTTGACATTTTCCCTCTCTGATCCTGACTCTTAACTGATGTCCTGCTGGACTGGATTTGCCTGGTCCCTATGGACATGCATGTGGGCTGGACTGAGGCTGACTTTTGCTGCTGTCGCTGGACCTTCTCTGCAGGAGAGGTCACAGCCTGGCCACCCTTGCTGCCCGCTGTGGCCACAGGCTGCCCTTGGCACCAGCCTGCTCCTGCTGCTCCAGGCAGCAGACCTTCCTCTCTGGGGTAGCTGGGCACCCACATGCTAATGCATGATTTCATCAGTTCATGTTTACTGAAGATAGAGTTAACATTACTGATTCTTGTAGACTGTGAAATGATGTTCGCCATCTACCTGATATTCCCCCCCCCCATTTATAGTCCATTATTCTCTTTTGGCGATATTTTGCTTTTAAGGAGAAATTGCTTTGCCCATGTAGAGGTTATTTGCTGGGCTGTTGAACATTTTGGCAAACATGTTTCTTTTTCTGCATCTTTCTTCAGATGTGAAACATTACTTTTTCTGCTTGCATCTGAATTTACACATATTGTTTCCTGAGATGCATTTCAGAGAATGTCAGCACTGAACATCTCCTGTCTTCCACAATCCTTTACTTAATTTCTTCTGTTTTAATTTTCCTATATCCACCATGTCTCAATAGCTATCTGTGGGCTTTAACTTGAACTGATTTTCTTCCCTTGCAATCCAAATTTGAAATGTGTTTTACATAGTTTATTCTGCATCTTTCAATAGCCTCTCTCTGAGTGTTTTGTTCCAGATTCCTTTCAGTATTGTGATTCTTATCAAAGGCTTCATCCTCAAAAACTGGGGCTTGGCTGAAGTCACTTGTCTTTTTTTTTAATTTCTAGTATCCTCTGTTTAAAATTGTGTTACTCAATTCATATGTTCTATTTCTATGTGAAGTGAGGTTCTTAAATGCCTGCATTACAGCTTCAGTGTTAGCCTAGTCTGGCTGAGTTGACTGAAAGTATTAAAACCCTCAAGTGTTTCAGACCAAGCTATCAAAGAAAAAGCTTCCTCTTGTCCTTTTCTTGGGGGGTGTGTGTGTGCCTATTTTGGTTTCCATTGCTTGCAGAGACAAACTGAAACACTGTGTTTAAACCTCTCTGGTTGTCTTTCACATTTCTGAAGTGTTTCAGGTCTGGTGGGGTTTTCATCTGCTCCATTCTGCCACTCAGGGTAGAGGTTTAGCTGTTTCAAATTGCTGTTCAAATAAAGGAGTCTGACACTTGGGCTCAAAGCTTTATCTAATCACTTTAACTGGTCTCTGCTCAGAGCCAAACAGCCCTTTCAAGCTTTTCTCAAAGGTAGTGCTCTACAGCGGTGGCAGGAGTTTGAGTCAGCAACATTTGCAATCTGGGAGTAGAGAGTAGTGTTTTGTAATGCAGCAATGTAAGTGTGAAGTGTAGCAAACCGCCCAAAGTATCTGATGATCGGGACTGTGTGTCTGGGTACAGAGGTGTTATGTGAGAAATCAATACAAGCCTATTCTCCTTTCTGTACACATCTCCGGTAGAGGGAAGAACAACTCTCAGATGTAACCTAGCTGGAGGATGGGCCTGATGGAAACCAGAGGATCCTATAAAGGCATTACTGTGTTACAGCAGAGCCTGGAGGCAAAACCCTGTGTGCTGAGATCTTCTTGGGTGTTTTTTTAGGGTTCTGGCTTCACCCCACCAAAAGGCCATGATGGGCTAAATAAGTATCTTCCTGGAGCAGCAGCACAGCAGTGCTATTGCAAAACCCAAACAGGATTGCTCTGCAGTCACAGAGACTGGAGGCCATTGCAGATCTCTCTGTATTCTCTGTAACTGCCTGAAGGGCTGTTCCATCTAAATGTGCTTTCACATTCAAAATCAGCTCCTCATCCACCTACAGATAAATTGGAGTAAAGGACAGAAACCACAGTGCCCTGCCATCCCAGAAGCTAGTGGGAAATCCTTTCCGCCTTACTGTTTTAAGTTATTCCTTATATTGATTTTTTTCCCTTTTGATCTATTAATAGTTAAGCATACTTTGAACAAAGAAAAAAATTCTGATCTCGTAACTACTGATTTTTGGAGTCTACATTAAAAAAAGAACTGTAGTTCTAGAATTTCAGTCTGATTTACTCCTTTCTGCATAAACTACTGCCATAGATGACCTTTCCTCATCATGTGCCTTTGGGGATGTGTTCCAAGCACATTTTCTAACAGCTTCAGCAGCAATAATAGTAGCATCCAAGTATCAGTTAGCAGTTCTACAATGTAATGTTTTTTATCTTCAAAGCACTTTACAGACATTAGTGAATTAATAATTCAGCATCAGCTACTGAGCAGGCATAAATCTAAGGCATTTGTGGATCTCAATGGAATTGTGTTGAGTATAAAATAGTTTTGAAAAACACTGAAATCCTGGTCATTTACATAGTCTTGAAAAGAAGAGGTAAAGAGATCAACATAAGAAATGCTCTGTGCTGGTTAAAATGTAGGAATTTCTCAGACTTGTGGGTGAATTTCAAACAGAAACACAATAAAATCTGACCACACACTGGTATATCTCCAAGCAGAAATTTTATTTGGTTAGAATTTTAAACATCAGATATTAAATACTTAGACTCCCTGGAACGTGGGTTGAATCCCAGCAGGGTTGACTCAGCTCTTGATCCTGCAATGCAGAGAAACTGAATTATAATAACTTTTGTCTATGTGACCTGGATGAGACAATGTAAATAAAGGCTTTCTCTGCTTTACATAGAAAAAAACCCATTGCTAGGAACCATGCAGACAGATATATTAAGAGTCTTAGTCTCCTGTTTACCTTTTTTATCCTTTATTTTTGGCAGAAACAAACCTGAAAATGCAGATTAGCTGAGACTTCTGTTTTGCACACAGATTCAAAGAGCTGGAAAGAATCAGCAAGGCTCATGCAGTCCATCTTGTGCCAAAGCTGCATAAGCACTACTCATGTTATTCCTGTCAGAAGCTTGTCTAAACGGCTCTTAGAGCTCACCAGAATATTCCTTTTCAAATAATCCATTATTGAGATTCACTGTCCTCACTGTTAAAAAGTTCTGCTGAGTATCTAACAGAAGTTGTCTTTGCTGCAGTTTAATCTTTTTTCCTTTCTTTTTTTTTTCCTGTCCTAGACTCCACCTCTGTGGAGACTGCTCCTTTCTTTGCATATTTGAAGGTAATTCTCATGCCTCCTTCATATTCTCTTCCTTCAGATTTGGCTGCTTTCCCATGGAGAGTTCTTGAAACTGTGAGATTTTGTATTAGAAAAAAAAAGCAGTGTGTGAGTAGGAGCTTACTCTAAACTCGTAATAAAGATCCCCGCTGCTCCAGAAGCAGTCTAGGAAGGAAGTGTGATTCATGACGATCCTGTTACTTCTTGAGCTTCCAGCTGTTCTCCCCACACCCTCCTGTACTTTCAGTTTGCAGCTGTACTCCAGGACTCTTCCTGCCTTCACATGCTGCTTCCAAGCGTCTTGCACCTTCTGCCCTGTACAAATAAAGGAAAATGTATTGTTTGAATCATATTCAATTATATTCTAATTTGAGGATGCCAATGACTTTGAAACCATTTTGCATTCAGCTGTATTAAAGGCTGGGGCATTTATTTAGTTATGTTTTTCCTCTTTATTTTTTTGTCTTTAAACTGATAGTGGATTTTCTAAGTGCAATATAGACCTTGGTAGGGAGTAGATTTTGCAGCATTAAAAGAGTGTTTTGCACCCATGTGTAAGAAATTTCTTTTAAATGAATGTTGAGAATATATTTCTCATCCTGCGTCCACTCCTACACAGTGAACAAAAAGTCCAGTAGTCCTTTGATGAATTTTTAGTGGAATTCCCATAGATTGTTCAAAATACCAAAACTCTGAGGGAAAACTAAGCTATGCTTTTTAAGTGTGTGTCTAGGAATTGTCAGTGGAAGTCAGAATCTTATTTAAAGGCAAAAATATTTAACTGGAACGAATATATACTTTTTTTCATGTGATAGTTTTAAAAATATGATAGAAGCCAAACAGAGTAGCTGGCAAATTTCTGTTGTGTGTGACACTTAAGTTGTTTACTGCTTTTTTCTCATCAGTCCCAAGTCAGATGCCAAATTTCCTAGCAGCCCCTGGGGGACAGATTCCATAGCAGCTCAGGTGGCATGCCAAGGGATAAATCCTGGATGCAGTTTGATGTGAACAAAGCTGGGGAAACAGGACAGCTTGGAATACTTGGTAATAAAAGCAGCTCCAAAGGCAGAGGCTTCATAGGGAGCTTCTGCTCAGCCTGCCTTGCCTGGTAAGAAGATCCACACAGTGCTGCGTCCCAAGGAGGGCCCAGACTTAGAAGCTGATGGGTCCTGCTGGTGAATCCCCTGAGCGCTTGGTATTTCTTACACTCTCAGATCAGAAGGCCACAATGTTTGGGCAGGTCAGGTTTCCAGCTCCCATCTCCAAAGGTTTATTATCCTTATGGAGGAATCTATTTCCCCAAATGCCCTGGAAACTGGGGGATGGCTTAGCATCCTCTGCCAGCAGCAAGATAGCAAAAGCCACAGAGAGAAGTAAAGTCCATTTTGGATTCAGGCAGATATGCATGTAACAAGTTTTCTCACATCATTATTTTCCAAGCTGTTTTTCTTTCTTTCTCTTATTTCCCCCTCATTACAGTTGGAGCAAAAAATATATGTAGTTTGGGGGTTTTTTGTTTGTTTGTTTGTTTGGTAATTTTTTGTTTGGTTGGTTATGTTGTTTTGGGGTTTTTTTAAGAAGTTAAAAGGTATTAGAGAATCAGTGTATTGTAACCCAGAGCTGACTGATCATTTTTCATAATACTCAATTTAATAACCTTAGTCACCATTAATCTAAACTTTATAAGACATATGAAAATTAATTTAGTAAAGTTGTATTTTGATTGTACATCCCTCAGATTTTTATATGTCATTTAGCAGTTTAAAAAAAGTGTATCTTAAATAGACAAATAACTAAAAAAGCATAAACTGTGTAGTATTGAAGCTTTTCTCCCACAAGGATTAAGCAACTTCATGTCAAACAAAATAAAAGTCTTCAAACTGATATTACTGCACATATAATCTATCATAGTTGGTATCCTAAATAACAGTGGAAATAGTAGACAGTAATTGCAATTTCTCTCTGTATGGTACATTTCCACTCTCAGAGGCAGCTTCTAAAATGGCAGAACAACTTCCTCATCCAGTATTAACACTAGAACATGTGGAAAATACCTGGAGATTGTGTCTCACTTGGTGGAAATGAAGTGATTGCAGAACAGATATAGGGTTTGGACATTTTAAATCCGTGGAGTAGTCTGGAACTTAGAAGAAAGGGTGAAAAAAAGCCCAAACAGAACCCAAAGGAAAAAGATGCAGTAGGTTAAACTTTAATCCTTACAAACCCCAGCAGTACCAGACAGCCTTGCCATAGAAGCAGCCTGCCCTAGCAAGGGTGACATACACGTAATGTAGGATCTATCACGGTAAATATATTTCAAGTAAAATTGAGACAAATTTCCATTTGACATGCTGCTGCTAGATTCAGCTTCTTGGTTCACTGATCAAACCATGCCTTGTCTGGGTTCCCTTCTGGCTGCCTCTCCCTGGCTGTCCCTTCCCCACCACATCATCTTCAACCCTTTTCTCTCTTTCAAGCCCTAAATGTTTAGTCTCACACTCACACTTGCTGATTTGTCAAGGTTCAATCTTTATCAGAAGTGGCAGTCACAATTGCCTGCTTATCTCTTCCTCAGGCACAAAATCCCTTCTTAAGCTTTTCTGCACTGTCTGCAAATTTTCTTCATCTAGCACTGACTAAACAACTGGTTGAAAAAAATAATACTCCGCACCTGGTTAATGACATTGTAGAAAACCTACCTGCCTCCGTCTTCCATCAGATTCATATGGTTTCTAAATTGTGGGCTATTTGCAGGGAGACACTGTCCTAATTACTTATCCTCAGAGTGCTTACCGTGCTGGAGATTGGTTCTTGATAGACCCTCCTTGGAACTCACAATACCATAAAATACATGTCTGTAAGTCAGCCATTGTTTTCAGTTTCTGAGGATAGGTGTGTGTCTATATTTAACAAAGAAAAGACTAGTAACTTTCACTCTAAAAATATGATTTTCTCTACATAAGATGCATAAATGTCAGATTTTTTTTGTATGCATTTGCATTTGTGTTTTGTTTATTAACTTTAAAGACAACATATTGCTGAGACTATTCATCTTTTAATTTAAATTATTAATATTATAGATTACATAAATGCAAGTAGCTTTCCTACCAGTCTGCTTCTCAGTGCCTTTTCCAAACTCATTCTCCATTTTTCAGATTTCCTGTAAATATTAAATGATAATCACATATCATTCTAGATTTGCAGTAGTAGTAGGAATGCAAAGTAGACTACCCAGCTATTCAAGAGCCTGTTCAACATAGGTCTGTATGGAGAGTAAAGCTGTATCTCGCATCTCCTCCTTACTGTAACATTGATCAGTGGTGCAGAGAGCATTCCAAGTTACTTTTCAGTCTAGTTTTACAGATCCTTTTTGCATTTTAGTGTGTATAAGTGGCAGGCCAAAGTCTGAGCATCTTGAATGCTCTGCTGACTCCAAAGTTTGGGTGTGGGCCTTTTGTGTAGAAAATTGAATGTGTAGAATAAATGAAAAAGTTTAAACCCACCAGAATCCATGTCAGATTCACTAGTAACCAAACTTCTGAGGGGGAAAAAAAAGACCAAAACAAAAGATTCCAATCCAAAGACTGCAAAAATTACTTTTCTCATACTTATGTTTATAGTGACCTAAAAGAAATGACACTTTTATTTCATCTCACCATTACTAAAGTAAAATGCATGTTGTAGTATTTTCTCAGTTAAAGTTGTCTTTAACATGCTTATTGACAAATATTCTGTCCTCCTGCCACAAATAATTAAAAAAAAAAAAGTTTTTTGCAATCTGGAGTGGTTTTTTCTCTTCCAATTTACTAACATTTGTCCAACTTATGTTTAGTTATCTTACTTTCATGCCTTTCAAATAGGAAAGAACTTTCATATATTCTTATTTACCAAACAGAACTAAACTGATTGTTATTGATTCAAGTTTGCAGCATCTTTAGAAGTCTGCTCCATGCTGAAGCTTCATATAGGTTTATAAAGTACAAAATCAATTCTTTTAACAGAATAGTTTGTCCTACATGTAAAACTATATATTCCACCATTTTCCCTATTGTATTTGAAAATCCAATTTTTAAACATAAATATTGTAGAAATATGGGCAAGAATATGAAAATAGGGAATCTTTTTCTTCTGACTTGGATGTCATGTGCAATAAAAATTTTATTATTGCATTTATGAATTATAAAATAGTAAAAATCCATGTGGACAAGACAATTTTTCAGCTTTGATATTAATTTGGAATCTAAATTAGAATTTTAATTGGATGGAATCAAAGTTCATATCTATTTTCTGTTCTCTTGAGGTCAATTTTAAATGATAAACAGTAGATGACCTACATTTATTATTTATTATATATATAATATTTTCTGTATTACCTGTCAGATTTATAGTATTACCCATTGATTTTAAAGGGAGTTGAATCAGTACTTTATGTTGTATGATACTTGCAGTACTGACTTTTATTGATGCAAATTACAGATAATTTAACCATATGAACTGCAATATTAATATACTTTATATATATATTCAAATGAATATATAGTGACAGTTTTGCAGAAGCAAGGGACAAGATTACTTAGAAACTTTTACTGTAGGCAATATTGTATTTAATGTTTTTTTAAATTTATTTTTGAAAATGTACATGGAATTAAAAATCATGGAAATACGATTTGAATTTAAAATGATATAATTGTCATTATAAAGATTCAAAATAATTTGCATGAAAAAGTGGAAAATTAAAAGATTCATTGTGATTTTTAATCACTTCCAGCCTGACAGGAGTGCTCATTCCCTTCACAGATAGGCAATAAAAAGTTACTATGGTTTGCAGAAGATGTGTTTCTTTTGAAATTTTCTTGTTTATTTCTCCATATTAGTTGTACGGAAATGGGGTTCAATTTTCTCAAAATGGCCTTTTATTTTTTGCACAATGGAGTAAGAGACTTTTCACTTTTCTGAAATTGTATTGGCAAGGTGGGAGGGGGAAAGTGAGTCAGAGGTGCTTTCCAGTAACTTCCTTCCCAGTATGAGACTGATGAGAACAATCCTCTTCTCCTTTTCAGGAAAGTTTAACTTACAGCTGGCAGCACCCCCCATGACAGGTGCCTTGTAAAAGGGGGGGTGTCCTTGAACCCTTTGTATTTGATCCATCTATCAGTGCCCCAGGAAAGATGAGTCCCTTATCCCCAAGCAGCCCGTCAGTGCCCTGTTACAGGGACACCACTGACCAGCCTGCTGTATCAGAGGGTGGCACATGCCCACAGCGTCCCTGCTCTCAGCTGGTACATTATCTGTTTTCCCAAGCATGCTGCCAGGCCCTGCTAACACCCTTGAAGGACTTGCACTAAGTTCCAGTTTATGGAATAAGGCACTTTATTAACAAACCTACTGGTAAATGAGAACTGTGACAGGTTAAGGTTCAGACATTGCTGTTGTTTACCGAATGCAAAATTGAATTTGAAGTGATATTCAGACAAGCTCTAATTACCAATAAGAGCTAGCTTGAAAGAAATATTTAGTGTGCACAGAGTAAGATTCTCACCCAAGAGCCATCCCTATGGGGGAGAGGACAGGATGAGCATGTTGACTGATCCCAGAAGTTATGATGGTGTCTTCTCTGACCTCCCTCCTCACCTAAGCTACATTTACATAATTTTCTTTGAGAAAGGGGACAGTTCATATCATTTCATGTTTAGGTGGAGTTTGAGTGACTTCAGTCATTAAGATGTGTAGTGGAGTGAAAAATAATACATATTTTTGAGTTAATGGAGCAAAGTTCACCTTTCAGTTACTGTCTGGGCTATTCCTTTGGCTTAGTTCCCATTAGCTGCATTGTTTTCAACAGCACGACCACTGCACCTTCATGGCACTCCATCCTGTTTCATGTCCCCCTTTGGAGCAGTACCTCAATCTCCCTTGGTGTTCCTGCTCCTAAGGTGGGCAGACAATTTGTCCCTGGTGAAGTATAGCAAATGCATTCACTCCTTGCTGAATTTTGTTTTTTCATCTTCTCCCCACAACAGGTGGCAAAGCTACAGCAATATCAGGAGACATCTCTTTGGGGATTTTAGGTGTTTTAGGCTAAAGGGTGTTGTTTTATTCTTGTGTTTTGTTCTTTTTGCAATAACAGGCAACACAAGAACCAACAGAAATCTGATTTTTTTTCCTGTTGGGAGACTCTTCCAGGCTGTTTTTTTCATTTAGACTGTCAGTAGAAGTGTAACAGTAAGATTTTTTTTTCCTAATTAATTACTTTTAGGGCAAGTTTTTTAAATAATTGCTAGAATCAAATTCAAACTTGTATTGACATTTTTTGTCAAGATTAGAATGAGAGATTATCTTTCTGACATGAAACAGAAACAGGACTTGAGTAACTGTTCTTGCTACTTGGGCTGCTTTCAGGCATCAACAATTTTGTGCAGTTGCGCTTTGAGTTTTCTTGTGGGTAACACGAGAATTGAGCAGTTTAACTAGAACCTTAGGTACTAACTTCAGGATTCAAGCCTATGGAAAGTTGTACAGATATTAGAGGCCCCAGAAAGATCTAGAAACTGAGCTTGTCTTAAAATTACTACACGATCTAAGAATGCCTGTGACTGCTCCCTTCCTGCAAGTCCTCTCCCAACAGCGTCACATGGGCTTGAAGAATACTATCACAGTGATTCTTCATGTTTTAATGCTGGCTGAAGTGAGATGTCCTAGAAACTGAAAATATAAAGTTGATTTTACTCATCCAGCAAGTCCACTGACTTTACTGTAAATATGGCAAACCAGATTATGACTAAGGGAATGCAATGGGTTAGGTGCTTTCTTCCAAAGAGTAGTTGAAGGACATTAAGTACATACTCTTGTAACTTCAAAACTACAAGCAACTTGATGAAAGAACTTGTGCAGGAAATTATAAGTTCCATAATAAGAATTTGGAACATCAGATTAAGTGTGGCGACACAGGGTCAGACAATTCTAGTTCAGCTGCCTAATTATGTAGGCAAATGAACCTATCAAGTTAACGCAGAGTGACAGATCTTTCAGAAGGCTATTTAAACCAGGAATCTTATGTTTTTGAATTTTTCTCAAGTGGAGTCTGTTCTCCATTGCCTGTAGTGGGAAATTAGGGCTGCTAGATGGCCAAGTGCCTAAAACTAGATGAAGTAAATATCCTAAAGAGAAGAAATAACCAGGAAACTTTAACACTGATGGATTCATTTCAATAGAATACATTACTGTTTAACATATAATGATTTGTTCAGGGTATGATGATAGATGGAAAACTGAAATTGCAGAATGTATTTACAAAAGTGATTGACACAGACAAAGTTAGTATCAGCCATTGGTAGGATAAGACACCACTGAGGAATTGTGAGGTTCCAAAATATTTTGAGTTCAGTATAACACTCAATAAAGTGCTTTCTGACAACTTAGGCACTAGCCTTGTAAAAAATTCAGCAAACACAGGCCCAAAGCTAATCCTTTAGGAACTCAGTAACCACCATCCCTTTAGATTGTTTCTTGATCTGTCTTCCTTTAGCAAGTTTAGCATCAGAAATCTGGCAGAATATTCCTTAGATTTCTAATTCGGTTTTATACAGACTCTATCCCACCACTGACAGCCATGTAAATCAGATGTAACTCTAATGAAATCAGAAATGAAACAATGGCTTAAAACATGTGTGAGAGGAGAATCAAATCCTCTCCCTCTTCCTCCCTCCCAAGCGTCAGCTAAACAAGCTGTCAGGCTTTTAAAATAAATTCAAAGTTCAGATGTTGTGCCTTGACAGTGCCAAGATCCTATAGAACACATCTGCCCTTCATTGTGCCTGTTCAGCATCCATCTGAAGGCAGAATTTAGTTTCTATACTGAACTGGGACAAAGCTACAACACTTATTAGTATGTTTGGGCGCTGGAAATACATAATGAAACTGTCAGCATAATCTAAATCATGAGATAGATAATTTATCTGCTGCAACACTGAATTAAGAGTGTTCTCCCCAGTGCTCAGAATAATTCTGTGTTTTATATTCTTGTCTAAATGCTGACCACATGTTGGGTAATGTGTTTGTAGCATTTGCCCCAGTGTTTGGTTTTTGAACTGGCATACATTCACCACTCTAAGTAAAATAATCCAGGGGAAAAGCACAAAATGCCCATTAAAGAAAACAATTTCAATAACAAGCTGAGCCCCTCAGGGACTGAGCTATTACAAAAAGCAATCAGAGACTTGGAGGGTGGGATTTTGTGCTTTTATTTTTATTTAAGACATCCACAAGCCCAAGACACAAAGCCAAAAAATTGGGCATTTGGTTAAAAACCTGAAGAAAGAGAATTCATTTCTTTGTGAAGTTAACAACTACTGTAGATTAGAAAATGAGCTCATACCAAAACAGCCAACTATAGAAAAATATTCCTTTGTTCCAGAAATCCCTCTGGGATGACATTCTTTACGTATGTTAATCTCTGTTAAGTTATATGATGTTCTACTAATGAATGGAAGAAAAATGGTTAGATGGCAATGAGAGAGCAAGCCACTCAGGAGTCTTTCATTATTGAGAGCTATGCATGAAAGGCTGGTCAGCATTTCCATTAAAGCTTGCTATTTTCAGCGGTCTATGCTGAGATGTAAACAACTTCTCTAAGTGACTATTTAGGGTTTCAGTGTGAGCACACAGTCTGGTTTTACTTATTATGACTGAAAGAATTGTGATGTAAAAAGGAGAAGAAATGGTTAAACTTGGCTGAGTTTGTGTTATTTAGTTGCATAGTATTACAAGATTTGAATTCTTTACTGAAATGCAAAAGAACGTAGTCTAAACCTGGACCTCCAACAAGAACGATGAACTTGCAGATGAAAAACATTAAAGTTAATTTTTCTGGCAGTGACTGTGGCACAGGCTTTGTGAGTTGTTTGGGGCAAGCCAGTTGACCTTTCTGTGTTTCAGTTTCTAATTTCTAATTATTGTATTGTGGTATAATGATGTGTTATATTTTCTTTTTTCCTCTTCCTTTCAACTTCCCCTTCCCCTTCTCCTTTCCCCTTTTTTGTCAATATCCCAGTTAAAAAGTCTTGATATCCAGTAGCAATGATCAGAAAGCCTGCTTTCCAACAGTCCTCAATATACTGTTTTTGAAGTCTCTTGAATGGTGAATATGCCCAGTTTCTGGACTACTTTTTTCTATGGTAAAAATGCTATTTTAAATCAGATTCCATCCTTCAATTCTGCAATGAGTGTTCTGTTTCTTTTAGATACTTAAGACCTGTATGTCTTGCTGTGGAATGATGTTGCAATGTGCTTAGACTCGTCTTGTGAATGAATCCTCATTCCAACCATTCTTTTTAAAGTATCTTCCCAGTCTTCCAGATAGTCATAAAATATATATATATATATAAATAGCATCTTACTAACCATATTTTGGTAAGTTTATTAGTTTATTGTCCTGAAGAAATCCTAAACTCAAGAAAACAATTAGGAAGACTGGTTCTCCTACTTGTTTTAGTCCAACAACTAAACTATCTGGTATTAGGCTCTTGGGGTAAAATTTCTACAGAAGAGCATGAAAATTATCTAGGAGACAGAGCAAAAATGTAACTAAGACACTTTAAACTTCTTGCCTACAGAAGTGTTTCATCCAGCTGATTGTAGGGAGAGTTTAGGTAGAATAATGTGTAGTGTAAGTGCTTGAAGATAAGTTCTGCAAATACCTCCCTAATTTCTGTTCTTAGAAAGAGACAAATCTGTGTACATTCTTTATGCTCTTGTTGAAGAACGACTAACAGATTCAATCCATTCTTTGCCCCTGACAATGGGACACTGACATATAAATTAATCTTTTCTCTAAAGGAATGCATTTTTTTCTATGTATATTGATGAATCATTAAGAAAAACTATCTGTACAGTACTCTGTTCAAATTGTCCAACCTTCAAGATCAATGAATAAGATAATTCCTGCTGTGTCTGTTTTTTACCTGTTGACCTTATCCTTCTATTCATTTGGTCTGGTGGCTGCTGAAAGGTCAGAAGAAAAGGTAAGATGATGAGTTGTCTGGTATATTTGGTCTTTTTTCAGCTGTCACATCCCATCTCCTTTTCACTGAGGTTTGTATTTTTCATTATAATTACTTCTCAGTAATGCAAACACATATGGAAAATGGGATGGGGAAGGTTGGAGGTGGGATGTGTACAAATTCATTAGTCAAGCAGCTCCTTTAAAAGAGATCATAATGGGAAAGGGATGCTCTTCTCTCTGAAAGTGGTCTTCTGTTATTTCCTTACTAGTGCAAACCTCTTACTTAACATAAACTTAGTTTAGTGTATGCAGAAGTGAAATTTGGGAATATGATTTCCCAGCTTAATTTTTCCCTGACGTTGTACATGATTGTACAAGTTAAAGGATCTCCCAGTCAACAAAATCCTCAACCATTTTGAAATGTATTTTAAACTTAAAATAACTTTTTGTACTCTTTCCACCATCCTCACCCACCCCGTTTGATGTTCATAGGTAATACGTGATATCCTCTATCTCTTACGTACATCTGCCAGGCCTTCAACAGAGAAAATCAAAATATCTACAGTCATTATTATGTGTGATATGTATTGATATATGCTTTTACTTCACTGTCCTGGATCAATGAACAAAAAACTCTACTAAAGCTACATTCTGGGAAAGTTCGCCAAAGCATATTAATACCAGGCAATTCACAGCTGATTCTTCATCTCCTTTCGAAAAGTGAAGTATTCTGTTTAATATGTAAGCAGAACAAATCAGTTGTCTATTATCTAACGGCTCATTTACCAATGATCCAAATGTACATCTTAATTTCCTGTATAGTTGTCTCAGCCCATTACTGTAGATAATGACTGCAAAGAAGAGAAAAGCAGTTGGCAAATCAAGATTAGTTTTTCTGAACTATTTTCAGTTTTCTGTACAGGGATCAGTTGTTCCACGCCCTTTTCTTCTCTAACGCAAGTGCTAAGACAAACTATTTTTTCCTGAAAAGACAAACTGTATTTTTTCACTTTAACAACACCAACTTTGACTCTTTCAACTGATTATTAAGTATTTTTATGAAATGATGATTTCTTTCCTTTTCTTCATTATTTTTCATTCTTTGACAAATAGGACTTATGACAAATAGGACCTGAGGATTTTCACAAATTTGTTTGAAATGAGCCTCTGTTATTAATTTGGTCTTTGTGAATGTTCATCTGAAAAAGTAATGTGATTTTAATTAATTTACTGAATTACTTGGCATTTATAAACAGGAAATGTGTTAGAAGCAGTCATTAGGATACTTGGCTTCTCACACATAGTAGTAAAATAGTAGTCTTGCACAAAACGTACTAAGATTAGAAGATCAAGAAAGTTTCGGGGTAGTACATGTTTTACCACCCCTGTACTTCCACAGAAAAAACAATATCCATTTATCTACAGATAAACCTTCAGGTTTAATATAGTTAATTTTTTTGCGATTCAAATAAATGACGTAGATTGGATTCATGAATCTTTTCTTCATTTTGTCAGACTGTTGAGATGACACTTTCATCCTAGAATCATACTGTCATCAGGGTTGGAAGGGACCTTTAACATCATCCAGTCCAACCATCCACCCAGTACCGCCACTGTAACCCCTAAAACACTAAACACAAACCACCCAGTGCCAGATCCAGATGCCCTTATTGAACCTTCTGCAGTTGCTCTCAGCCCACTGACCGAGTCTTTCTGGGTCTCTCTGTAGATCCTTCCTCTCCTCGAGCAGACCAACACTTCCACCGAGCTTGGTGTCATCTAGGAATTTACTGAGGGTGCTCCCGATCCCCACATCCAGATCATCAATAAAGGTGTTAAACTGGCCCCAAAACTGAGCCCTGGGTAGCACCTCTAGTGACCTGCCACCAACTGAATTTAGCTCCATTAACCACAATTCTCTGGGCCTGGCCAGCCAGCAGGTTTTTTACCCATCTGTCATAGGTTAGCAAGCATAGTCCCGGAAGGGACGTCCTTGCTAAGGGGTGCTTACAGTTTCCTCTGGGAACTGATAGAACCTATCAGCTGGCCAGTTTGAATATGGACAATTCTCTAAGCCACTTAAAGTTGTGATCACCTCTGTTATCCACATTTAAGAATAGACAACCCCCCCTCCAAGCTCTCTCTCGTTTCCGGTGCTGGGACAGGCGGCTGCAGGGCCCGAGCAGGGCCCAGGGGGCCCGGCCCAGGCCCTGCTTGGGCCAGGCCGCGCCGGGCCACGGCCATCCTGAAGCCATGGACCTGTTCCAGCCATGGAACCCCCCCCACTGCCTTGCCGTGGGCAGCTGGAGCGGCTCGGCTCTCCCCCCTCTCCACTGCGATAAGAAAAATTCAACATTCCAGCTGCAAAGCTGCAAGGCCAAGGTGAGATTAACCCTTTTTATTGCTGTGAAGAGCTGAAAACCTGAGGGAAGAGAGAGAGGAGATGCTTAAAGCTGAAATTCTGTTGTGAAGCTATGATATATCAGAGTATCCTGTTGTAATTCCATGAAGATATGGGGGGTGGAGTGTTCAACTCGTGAGCAGAAGCACCTGCGTTGAGATAGGCAGATGCTGACGCAGCTGTAATTTCATGAGAAGTTTGGACAGGGAGAGATGAACCAGATGAGGACTTTTGCTCCAAACGGGAAAGGAGAAAACCTCAGTCCCTAGAGATGAACCAGATGAGGACTTTTGCTCCAAATGGGAAAGGAGAAAACCTCAGTTCCTAGAGATGCTCCCAGAGATAGTCCTAACGATGAAGATGATGAAGACCCTTTGCTCCCAGGGAAGGAGAAGGGCCTCTGTTTTTGTTTCTGAACGGCTCAACCTTAAAATTGTACCCCAGAAAACTTCAAGAGTGGACCCTCGAAAGCAGTTGCGGGAAAAGCTGCAAGTCGGGGGAAAGGACTCACACGCAGGCAGAGAGTCTCCTCTTCCTAAATGGACTGAACAATATTTGGAAGTGGGCGGCTGTCTCGTTGTGATAATGTTTTCATAGCATGAGCAAGAAGAGACTTCTCTTTCTAAATGGACTGAACAAGGTTATTATGGAAGTGGTAAACAGACTGAAGGGTTGTCTTTGAACATTGTCAGTGGGAGAAGGGAGGAAGGTGGGGGGAGGAGGAGAGTTCTGAAGGTGGTATAATTTTTTTTTCTTCTTTTAGGTCTGTTAATAAACTTCTTTATATTCTTTCAAGTTTGGTGCCTGTTTTGCATTTCTCCTAATTCTTATCTCACAGCAGATAAACAGTAATGAGTATTTTGGACCAAACCACTACACTATCAAAGAATACACCTATCCGAAACTTGAGCAGAGAGTTTTTCTAGGAAGATGCAGTGGAAGATGGTGTCAAGCACTTTAGTGAAGTCTAGATAGACCACATCCACCTACAGAAATGGGTCACCATGTCACAGGAGAAGATCTGATTGGTCAAGCAGGACCTGCCTTTCACTTTGGCTCGGCTCGACACCCTGGTTATTCTGCATGTGCTGTGTAATGGCATTCAGGATAATCTCTTCCATAACCTTGCCTGGAACCATGGTAAGGCCTATATTTCCCTGGATCATCCTTCCAAAAATTCCTGTAGATGGATGTTACTTTTGCCAATTTCCAGTCATCTGGAATTTCTCCAGTTAACCAGGACTGCTGGTAGATACTAGAGAGTGGTTTGGCAAGTTCTTTCTCCAGTTCCCTCATAACTCTGGAGTGGATCCCATCAGGGCCCCTAGTGAATGTGTCATTGGCAAGGCAGGTCATTAACCATCTCTTCCCGGATTGTGGGGGCTTCACTCATCTCCCCATCATCAACTTCCAGCTCAGGGAGCTGGGTATCCTGAGGACAACTGCTCTTGGTATTGAAGACTGAGGCAAAAAAAGCATTAAGTACCTGTGCTTTTTCCTCATCCACTATTCTACTATGCATTCAACAGATGATGAAGGCCTTGTCTCTCCTTTTGCTGCCAATATATTTATAGAAACTTTTTTGGTTTTAACTGTAGTGACCAAATCAAGTTCTAATTGGGCTTTGGCCATGCTAATCTTCTCCTTACATGACCTCACCACATATTTATAGTCCTCCCAAGACACCTGACCCTCCTTCCAGAGATGATAAAATCTCCTTTTTGCCTTAAGATCCAGCCTAAGTTTTCTGTTTAACCAGGCTGGTCTTTTTCCCTAATGACTTGTCTCCTGTAGTGATGTGTGCAGTTCTCTGTCCTGTGGAGTAGATCGAGTATATCCATATGAATATTCTTTATCCTATATAAGGCTGAAGATATTTTAGGTCTTCTCTAATCCTTTTGTTCTTAGTGTGAGTTCTGATAGTGGTAACAGATATGTTATGTTCCAGACAAGCTATTCAAGATGACTACCACCTTCCTTTTTCCTCTGGGCATTCCAGCAGAATCTCTGTAGGTCAAGGTTAAAAGAAGTACTATTAATGCTCAAAGCAACAAGGAAATATTCTACCCATTCAGTTAGATTATTAAATTACATAGCAATAAGACACATACCATAAAATCATAGAATCAATTATAGAATAATGGAATGCTTTGGTTTTGAAGGGATCTTTAAAACCATCTAGTTCCAGCCCCCCTGTGGTAAGCAGAGACATCTTCAACTAGATCAGGTTGCTCAGAGCCCTGTCCAGCCTTACCTTGAGTGTTTCCAGGGATGAGGCATCTACCACCTCTCTGGGCAGCCTGTGACAGTGTTTCAGCTCCTTCACTGAAAAAAATTTCTTCCTTATATCTAATGTCAATCTACCCTGCGTTAGTTTAAAACAATTACCATTTGTACTATCCTTACAGGCCCTACTAAAATGCTCTTTTCCGTCTTTCTCATAAGTTGCCTTTAAGTATTGACAGCTTCCCTAGAGACAGTCTTTTCTACTCCTGGATATCTATTCCTGAACAGTCTTGATGTTAAAACCTCACAGGGTCAAAAGGTCTGTTTCACACTTTCAATAGTCTCAGGTATTGTGATTCCTTTGTTGAATGAAAAAATAGCAAAGGCAGGTAGGTTCATCATGTCTTAACTTCTTATTAATAATTAGCTAAACTGCTATGAAACTCTGTTCAGGAAATCTCTGTGTGCTGAAAGGAGGTTTTCTCCTTCTAGAACCTATAGCATATGAAGTACCTGTGTGTGTGTTACTTGTGTACGCTCAAAAAAATTCTTGAGGATGAAGCTAACTTAACACATATGCAGTACAAATACTTAGGGAGACAAGATTGTTGCTAAAAGAACCAAGGGAGAATATTTAAAATATTTAAGTTAAATTGATGTGGTAACTATCACATGAACTGAACAATGAATGGATCTCCACTAGATGGAAGAACAGACTTCAATCAAACATGCATTGATGTGTCTTCCAGGTTAGTCAATTCTGCCATAGGTTATCTTGCTCATATGATACATAATAAAAGAAACATATTAAGCTAAGAAAGACAGCAAAAAGCTGCCACTTTCAGATCAGTTGACAACAGCTTACAATTGGATACAATTGTGGAACTTACTACATTAGAAGTTCTTGGGTGCTTTTCTTTAAATATACATAGATAAATTTGATTTTTTTAGTTTACCTGGTTTATAATGCATCTCTAAATGATTCAGACATATTTTCAGCTTCTTGTCTGGAACGGCTTAAGCAAAACATGTATCTGCAGTTCCTCAGACAGAAAAAATGGAATCGGCCCCCAATATAAGCCAGTCTCTTGTTTTGTTTGTGTTTAGGAATCTCCGTATTTCATCACAGGAGTCTGGGATTCTAGTATGGTCAATAGAATTTGTTGATTCACTTCATCTCTTCACTGAGATATAACACTTAATAGATATTGACATTTCTTAGGACTGAAGTACCTGGTCTGATTCATAAAAGTAATCTTCACTTATTTTGAGTCAGTGCCTGTCTTTTTCAGACAACTAAAAGCAGACATTGCAGACTCAGGCCTCTGTTTGATTTACAAACATGAGTTTGATTTGCATGAATGAGTTTGATTTACAGCCCTTTAAAGAGCTTGGGTTGATGTAGTGGCAAAGCTATACAGACTTAAGCAGAAGAATTATAAACCTGGGTTTCTATAGTTATAAGTAAGAAAATGTATTGGGTGATAAGGTGAAGGGTTTTTAAGTATAGTAATGTGATTTTATAGTCTAAGTTAAGAATTTAGATGTTACAATAGAAGTATATTTGTGTACATGAGCTAACAAGTTATTGGTTGTGGAACAGATGCAATGCAGTAAGAAGTACCAAAGGTGATAGGTTATAGAGTCAAAACAAAGTTTCGTGTTAATTGCTTATTGGATCAAAAAGTTATGAATCGCGATGTAACTCTGAAACCCGTGACTGTCTGCAGTTACGGTGAGGTGTTACTAAATCACGGCCTTTGAGACTGATGTCTTGTTGATTTTTAAGTAATAAATTGTGATAACTGTGGCTGTCCCATCTCTTGGATAAAGCTCCAATGACATGTGATATTCCTGTGAATAATCCTGGCATGTTTTTTTTTGCCTTGCGGTGCCACTCTAGGCCTAGCGGAAGTGAGGATGGTAGCTTCATCTTGAGCAGTAGAAGGAAAAGAAGCATTTGGGATTGTGCCATTTCCCTCTTTATTCTTAACAGTATTCTGCAAAAGACATCAAAATTCTTCTTGTTCACTGTATGATTGTGCTCTCTGAGGAATTAGCAGCGATTGACATAGCATGTAAATTACAGATAATGAAGTACATATGCATAGACACTATTTGAAGTGCCCAAATTTAATTTCTGTGTAAAATAATGATATGTTCTCTTGAAAATTGATCTGTTATATGGAAATTAAGGAAGAAAATTAATTATGACATCTTTATAAATTAATCAATGTACCTATTCAGTGATAATATATAATAGATGCCCAATTTGAAGTATCTTCAGGACACATAAAAGTAATGAAAATAGCATCAAAATGTAAAGTTATGTACAATAATCATGTGAACCATTTTGTTTTGTAGTCTACCAGATGCTCAGAATAAAAAAAGATAAATCAATAAATTAAATCAACAAGAGAGGAAAGATCCTCTTATGGCTGAGGCAATGGATTGAAAGTCAGGAAATTTGATTTCAATTTTCGACTCTGTCACAGGCTTCCTGTGTGACCTTAGGTAAGTTATGTTTTCTCTCCAGACCTTGGCTTTTCATCAATTTAGAGGAAAGAGTGATATTCTCTCTTCTGAACTGTTCTCTCTTGGGTTTTTTTTTAAGTATTGTAATCTACAGTATGTGCAATGTTACCCTGAAAACTGCATTAAACACTTCACATTTTAATTTTTAAGGTCTCAGCTTACAGTGCCTGGGGTTGGAGGCTGAAAGGCTGAGTATGCCTTTTGAACAAGCCCCAAGGCAGCAGCCACTTTCAAAGTCAGCATTTTATTGATGCAAGCCTATGGTAAGTGCCGGTCTTGGATAGATTTCCAGGCAGGTAGGTAGACAAGCTGAACTGGCACTAACTCTTGTGTATGTGCACGTAGAGCCCTCTTGTAGCCTTGGTACTGTGGTAGCCACGTTGATCTGGCCGAACCTTTTCCCATACACACTGCAGGGCCTTGCAGAAGCTTCCACGTGACTGACATCAAACAGGTCTGTTAGTTGCGGTCCTCCATCAACTGTGTAGTCATATGTTACCTAAATATTGGTGTCTCGTTTTCTTCAGGAACCTCTGGACACTGAACTAATACAAAGAACACAGTGAAATTATGAAAGTTCTGAAGGAAAAATAATCATTAACAGTAATTTCTTCTGTAATGCTTACAAGCATACAGATAATGATTATCTAGATACACAAAATCACTCACTTCTATTGTGACACGCATGCTAAGTTGGTCATTGTCAAATATTTCCCTACAAGAATTAGACAAAAATGTTTGAATGAAAACCATTTCTCTTTTTAATAAATGAGTGGCTGTGTTAATATTTTATTATAAGTAATTATTGTAATGTGATAATCTATCAGGATATCCTTTTTATCTTTTGGTTTTGCATGCATTGGGAATAATAAGCGATGTTTCTGAGAAAGCAATCAGAACATTATATTTTAATTCTGTTACGGTTTTTACTTTAGATTTCCTATTTTGAGACATTTTATTTTACAAATATGATCTTCTTTAAAAACATGACTAATGCCCCAATTCTATAACAGTAAAGTGCCTTTGAATTTTCTTTAAACTAAGCATATTTTTAGCAATGTGCACAAAATTTCATGGTGTGTTATTGTGTGCTTTTTTACAGAGACACACGCACACACACTTCAACATTCAGTAAATATAGCTCTTTATTTCTCTCTTTCACTGCAAACTCTCTTCTTCTCTAAAAATCTTACACTTGTCAGATTACATGTGAATATCACCGAAGAGAGGAATTTAAACTGAAAACAAAACCACTACTATCCCATAACGATCATGAATCAAGATTATTTTCCGTTTTGAAAACATAGACCATTCTTCCCTCACAGTGGCAGATGTTTTAAAATAAACAGAAAATGATATTTTAAAAATCGATTCTATTCATCGAATCTCCAAACAAATTGTGTTTTCCCTTTGTGGGATTTACACATATATCTGTACTTAGGCTTGTTATCTAGTCTCCTTGTTTAGACAGACATCCCACTCTGAAGGTGTGATTTATCTCATCTAAAATCAACGTTATATTAACTGTCTGTGTTTCTCTCCATAATGAAGAATTTCTTCTCATAATGTAGAATATTACCAAGTGTAAAAAAGATGTAACTCAATACTTGCAGTGAATCCAGATACTTGCAGATTTTACAGATTACTACTTAAAATAAATCTTTTAAACTATTTAAGCAACACATCAGCTTTGATAGTTGGCAACTTGTGTCCTTCACACTTGCTGAAATGTAGCCGAGATGGTGATCAACCTCTGTATGGGGCAAGTCCATGGCAATGTCCAGTGCAAAGCAAATGCATCCTCAGCTTTGTCAAATCAACAAGGGCCTTATGTTTCCTTCATGGCTCAGAAACTACATGATACCATAGCTAAGCCATGGAGAGTCATGAGAAATAAAAGGTCCCTCTTAAGGATTCAAGGATCATCACATATTGTAAAATGTAGTAAAGGTAGAGAAAATTTACTTTCAGTCCAGATCTAATGTACAGATCTGCTATTTAAATGTTCTTTATTTATAGTATAAATATTCATGACACTGTTGCACTATAATTTTTTCTCTCTTATTTTTTTTACCTCCAGCCTTCAAGTGAATGAATTGTTAAGAGCTCATTGAAATTGTAATATTTCTTAATTAGCTTTATAATGTTCAACGAGAATTTTTCACAGATACACAGAGTCCCTTAAGGTCAAAGGAACCATTATATCCACTGGATTGACTTGAATAATGCAAACTGTTGAACCACATCAAGTTCTCTTACAGTGAGCTCTCTAAACTTTTTATGACTACCACTTGTTCCATACAGACATATTTTGTATTTTGACACATCTTGGTTTCATTAAACAGAAATGGACAATCTGCAACTTTTCTTGGTACAAGTGTGTTCACACAATGAATTTTCCTTGCAGTTAAAAATGTGTGCTATTCTTGCTGTAGCCAAGCTCTTAAAGTTTATTTCAACTTCCCTAAAGTTAATTCCACCTTCTATTTCATTTTCTTTTTAAGGATACTTAGAACTTTGCTAAACAAATTCCTATGGGGTTGCAATTTCCATGAATTTTTGCAGCCTAATGTTTAGTTTGCTCATTGGAGAAAATCACAAAGAAAATTGTTTAATTGGAGTCTGACTTATGGCCCTGAAAAAAAAAAAATAAAGTCTTTTTCCTAATTTTTTAATAGTGTCAATGGCTGAAAACTGCAGTCTAAGGATGTGAAATTTTATGTAGTTGCTTGAGATCAAAGTAGGAAGATGTGTTTAGAGGAAGACATTTGCACAGCTCTGAGGTCAAATATTTACAATCAGAATTTTTTTTTATTAAGTGAAAGTTAGTAACATACACTGGACCCCATTCTGTCAGGGTTCAGCTCTCGCACCTCTTACTACTTCAGTGTCACCATGATGGATCATTTGGCGGATCAGAAAAATGTAGTGTTATGCTTTTGTCTTTATTACTCCTGAGAAATATAACATGAAAAGTTGGTATTTTTCTATTCATAAGCTGAATTCTCAGTGACTGGTTCCTTTCATAATGAAGCTTTTTAACCTAATGAAGTGCTAGTCACTGGAAAAGAGTATAGCCCGAGATAAATTAGTAACTTCACCAAATCATTACAGTGACCACAGTGCTGTAGGTAGTATGGGACAGAGGAAGGCTTTGAGAGAACACCAGCTCTGTTGGAATTTATCACTCCCATGAGCTTCAGAACCAGCTGACTCTGGAAAAAATATGGTTCTCGTTTCACCAGCCCCTACAGCTAGTTATTATTCAGATGAATACAAAAAATGTGGCAAGTTTATTAGCACTCCAAAATCTGTAAAGGAATGATTTAAGACAACTCTTTCAGATGAAAGTAGTCTGTGGTCTGCGCATCCTGTGCATCCCCAAAGCCAGGTAAGGCAAGCACAGAACATCCAGGGGAAACAAAAAAAACAACCCCACAACAACAAGAAAACAACAACAACAACAAAACCAAATAAAAAAAACCAAAACAAAAGAACAGAAAAAAAAGAAAAAAAGAAAAAAAAAGGAAAAAAGAGAGAAAAAGCACAATTTTTGTTTTCGAAATGGTGCAACAGCTTTTCACCTATAGTTCAATTGGCATATATTATAGAGATGAAGGACTTGTTCACTTTCTTGCTCTCACTTTCTTGCTCTCACTTTCTCCTCTGCATTTACTATCTATAAGATAATCTAGTGTGGAATTGTGTTCACTAAAAGTCAAATTTCATATTTTTATTACAAAGGTGCTAGGAGCTTTGGGTCATAATGAAAGAGGGTTTAGAGAAACCTTTATGCAGGAGTGGTAAATCACGGGAAAAACTGTCTTGCTTATTTAACAAATCTGAGAGGGGAGAAAAGACTCTGGGATCAGGAAGCTCTCATCTTATCTGTAATTCTGACTTCATAGTCCCAAAAAAAAATTGGATGCTCAAAGAAATACAGTGAAATTTTCTTTGTCATTCTAAGTCCTACTCAAACTATCTGGGCTGGGAATCACTATGACTTAGTATTCTTCTTTCTCACTTCTTATAGAAGAAACCAATGCCACTTATCAAACTGATATCCTTGCAACACACAAAAAGTCACCAAAAGCTTAGGAGCTGAATTCTGAAAATGTCTCTTGCCTTGCTGTGATAGTGAACTGCTCATCACTGTGGCTCATTATTTTGTTTTTGAAAAAGGAAATAGAGCAGTATGTAAGCATGCCAAAATTAGTATCGGTGTGAAATTTTCCATAGGGAATAAGAGAGACTTTGTAGAAAGCCTATAGTTTATTTATACCTTCCTTGAGCTTTAATTTTGCTTGGATTCTGGAAAGCGGCACTCCATTTTTATTCCTCTGTCATAAGGCTAATGTGAAGATTAATTATTGAATGTTTCTAAATGGTTTGGCAATCAATGATAACTATCACTGTAATTTATGATAATGGAACACCAAACCCTTTTTTTATTAGTAGCAGAAAATTTGAAAGGTCAGTATCAGCCTAGGCTTGGCATAGAGTTCAAATTTTCTGTAAAAAACCCAACAAATCTACAACCCAAAACAAGTAAAATTTAATCAAATAAAGGGAATAGTAATCAGAAACTTTGAATACAAATGTTTTCTTTCTTTGGAGGAAAACTCAGTTCATTCATTTTACATTTTAAACATTCCCTTACAGTGATATGAATTCAGAGCAACACCATTGTTCTTGCATGCCATCTAAGAAATTAAATGGACTGGAAGAGTAATACCACACTACATTATTTTGCGTGGGAAATACAAAAGGTCATGTGATAAAATGGGCTTCAACAGTGTGACTAGGGATACTGAACTAGGACCTGGAAAACAGATGTGGTTGGAAAAATTATTCCAGTTATACTAACACAAAGGTTTGTGGGTTTTTTGCTTGGTGATTTGGGGTTTTTCTTGTCTTTTTCTCTTTTCATTGATTAGAAACCTGAAAAAAACTGTATGGGTATACTCAATTGTCTAAATACTTTCCTCTGCATGCCTTTTTGGTTGGTCCTTCATGATTCACAGACCACTGATGCACTGTCCATTGCAGATGGGCAGTTTTGCAGTTTTATTACCATAAGAGAATTAGTATTTCATTTCTGTCTGCTATGCTGAGAGGTATGTCTAAATTGGTAACATTTAGAAAATGAAAATATCTCATCTGCAGGCTTTTTTTTCTGCTTGAGTCAAAATTCTTTGTCATACTTCTGTCAGTCAGTTTATGCCTTTACATACAAATGTGAATAGACAAGGAGTTGAGTACAGAATCCGTTGTAAAAACAGGTTCTAGCCTTAAAAAAATTCTGTTGACAATTTCTTATAGCCAGGGTGTGAAGCGATTGTGGAATGCTAAATACTTGTAAAGCTTCTACTACAGACACGTTTATTTATTATGTTAGAAGGTTAATCACACCTGCCTGACACCTGGCTTTCTGCCTGCCTATGTAAGCTTTCAGGGGTTTCCTTGGGCTTGCCAGCAGAAACTCACTACTTTTGTCTATCTGTGAGGAGAATCTCACTGCTTGATTTTACTGATGCTATCCCCAGACATAAGAACCATGAAATTATGGCGTATTGAGCAGACGAGGAAGAGATGTGGCTCTTGTCCAAGCTGGTCATGAGGAAAGCAGTTAGAGAATTCTGACTCTGTGGCTCCTTGCAGTTTGTTTGGATTACACTTTGGACAAGAAATATAATAATAATAATGATGATAACAACAACAATGTCAACAGCAACAACTTAATTTAGCCATTTTTCCCCTAAGAAGAAGGAAGTTATCAATAGATAGTTCGGTGTAGCCACACACATAAAAGACCTCTATATAGTTTTTTCCTGTTGAATGTTGAGAGATGCATTCCATTATCTGCAATGCTCTCAAAAAACTTTAGTCTTCACACATCTCAGCCTTGATTATGTCTTTGATGATATTAAAATTCTAATATCTAAAGCTTTTATAGTCTGCTAGTGATACAGATAACGAATGAGTTTGATCACAATCAAGGAAGCTCTAATGGCTTCCTTGTTATGGCTGTGTAGCTTGTGATGAGAGGTCTCTCAACATCCCAACAATTTCTCCTATCATTGTAAAGTGGCATCTAGAGCTTCCATATGCTAACTCACTCTCACCTGTTCCCCCTTTAGTCCATTAACACAATCATCTCCCATGCAGCCCACATGACTGCAGGTGTTATGTTAACAGGTCAGTAGAAAGGAGTAGTCAGAAAAGTAATGTAAACCACCTAAACTGAAAATTAAGAGACTATGTATTTAATATACTTTTCCATTTTGTGCCTGCTGCTTCTTTTTTGTCTTCATTAATCATCACTATTAATACCATGAACTGTATATAAATATGTATCTCAAAATAGTCACAAGAAAGAAAATTATGTCTCCTTCAGTTATAAATATGGGTTTTATGTATGCTAACATGTGCAATATCTTTGAAAGTCAGTCTCCTCATTCATAAGGTGGACGTAATTTTCCTTGGCTTTTTGAAGGTTAATTTTTTTACTGTTTACACATTACATTAAAGAATGAAACCTTAACATGGGTATTGCTAGTGTTATTATTGCATCAAAATAATTATACATGAAGAGTAATATAGTGCCTCCTAAAGTTAAAACAGTTTCATATGAAAGCTTTTACTGCAGGTTGCTTGGTCTCTTGCATCATATAAGGAGCTAGACCTTTTAGCATAAGGGAAAAATTAGCATAAGGGATAAAAAATAAACTGGTCTACTTTTATAAGCTATAAGCATTACAGTACAAGTACATTACAAGTACATTGACATTGTACTCTATATCCGGAAAAAAATTACAGATTTAGTCAAAATTTCCAGGCTACTGAATCCAATAAAAAGTAAAGTTCTGTGAAAAATTGAACAATTAACTTTTTTGCTAGTGACAATTTGTGACATTTGCTGTAAGAGAGATGTGCATTTCTCTCCTTAACACCTGCTACTTTTCATCGTAGTCATCCCACCCAAGGTTTGGTTTTTCCGCCATACCTCATGATGTTCATCTTCTAATTTCCTCACTACTTTTACTCTGAATAATTGTAGTTGCTCTGCTTAGTTCCTGAAGACTGGATAAATAACTCTATGATGGAACTTAAATAATATACTTTTTGTATATATGAAGCATTTTGTTTTTAGAATATTATATTGTGGTCTTTTACTGGATTCATGTGAAAATGCAGATTCCTGGCAATATTTAGCCACATGAACTATATTTTTCTAAATTCTGAATAAATCTGCAGAAATTTTTTTCTTAGCTAATCCTTTAATTCTTACACGATTAGCCTCCTTTGGGGGCTAAATTACCTTTTTTTTTTTTCCAGAAAGTTTAATAGCAAATGGATAAGATGCTTTTTTAAAGAAAAAAATTCTGCATTCTATAGCTTTACCTACTTGCAAGCCAGGGTTATACAATTATCTTAAATTATGAAAAGATAATACACATGAAAGAGAATGACCCTCTCTATAGTCTGTTTGACAAGATTTTGTTCATAGTTCAATTCATAGGAAGATACTTCTGTCTTAGCATGCAAAACTGGAAAAAGTAGCTTGCTAATTCATAGACTATAACTGTAAGCTATTTTTAAGGGGCTGGATAAAGAATAGGGGTGGTCTTGCCAAATATTCACCCTTTTACAAGAATCCATGTTAGTGTTGCCTTTGGAAAAAAAAAGACCCTGCAAAATATTCAACCTGTCCCCCATTAGAGGATTTTTAAGGCCACAAAACCCCAGAGAATCCTTCAGCTTTCTTCCTGTCACTGTAAATTCCAATCTCATATCTAAATCTCACTCTGGAGAAATTCTTACTTTATGCTGCATCATATTTGTCATATTTGTACAGCAAATAACCAGTATCATTCTAATTCTGAACTTGGATGATTCTTGACAAATGCAGCAACACACTCAGAATTTTCACAGGCAGCAGTAGGATTAGTCCAAGCTGCTGAAGGAAGATGAAATTAAATGAGAAAAGTTGCGGAAGAAATGCAGCAGGGAAGTTCAGTCAAAATGCATTACTAAATTCAGAAAAGTAGATGAAGGTTGACACTAGAAGTTTCCTGCTGTCATTTTCTCTTCAGAGGATGAAATGGAAGACTCCAGCATGGATCAAACTCAAACTGCAGAGTTACACATACTGGTGTTTTATAATGGCTTCCTTACTCTCCATCTTTTTCACCTCTCTCCCTTTAGTTTTAAGAGACTTTTACTGGCCTTTACGATGGCATGAGCCAGGATATTCTACCGAAAGCAAATGTTTCATATTAGAAATCTGAGCCCCAAGTCATTTTGAAGCCAAAACTGTACTCCTACTACAGGTGTTCTTTCTAGGTTGTATGTCCTTTTAAGGTCTCTCTCTTAGTCCCAGGTGCTATACTGAAAGTGACACTCCACAAATACGGGATTACCTTTGATTGCCCCTGCACCTTTGAACTGCCTGGACAGTAACTGCAAAAAGCACAAGAAGGTACATGGATTCATGGGACTGTCAGTCCTGTTATACTGCAGTCCAAAATGGCTTTTGCAATTAATCTTAGTTATCCATCTATTTAATCTTTTCAGCATTCAATGTTGAAATTTATTTATTTCCAATATTAGATTTGCCATCAGTATTAAGACTACTTTTTTTCATCATCCTGAGTCAGTTTCTTTTCTGAAACACCATTTCTTTCTGATATTCCTAGAAATGAATGATGTATGAGTATTGGATGCTAAAATGTAACAAGAAATGATGCACACCTGGATGCAAAGGTAATAAATACACATCATTGGGACAGATGAGAAGCAGATGTTAAAGTTCCTGTGGGATTTTTTTTTTTTGTCAGCTAAGGAATAAAATCTGACTGTAATATGTTCATATTATTTTTGGCTAGTTCATTTGTTATGTGATGTTGATCTGAATTGATGTTTCCAAACAGACCATTCACATTGTCAATAACTCAGATTCCAGTGAGCTCCTTGGTATGCCAGACTGCATATGCTAACATTTAATGCCAGACTGAACTTGCTGTGCTATTCAGCAGGATGAATCACCATAAGGGAGGGTGGCTCCCCAGGTGTATTGTGCCATATGTTTCATGGTGTAGTGAATAAAGAATACACAGTCTTTGACTTGCATCTTACTGTGTAACTTCTACCATCTTCCTCGGCCTAGGTTCTGGGAACTCCTTTGATAGTAAATGTGTTGCTTCAGCATAAATAAATGACACTGCACCTACTGCAGCAAATACCAGTGATGTTTCCACTGAAAATCTCAAATTCACATTGCTGGGAGAAGGCAAGGTATGCATTTACAAAATCAAGATAAAAAAGAGGGTAAGAGAAACTATAATATAATGCATGCAAAGGTCAGTATCCATGGAACTCAGCCGATCAACTTAGACATCCTGAGGTCCATCATAGGTCCAAAAATGTTTTTAAGTATTTCTGTTCATCAAAAATCTTTGTTTAGCTCTCTTGAAGAAAAACCATGATAGATTTCACTTTACTACATAATGTACATATCCGAAATTAAGTTTATTTCTCTTATGCACTTTTCCCTTTGGAGGGGGAAAGAAGATATTTTTTGTCTCTAGTGCCTAAATATTCATGTTGCCACATAGGCACACTGATGTCACTGTTATCTCTACCTCCATTGAAAGTAATTAATTTTCTAAAATTTCCTTTTTATAACAAATTACTGGTTCCTTCAACAAACAGGTGGGGATAAACAATTATTTATATCTGATAAACTGCCATGAATGGGTATATTTAAGATTAAATATTATGACAGACTGGTGTAACACAACTGTTTATGCCTTCTCTTGACCACTAATTGGACAAGAATTGGAACAGTTGGAGAGCAGCCCACCTCTAGCCAACATCTACTTTTGTAAAATAGCCGCATGCTGTATTTTCCCCCTTTTTTATTACTATTATCACCTAAATTAAAAAAAATTAAATAGAATTAAAGATTTAACACAAATCAACAAAATGGAGATAGTTAATCTAAATTATGCCTTCTTTAAAATTATGCAGATGCTCCTTTTTGTAAAACTTTTTGCCTCCTATTGTGTTCTGCCATTTGTTGTATTTCAAGCAGGTATCCAGCAGTGACAGGCACCAGTCTCTTCTCTGTTAAGGGATACTTTTAAATCTCTTCCTTTTAATTTGATTTTAATGCAATATTGGAATGACTGTATCTTTTAAACTTTCAGCCAGAAGCCCCAAATAGAGGTATACTGCTGTATGTCTGAAATTATAAATGTCCCCCTGCTTTCAAAAAAGGTGGTGCCAAGCTGTAGACAGGCTCTGCTTTGCTCAATTATCAGTTCTGTCTGGGTAAGCTGCTGGTTCGTTTTAGAAATTATTTGCCCTTCTGTACTCTTTTCTTTCTCCTCTGCCTTCAGTGACGAAGAAACTGTCCCTCACCCTGTTTACATGTAACCTCCAGAAATAAGATGCTCAGCTTGATTCCTTCTGGTGCTTTTTTGAGAATAATGACATGACATGGAGTATAATTTTTACTGTATGTCATATTCTGTAGAACTTGTTGTTATACTGTGTATTTGGCATCAACTACAAGAAGACATAAATAAAAACCAACTGTCCTATGATTCAGTTCAGGCTGCATTGACTGGGACAACTGATTCCCATGATTCATATCTTCCCAGTTAATCTATTATTTAAATGTTAGTGTAAACACATTGAAATTCTTTCTTAATTCTCTGCTCCCCACAAGAATGTGCCTAACAAACACTGCTGGTGGAGTGTCCTGATTGATGGTCCTTCCCCTAGAGATAGTAGAATTACAGTCACACTCATTCCAGTAGAAGAGCCAGAGCAAGTATGTTTGAAATTACCACTGCATTTCACCTTCCAGTATTTTCTCATATGAAGATGATTCCTGAAAAAAAGCTTGTTTTCTCTGAGGACCAGATGCTTTCAAAGTGATGGCTGGATTCAAATAAATAAACAAGTGTCTTTGTGAAGGATATTCATCTTTCATGCAGAGAAACCTAAAGCCTAGAGTTCTTGTAAGTGTCACTCACATCCTGAGCATGGCTTACTTATCAGTGAACGCAAGATTTTTGGCAGGCTTAAATGCCAGCGTAATTTTTTTTACAGAACAAATCTTCAGAACATGGCACTTACATCAAGCAAGTCTCACCTAAGAAGTCATACTTTTTTACTCAGTGCCTAGATGCAATCCAAGGCAATATTTACTTTTGCTAATTTAATGTTCTGAAGCTGTAAATGCAATGTCAGTTAATATTATGTTCTCTCCTAAAATTGTGGTGTTGATAGAAAACATTGTGCAGTACAAGTCATTAGCGGATCCTGCCTATGAGGCGGGATACAAATAATAGAGGTAAGCAAATATCCCTTGATTCTTTGCAGTTAGGAGATACTGTTGGTATTTAGATCTATCTATCCAAGTATAAGCCTGCGCTGGTAGTTTTCCAAGTTCCACATATCTAAAATCCAAGGGCTAGTTTAGTACACTGATGCAATTAGATGCCCAAAGTCAACCAAGATTTTTACAGGGCTTAAAAGAGTTTTAAAATAAGCCTGCAAAAGCTGCACTGCTTTACTAAGCTGCTTTTCTGAACAAGTTTTTATTGCTACACTGTATCATTTGTTTGATCTCAAGAATGTTGTTTTCTCCAAGGAGTTTCTGAGACTGGGTATCACCTACAACCATCATCTCAAACTTTTATTTCTATTACCTATTATTCATTTTACATTTAATATCTTTGCAAAATTGTCTGATCTGTTCCCATTTGTGTCCTTATTGTCCCTTAACTGCCCTGCTTCCTTTTCATCTTTTCATTTTCCTTAAAAGCAGTGGTTGATCTTCCTCAGTCTTTTAATGGTTTTGGTTCTTTCCTTCATCTCTTCCCCTTGCTTGACATGCCAAGCCGCTATGAGGAAAGTACTGTGTGAATTGCCAAGTGTTCCTTAGCACTCAGATAGTGATATGTTTCCTGCTTACTGGCTGGCATGACCAAAGTTTCCTTGGCCAAGTACCTGTAATTTATGGTTTCTTTTACTGTTTTTCATTTTCTTTTCTTCTTATCAACACAGATCAGATTAAATTGGGCCATTCAATAGATTATTATGCAGAGTTTTATCCGGCGAGAACCACCCTCTTAGCTCCACTCACATTCACCTTCTGTGGTGCTAGAATTACTTGAACAAAACCTTTTCTGACTTTTCAAACCTTGTGTGAGAGTAGACGTATAGATATAGAGGTCTGTGGATATGAACAGTACTAGTGCAGCTGTAGAGGGGGAGAAGAGGAAAGAGGAACACAGAATATGCTTTTCGTTCTTTGCAGGTCTGCATACTGCAGGTTTCTTGCTCAAATTACAGCTGTAACTTTCATGTTGTCTGTCTTTCTTTCTTTCTTTCTTTCTTTCTTTCTTTCTTTCTTTCTTTCTTTCTTTTTCTTTCTCTCTTTCTTTCTCTTTCTCTCTCTCTTTCTCTTTCTTCTCTTTCTCTTTCTCTTTCTCTTTCTCTTTCTCTTTCTCTTTCTCTTTCTCTTTCTCTTTCTCTCTTTTTTTCTCTCTCTTCTTTCTCTCTTTCTTTTTCTCTCTCTCCTTCTTTCTCTCTTTCTTTTTCTCTCTCTCCACCTTTCTCCTTCTCTCATCCTTTCTTACCCCATACTATTTTCCTTTACTATCTTCATTTTATAGTTTTTTAGTGGTGATGCTGACTCTTCAGCAGTCTTCCCTGACTGTTCCTTTGGGCTTTATTTGAACAGATCCTCATCTCCATTTCTTTCATTCTTGACTGGGAAAATGGATTTAGCAGGGTTTAACCCATTCTTCCATCACTATTGGGCCATGTGACACATACTCCCATATGGTATTTTATAATGTTGTGCTTTCTCCTTGTCATGCCTTCTTGATTCCTTTCATTCATCTATATGATGTCTATTTTTTTAGTCTTTCCTTACTTCTGTAAACTCATCTAGGTACAGGTTTTTCCTTACCTCTTCAGTTGATCATCTGCTACTGTATTATACAAGACACTATTGGAAAAATGTCTTTTTAGATTCTGTCTCTGTCCACTGTCTTCTCTAGTTTTGAATGTCCCCACAATTCTCCATTTTTCACCTGATCATATTTGGGTCCTAAACCTTCATTCAAGCTTTGTAACTTTGCCATAACTCTATGTCCATATTTGCCCTTTTACATTATTTCCTCCCTTCTTATAGTTCTGTGCAGGTTTACAGTTTCTAACATATTGGTCTGCACATCTTGACAGTTTCTATCATAGTCATGATTCTTCTGTGGCCCTGGCACATGATTTGAAATGACTGGACTCAGCATCAATTTCCAATCAATGGTACCTACTAACTTTCATTTCCCTTGCCATCATTCCCATTTTTTATCTTCTCTGAAACTATACTGGACACTCTTTAGAGCAGGAGATTGATGGACCTATTTGACCATCTAATAGAAAAAGGCCTTGGTGTTCACTGAAGCTTTGCCTTGAAGTAGCAGAGCATCAGTACAAATAAATGAGAGTTTTCATTATCTCTGTGGTTCTAATTGCTCTGAATTGTACCAGACAGCCTCAGTTTTGTTTTTCAACTTGCCTTTCTTTTGCTGACAGGAAAAATAAACAGGAAAAATATATCTACACAGCCTCAGGAAAAAAGACCTGATGATTTTCTATTTTGTTAGCTGGTACTTGTTCTCTCATTTCACCAGATGAAATAGTGTGCTATACATTACATTAAAGGGCCTTATCTGAATTTATGTACTCAGAGGCTTATTACTTACAACAGTCAGAGACAAATTGGCATTTAAATAATGGCTTATTCATTAATATATTCACTGAAGTACGTAGTCATGTTATGGAAGAGCTCAAACAATTATCGTGCTCAATAGTATCTCATAATGAGCTGGTACTCAATATCCTATTGACCTTTCTGTACTCTCTGAAAATTGTTAAGCATGAGAGAGGTGTAAGATGCCATAGAGTCTTTTTTCCCCAGGAATATAATTTCAGAAGGTGTGATTAAGGGGTGTATCCTCATCCATTCAAGGAAAAATAGTGATGGTTATTGTTTGTAGTCACAATCCTATCAGACCCATAAGACCACTGCTGAAAGTAGTATATTAGGTATTAAAAGCAATGAATAGCAGAATAGATTTATGACTCTAACTCCATTTTTAAAAATAATTTTCTTTTAATAGAAATGGAACAAAGGAATACTTCATTTTAATTTACATTTAGTATTAAATTAATTGTGGTAATTACCTTCCCCTTATTTGTTTCTAGTCTATGTAGACCTGACATTTCCAGGGCTCCTGAGAGCTTTGCAGACCTGCAATGTTAATCCATAAGTTAGATTAATCTGTGAGAGATCCAAGGTTCCTGCTGACTGTAGGGACCAGGCACTGTCTACGGGAGACTTCTGTTCCTTCTTCCCCTACTGCTGTGTAATAAAGTCTTCATTGCTCAGATGGGTAACTTCCTTCAGTGGTCCCACATCTTGAAGCCTGTGATTTCCCATGTAGCTACACATCAGTTAGTAGGCCTTAGAAATGGGAAAAATTAATTCCAGGTCTTTTTATTCCTCTAGGCAGTGCCAATACACCTACATAAGCACATACTTATCCACTACCACAATTCAGTATCAGTAACTTTGACACAACATCCATTTCCGTAGAAGGATCTATAGATAAACATAAGGTATGTCAGACCACAGTTTTGGACCTGATGCATTGGCTCTCCTGGTATAGGAACTTGGCCACGCTGAAGTTGTGGATTACAAATGGAACGAATGAGAAGATGTTTTGGTCATCCAAGCCTGGAAGGACTTCAAATTCACATATTCTGTTTTAAACTGAAACAGGAGGTTTCAGTCTTCCTCCAGAAGCTTCCCGCTTGAGATATACTTCTAGACATATGTCTAGTTCTTGCTAGGGTGGTGGATGTGTAATTCTCCCCAGTTCTTTCCTTCTTTATCCGTAATATAAGGAATTAATGATCCTTTTGGCCTTGGGAATGCTGAAACAGTTTTGTTTCACAACTTTCACTGAGCACTGGAAACTGTTACTCCTGCCAAAGTTTTCATATTGCATTTTCAATTTGTGGCATGGGCCTCAGGTACCTTCATCTGACAGCAGTGCTGCATATCCAGTGATGTTGTTCTGTGAATCTGGTCTCTCCGTCTTAACTTCATGAGAGATGCAAAACTCTCCTTCAAGAAAATTGCACTTCACTGGGGACTATTTCTTGCAGTCACCAAATATTAATATACATCTCAAAATGCAATCAAAACCACAATCACACACATTCAAAAACACCATGTCAGAGAAAAATAGAGAGGGATTTCAAAGGATTTTTAGAATGAGAGAAACTCAGGGAGAACGATATGCACCACCCATTTGAGAGCCAGAGGGTAGCACGCAGAGGATCAGGGCTGGAGCATGCACCTCCGGCTCCTGCTAAAGGATGAATTCTTTGTCTTTGTGGTGTTTTCATATGTGAACACTCAAAGTGGAAATATCATCTAAGACGCCTTAAGTAAGAGTAGTTACAAGTAAATGCACTTTGTTTTCTACATCTTGAAAAAGACTATTTGTACTCAGAAAAGAACAAAAGAAAGCATGACACTGTCTTTACAAAGGGAAAAAGTGTTAGCACTTTATAGGCAACATATTTTTGATGTACATTGCAATATCCCTATTAAAACTCATACAGCTAGTAAGAAATATATTATTTGCAGTGTTCTCATTTTATTTTTAGTACTCTTACACAAATTAATTTCAAACAAACAAATCTCTCACTGCCCAGCAAAATTTAATTAAAATTGCAGAGCAAATTTTACATTTTAGGAATATACATTCACTCCATCTCTGCGTATAAACACATTATATGTTATATAACACCAAAAGGCACCTCACCTCCCACAACAAGCCTCCAACTCTTTTCCCTCTTGAAATATAAAAAACCCAGTCTGATTTTCTCCAAGTTTTGTTATTAAAAAAATAGGGCAGTGAATGCCAATTTTCATCTCTCGGCAAATGTTTATAGCCAAGATGTAAACCCCTGAAAACAGGGGTTTATAATTTAAATGCTGACACAATCTTAACTAGAGCAATGGGAACACTGTTGCCATAATAACTGCCATTCTCTGGAAAGTATTTATGGCAAGGCTTCAACCTTTCTTAAGGCAGAAATTCAGGCCTTTGGCTGCCATTGACTGTGGGTAATGGCACTGAGATCCAGATTCCTGGGGATGGAGCCATCAGTACTCAGAAACCAAAGCCATTTCAACATGTCTGCTAAACCTGTTCGTGACCTAGGCATGTGCTGGATCCTGCAGCCCTGAAGCCAATGGAAGTTTTTTTTCCAGTGGTTTGAACAAAAGCAGGTCTGAGTCCCTGTGTCCATCAATATCACATTCTTTTGTTCCTATCAGGACCTTCCAATAGAACCTGTTTATATATCTGTCCCTCCTAATTGAAACCAGAATATCTTTCTTTGCCTCCCACTTAAACAATGCTGGAATTAATATCTTTTTACACCATAAAAAGTACCATGTTACAATTCTGTAAATACACTGAAGGAAAGACTGAATATAAGACTGTGACCTCTATTTATAAAGCTATAGTTGTTTTATAAATTTCTCCTGTGCTTGCTTGCTCTTTCTCTCTCTACCTCCTTGTCCTTTTCTCCTTGTTCTTTTATTTCTTTCTATATGCTAAACAAAAATAACAACAAACCCTAATATTTTAAACATGTGAAATAAGGAAATGTCTTATATATAAAACTATTGCAAAATTGTAATGTGTTAAAAAGGAATATAATTACATGCTAGTTTACAGTCTCATTCAATTAGAATTCAGATGTTTTATTCTCAATGGAACACAGATATGTCTCAAATCCAAACATCATAAATGTAACACGAAAAGATATCTGATGAACGTTTGTCATATGCTATCCTGTTGGTAAAGCTCACTTTTTCCCAAATACTCTAGCCGGATATGTCCAGCATGAGGATGGCTCCACGCCACTGACATGGCTAAAACCAGAACTAAAGTTAGAGGCTCCAAACGCCAAAAGGTTTTTCAAGCTCAGAGGGACAGACCCCTGAAAGATAATTCTGATGTCTTAACTCTCCAAGGCCAGAGCAGAGATATTTCTTTTCCTGTTTTATCAAATCTTGCCTTATTTATAGCCAATATCAATGAGAGCAGCTTTTGGTTTGTTTTCATTTAGTATGGAGAGATTAGATCTTTGTATTTCAGCTTTAGGACCTGTGGCATCAGAAACAATGCTGCCACCTGTTTCCAGTTTGGGTCACCCTAAGGAGAACAGGAAAATTGAAAAAAGAGAAGTTCAGGTTTTCAGGACACAATACTGCCACTTCTATTTGGCAAGCTCTCCTGTGTGAATATGACCGATGTTTTTTGTGGCCTAGGTAATATAGGGAGAGGTAATGGAGAAAAACATGAAAATTTCATTTCAAATTGGAAGATGGGACAAACTGTATTTCAGATAATACAGCAAATATTGTATGAGAGGAATAGCTCCTTCATGTAAAATATTCTGAGGCTTTGTGAGCCTCATGGGACTTTATATGCAAAACTCTAAAGATTTGCACACATTCCAGAATATGGCTGAAGCTCTGAGTTTGAATTTGAATTATAGCTGTTATTTGTAATAGCACTTTCTTGCTTATAGCACCATCAGAGGGTAAGGCAAACAAGGTGAATTTACCTGTAGCTACAGATCTCCCTGTTTGGTGGATTAAAAAAACCTTTAGGATGGCACTTGAAAATTTCATGTCAGCTTGAAATTCACTTAAGCAGGCATTCCTGCCTTTTTATGGAGTCTACAGTTTTAGACATTATTTTTAGTTCTCTCAGAAATAGATTTAAGCATTTAAGTTGGGATATTTTATTTTCCCAAAGTTGCAGTGAGGACCAAAGCTAGCATATGAGTTTGCTGCTTCTTTGTAGGTAAAGTTTATAAAGACATTCCAGAGGTGAAATTTATCAACTCAAATAATATTAAGAATATGTAGAAGTGACTACTTTTATTGACTTCCAGAAGACATCTAAGCCAGCTGCTAGGAAATGTTGTGTGTGTTTGGTACCCTGTGCTCCCCTAGGCTTTGATACTTCTTTGCAGCTGTGAGTGAGGTGCCTTTGTGTACCCACTAGATGAGTTCAGGATTCAAAATGTTGTTCTAAATATTGAACATCCTTTTTTATCACAAGACAGTCTAATTCACCATCAATTGACTAGTCTTATGCCATGCCAGTCTTACATCTGTCCATTAAAACAAAGTCCTTGTGCAAGAAATGGTGCAAGAACTGGGGCCAGAAAGAAAAATTAAAAAGGAGAGGCCAACTTTGAGACAGTGAGATGTGTCTATTGTGGAAACAGGAACATTCCTGTGTTTCCTTCCAAAGTTGCTAATGGATTTTATCCTAAAACTGTTACATGGAAAATACATATTCTAAGCAGGCCCTCAGGAAAGGACTATTTTAGCTTCCTCTCCTCTCCAGTAGAGTGTTTTGCCTATTAGATTACAGAAACAGCCTCCCCTTTGCAATTTTCTTTGCAGGCCAAACAAATTCCACACTCCTGGCTGCAAAGAAATGGCACAGCTTCAATGAAAGCCATGGAGCAAGGGCACTCTCTGAAGAGGTGGGAGCTGTAGATTTGTATCTATTTGGGCAGATGATGCTGCAGTTTTTCAATTTCCAGGGAAAGTCCTGTAAGCAGAATACTATGATTTCAGCAGGATGTGGCAGTAACCTGTTTGGCAAGTGTTTGAACAGATCTGAATGCCATACTGTATTGCATTCATAGTGCCCTTCACAAATTAAACAGCTTCAGATATCACTTACTGGCTCCTGTCCTCAGGGGCATTAGGAACAGGTGCCTTGTTTAGGCTTTCCAGATGATCCACAGAGGAGGAAGATATGAAACTGCTCAACTCACCCACATTAGAGACAATTCTGTTTTCATAACAGAACAGAATTGAAGATACTTAAGTAAGTTCCCTTGCAATGCATATTTCTTTACTCCTCTCAGATGTCTAAGGGATTACTTGAAAGAGAGTTGTGATAGTTTGTGGCTTGCTGTTGTGAGCAAAGGCAAGGTAATTTCAACTAAGTAGTACTTTAAGAACCTTGTGTCTTTTGAGATTTCTTTTTTACTAAAAAGAGCTTGCATGAGGTTAGGAAAATATTAGAGAGGGATTTGATATATGCTACATCTCATGGGTCCTGAATTACTCTGCAATTTAAATTACTGAAATCTTGGTTAAGAAGTTCAGAAGGTGGAATTACAAGAAGCCAAGGGGTAGAGTCAAGTACTTCAAACACCTTAAAAAACCCTCTTATTTTTATAAAAAGGATTAAAACCTTGAATTGATTGGTGCTTTACCCCAAGGATAATCTATGAGATTTTATCAGGATTCATTATGTTTTAACTTCATCTTTGAACTCTAATAATCTGTGAGAGTTCCCTAGTCTTGAACACAGAAGTTAGAACAGTCAAGTGTGAAACTTGTACACAGAAAAAAAAAATAAGCCTTTTCTCTTGGCCACATCTGGGCTCTGTAGCATGAGCTATGTTAGATGCCTGATCCTTTAAAATCAAATCTGCAATCTGTTCTTGTGTTTTTGCAAAGAAATTGGGCGTAGGATGTTTGCATTTTGAAGTCAGCTTAAATCCAAACTGTGGGAAGGGAGAAAAATGCTTGAACTTGGTTTGTGAAAGATGTGATCATGGCTAAGTTCTTCTTTCATGAAACATTCCCTGCAGAGATCATTCCTTGTATCTAAACTGGGTTTGTGTGGTAGAGAGGTGTCTACTGCTAGTTACTGTGGTCTGAAAAAAAGACAGTGTTACACTTCATCTCCCTCACTCTCACTGACATCCTGCACACTGCAGGGCACACATGGTTTTTCTTACTCACCCTTGCCATTTTTTTCTCTTTGTTTGTTAAAAAATTTATCCAGTTTCCCTATTCATGCAGGAATATCTGCTGGAAGGAACTTGGAACTAAGGAGAAATAAGGTTGCTGTGGGTGTACTGAAGACCAGTTTCTTTTAGGAAACATTACCTAAGTCTGTATTCATATTATTCTCAGTTTAAAGGGAGAGGAGAATCTGTATACTGCTCTGTAATTGTGTATCTGTGTTATGTGTTTCTTCACAAGATCTATATTTTAACAAGGACCGCTGCTTTTATTTAGCCAAAGATACTGGGATTGTCAGGATCCAAAAGCTCCAGACTTTTCCCCCACTGCTAGCAAAGCAGAAAAAAGTCCACCTTCCTGCTGCTCAGGCCTGTAGACAAGGAAATTAGCATATGACAATAATCTAGCTAGGAAGACTAGGAAGACTGTATTTTATCCATGACAGCTCCTCCAGAACCTTTTATTCTTGGCTCAGACTCAGTAGGATCGATGCTATCTCTTAGCTAGGTCTACCCATAACACACTCTTTTGGTACTCACCCTTTTATGGCTCAGCTTGCTGAAGCTGTGCACCAGGCTCTGGCAAATGCCTGAACCCCCTTTACACTTCCCTTTGCCCACCTTTCTACCAAAATAACTCTCTACATCCAGACAAAGCTAGTAAAACCACTTATTTTTCATATTCTTACTTCTCAGAGTGCCCAAATAAAACAGACTATCTAAGAAAAGTGCACTAAATGTGGAGAGTATGGGGCAAACATTATTTGCTGTCTTTCAATACTATCTGTTCTTTTACTTTGGCACTTCCACCCTGAGCTGTTCATGATCTATAATGGACCCTCTCTCACTGTGTGGGCCTTGGTGGTTTATTTGATTTGGAGCAGTATAGGCTGAATGCTGGCAAGAAATTAAATATGAATGTAGGCCAAATAACATGGCATTTTTGTCTGTTTTAGAGAATCTCTCAGGTCACTAAAATGTTTTGAACACCTACTCCAGAATTTATTTTTTGCTTGAAATTCTTTAAAATAAAAAAGTTTTGGTATCAGCAAAAGAATATTTAAATATCATTAAGGTTTTGACAGAAATCAACAAAAGCATGGAAATGTCCAATTAAGGCAGAAATGCACCATATGGACTTGGATGTGATAAGTAAGTAAGCAAGCTGTTACAGTGACACCCTGCTGTGGTTAGGTGTGGAACACATATGTCCCTTTTAGGGTTTATCTACAGATGTTCTTACTTTGTAGCTCTGTTTGTTCTAACAGATATGAAAGGATTGAAATAGGGAGGGTGGGTGAGATTGTTTTTCTTCCTTGGTGCCTTTATTTTCATATTTGAATTTATAAATACTATTGAAAATACTCATATGAAATCACACTGTGCTAGGATCTCTTCCCTGCTTGCACTCTTGTTCACAGACATGTATTCACAGTTTAGTTACTTGCCAGTCCTGGAATTTATGCTAATTCATGTTTGAGGCAGGAAAGACAAACACACTTCACTCCCAACCCACAAGTTTTCTCACTTTTACCCTTTTGATTTTTTTCCCCATCCTACCATGGTGGAGTGGGTCGAGCAGCTGTGGGGGGCTGAGTTGCTAGCTGGTTAAACTGTGACAGTCCCTTCTGGCACCCAGTGTGGGGCTTTTAATTGACTGTCTCCTGTACTTACAATGGAACTTCCTTGCCTCACTGTGTGTTGGAGACTAGTGCTGGTTACTGGCTGCATTTTGCTTTCACTGCTTTCTGTAGAGCTGTGATGCCAAACAGCCCCCTCTGCTGTGCTTGGGATAACACCTGGTGGCACACCTGGGCTGGGTGGTCAGCATCACTGCTACTTCTGTGCTCCTGTACAGGACAGGCTGGAACTGCAGTGGGAATTCGGGTCAAGAGGATTGTGACCTGTGGATGTGTCCATGCAGGAGCAGGACACCCTGAAGCATCTGTGGTAGTGGATAAGCCCATGTCAGAGCAGGTGCATCTCAAAGTGGCTGTGGTTATGTCTGTGCCACACTGGCTGTACTTCTGAAGGGACTGTGGCCCAAGGATAAGTCCACACTGGAGAAAGAACGCCTCAAACATGTGTGTCTCTGGGTAAGCCCATGGTACACCATGTCCACCTTGAAGTGTCAGCAGTTTCTCATGAGGTGTTGAGATGCAATTATTAAAATTATTAGAGATGCCTTTGCTCAAATTAAGGTGCAAATGAGACTATATGCCAAAATCAATAGTACGGATTTTTATTTAAGAGTAAATGTTAGGTAGAGAGAGATAGAGAAGGAGTGGAGAGAAAGAGAGTAACAGATAAACAGAACAAGTAGGAAGAATATCACCATTCTATAGATTCCAGCATCCTGTTGACCCTCATCTTCTCAGTGGTTGCAGTCTTGTCAAGGTGTTGGTTGCAGACTGTATCCATCAAATGGCAGGAGGGAAGGAGTCTACAAAACACCATGTCCATTAGGTTTATATTATGGTCAGCCTCAGGTGGGAATTCCCAGGTACCTCCCCCGGGCCGGGGAGTTTCACACTGTCCTATGTAAAGTTGTGAATTGCAGGACTCTTCGGGAGTCTTGACACCCTCCAAGATGTTGCAGCTGCCTCTTAGTCAGCATTTAGAGGGGAGTTTTCACAGCTGAGTCATTATGTAAGGAAGGACATTGGCATGATAGGGATGTACCCCGCCCCACAGGATTCTATTTTAAGCACCTCTTATCAGCCTCTTCCCTTATCTGAAAACCCAGCTTGTAGCCTCAGATGTGCATGCCCTTGTGCATCTGGGAGGCTACTCTGTGCATCACTAGAGAAGCACCCAGCCTATTATTTGAGCCATTAGCACCCATAGTCTCTTACAGCACCTGGTTGAATGTTTGAGTCATTAATCACTATCAGTCCAGGCTCTCACATGAGGTCATGCTGGAGCACCTCAAAGTGTGTGGTCACAGATAAGCCCAAGATAAACCCAGAACAGGACACCCTAACTGCAGCCACAATAAGACCAAGCTGGAGCATATTCACACCTGAAGGGACTGCAGCCATTGGTAAGGTTTATATCCAGCTGGAGCTTTAAAGGCTTCATGGCTCATGGAGAAGGCTATGCTGGAAAGAGATGTGTCCTAAAGTGACTGTGACCAAACTTCTGCTGTGGCAGTTATACTCCTGGAGAGACTGGGGCTCACAGAGAAGGCTCCAAGAAGCAGGTACAGTCCTAAGGGGCTGCAGTCTTTGGCTAAGTCTAAGCCAGAGCAGGAGCAAGGGAAGGAGTTCATTCCAATGGTAAACACTGTGGTCTGGTCCAAAAGGACCAGGGGTTAAGGCTGTAATGGAAACACAATGGGAATTACTATGACAGGATTCACATGACTTTTCTCATGGAAAGAGAAGCCTTACAAGAAGCGCAAGTGCAGCTTAACCTGAGCTGGTTTTGGTGCCCAGTAATTCCACAGAACAGACCACCTCTATTGTTCTGAGTGACTACCATGACAGATGGAACCCAAAGTCATGAACTAAATGAACTCAGTGGATATTTTATGGGCATTTTATATGTAGTCTATAGACCAAAGGAGCGATGTTCTGTATTATATCAAGGCTTGGGAAGTGGGGTGGTTGTTAACTAGGTTATATTAGATAGTGTGGGACCTGGACATGATGTAAATGGTAGGGAAGAAGGGGCGACAAATTTATTGGTTTTGGCTGGGATAGAGTTGGTTTTCTTCATAATAGCTAGTATGGGCTATGGTTTTGGATTTGTGCTCAAAACACTGTTGATAGCACAAGGTTGTTTTTCTTATTGCTGAGCAGTGCTTACATGGAGTCAAAGCCTTCTCTGCTTCTCACCCCACCAGTGCAGAGACTGGGGGTGTTTGGGAAGCTGGGAGAGAACATTGCCAGGACAGCTGACCCCACTGGCCCCAAGGGATATTCTACACTATTATGGTGTCACGATCATCATATAAAGCTGGGGGAAGAAGGAGGAATGAGGAGGAGGTTTGAGTGATGGGGTTTGTCTTTCCATGCCACCGTTATGTCTGATGGAGCCCTGCTTTTCTTGGGGCAGATGAACACCTGCCTGCTCATTGGAAGTGGTAAGTGAATTCCTTGTTCTGCTATGCTTTCATGCATGGTTTTTCCTTTACCTATTAAACTGTCCTTATCTCAAGCCATGAGTTTTCTCATTTTTACTCTTCTGATTCTCTTCCCCATCCCTGCGTGGGGAGAGTGAGTGACTATATGGGAGTGATTTGCCTGCTGGATTTAAACCACTACACAAACTTATAGAGGATCAAATAAATAAAATGCCATGACTTGCAATGTTTGCCTGATTCTGTGGGAATGTGATTCTGATTTCAGAGCTGCTGTCTTAGTTTCAAGCAGTGAAGGAAATAAAGGGCTCTCTCAGAATGCATTAACTAAACTACAGCCATAGGGCCACCCTTTGTAACACCATGAGAAATCAGACTAGGCTGACAAACACTTCCTTGGCACATCTTCTTTGTGTCTGTTGCTACCCTCTTTCCTCTCTTTTTATGGATAAGGCCTATGACAATCCTAAGAAACAAATAATGAACTGGCTTGTATTTATCCTGTTTCTCACCCAGCTTAGCCCCTTTTATTCACAGGGAAGGAAAACAACTAGGGGTATGACATGGCAAAGACTTAGGATTATACATGTCTTTCCACTGGTAACAAAAAGACCTTTCTAATTTATGTCAAATTTTAACATAGGAGGTAGTCAGACAGAGTGATAATTGGAGTTCTATGAGTAGCTGGATGTGTAAGCACAGGCAAGCCAGGATATCAATGTAAATTATTATTAATATATGAAAGAAACAATTTTAGGTTTCTTATGAAGCTGTCTGGTTTTGTGCATAGAAATGGATTTGAATAAAAAGAATTGTTCTATGGTTAAATCATTGACAGAACATATGAATATACAGTTTTGGCCCTCATGACAAAAATGACAAGTCTCCCAGTAATTTCTGTAGTGTTAGGATTTCACCCCAGCTTCGTGTTCCTGTGCTTCTAATAACTGGGTATATTACCTGGGCCCAATCTAATAGCCCATACAGGTCTCTCCTATAATCACTAAAATGGTACTGTTCTTTCCCTACTTGTGTAAAGACAATGGAGATCCTTGCACAAGTGGTGTTATGTGTGTATCCATGTGATGATTTCCATGATGGCACTGTAGCTATTTAGCACTAACTAACTTTTTCTTTGCTTCCATTTGCCTTTGCCAGGTGTCTTTAAGACATAAACATGTACAACAAAATGGCAATTGTTACTGGCAATGGTCACATTGTTATTATGAAACAATACCTTGCCTCAGCAGAGAAAGGGTCTCAGTGAGATCTCAGAATATTTAAGATGACTGTAAACTAGACTTTAGGCCAGTTGTAAGGATGAGAAGAGGGAGGTGGGGGTTGAGTTCTCACTTCGATCTAAGGAACACTGATGGCTGCCAAATCAAAAAATAGAGGCATATTATCACCCACCCTTCTTCAGATTCCACCTCTTGCCCTTCACCAAAGAAGTGGTATTTGGCAGAAAAACTGTTTCAGCTCCTTTTTCAGTTTAAGTAATCTGCCAGAGTGGTAGTTGGATATATATTGGCCATCCATTGACTCCTTAGGATCCTACTTGAGGCAGACAGGATTTTCAGCTTTGTTTTGATCAGGTAATCTGCTGCTTTATCCCACACTACTATTCTTTTTCACCAAGTTATCAATTGCTTTCTAGGCCTCTTCCTCCTGTGAGGTCCTAGTTCTTTTCAATGCTTAAGGTTTACCATCCCCCCAGTCCAGGATCAAATAGGCTGGCAACTTTCACAAGTACTAGATCCATCTAAAACATTTTTATTAAAAAAAAAAAAAACCAACAACCCAACAAAAAAACCTTAAATTGGAACCAGAAATTATTGTGGGGACATGAGAAAGGGAGGGGAGAAACCCTTGGTGGCTTAAAATCAATTTCATGAACACTAGAAACATAAAGGAAAGGCTTAAGCAGGAGAGAATTTTCTATATGTTGCATATTGCAATCACAGGAGGACAATAACTCAGGCCCTCTCAATCAATTCCAATCTTTTATAGTGAGCCATTGTAAAGTATTTTGTGCCCTGATTACACAGCAGCTGCTGAGACCTGAACTTCCTGAAGCTCAGAGCAGTTGATCCCAATGAATAAGTAACCAGCCTGCTATAGACTCATGGCACTTGACCTACTTCTCAGAACTTTTCCCAAAGGTGTCACATACCAGTATATAATTCCCCCAACAATCAAACCATGCAGTGCTTTTTATACTGTTTCATATGCCAAAACTCTCATTCAAACTTTCCCAAAGATCATTTGTATATTGACTCATACATCATGTAATAATTTTTGTCCATAATTGCTCCCAGTTGTGAAGCTCTCATATATACTGAAAAGTCAAGGAATTTGTGAAAAACTAAAGATCAATATGCAGCTTTGCTTGCTTTTAGGATCCCTCTGACTACTCTTTGAAAGTGCTTGGAGACTTATTTTTTCCCCACTTCCATATTCCAGCTTGGACTAAAATCTTTAACCTACAGTGATAGAAACAATGGCCTTTTGCCCAAGTTTCTGGAGACTGATATATCTTTTTTGACTTTGCCGCAGATTTCCTGGCTGATCCTAGGGAATTCAGTTAGGACTCAACTAAATAAGGGGATGTGGAGCTTTTAAGTCCAGTGCTGCAATGCTTAAATTTTGGCTCCTGGTCCTTAGATTAAGCTTTAAAACCTGGAGCTGGAAATATAACTACACACTGCACAAAGAAAATTACATGTATGAGTAAAAATATTAAAGATGTCTTGACAGCTAGAAGGTGAAGGATAGAGTTGAAATGAACAGAAGATTATCCCTAGAGGGTTAATGCTGAACATAAGATCGTCTGTGGAATACCAGCCTTCTTTGCTGCTTCTGCAGGTATTTTGACTGCATAATTGTCTTATAAAAGTGGATGTCTACAATTACTCCTTGAAAAATAGGCTCTTACTTTAAAGACTTCCATGCCTCTGGTGCCTGGCTTCATGTAACAACAGGTTGGTGCATTCATATGAAGTGGGAATTTTAATTCACTCTTCAGTTTAGTGAGGCAAAAATTTCTCTCATGAAGAAGCTACAGTCAGCCTCTAAGACAGTTACCCAATATATGTGATTTGCTGTACCATAGTGAGTGTTATCCAGTCATGACTGGTAAAAGTAATATTCCCAGTCTTGAAAGGAAAGACTGGAAAGAAGAACTACCTTTTTGTAGATGAATGCACGGCATCATTCTCTCTCTTGGAGTTCGTCAGATTTTGTTTGGGTTCTCTTTTGGTCATTGTTGTTGTTTTTTGTTTCGTTTTATTTTCACTCCCTGAATCTTTTATTCCTCTCCAAAAGGGAAGAAAGCAAAGCAGTGTGTTACACAACTCCCAGTGTCATGGGGCCCTCTTTGCAGCTAGGCTTCTACATGTTGCTCTAATCAAGCAATTAAAACAGTCACAAACACAACACAACAAGTTATCTGTAGTACTTCCAATGAGAATAAGAATAGAAGGCACTGTAGTTTCCACAAGAAAGCCTGTCAAGATTTCCAGCCTCTCTTTTTTAGGCTAGGATGGTGGAAAATTTAAATTTAAATTTATGTCTGTGATGTAAATTTAAAATTTCAAAAATTTCATGAGGAAGAATACATAGAAACAATATGTTGATCACAGTAGGTAGAGCTGAAATTCAATTTTCTTTGTAATCTACTTTGACAGCTGCTTGTACAAAAACATTTTTTTTTTGGTCAGAAATTTGTACTTTTAGTTTAATATAAAGCCAATGATCTGATCTGTTCTTTAGATTGATAAATAAATTAATTGAAACAGTCTAGTTATTTCAACATCAATAATAGTCTTAGTGAAACATTCAAAGCTTTGAAACCCCATCTCATTTTCTCATGAACTGTTATTTGTTCAGTGGATCTCTAGCGAACATAAAAATCAAGCCAAATTTGAAGTCTTTGACATATATCAATGTACATGGTTGACTAAAAAGATGAAGGGATAGCATGGTCTGGCAAAAACATTTGCGTATGTGCTCTAGTTTAACTTAATCCTAAAAGGACTTAAACTGTTTAAATTCACCGGGTAGATGATTAAATGGTTTGAGGAATCAAAACCAGAGGTCCACTGACTTCACCGGATACCCACACAACAGAAGTCTGGAATGAAATGTTGAACTCTGGCAGAAAACACATAAAGGGAAAGGAGGTACTAGGACCTAAAAAACCCCCAAACCATAATGAAGGGCTAGATGACAAATATTCTAAAAATATTCCCCCTACTATATAATAGAATTAAGTTTTGAAAGAAAAATTGAAAGAAAAGAATAGCAGAACTAATATATTTTCATCCAGAGTCTGTGGATATTTAAAGTATGAAATTCATTTTCTTTCAAATGTTGTGTTAATAAGTGAGTTTTGAAATATTGCTTTTTGGCATAATGTCTGTTTACTTTTCACTTTCATGAGCAAATCTGTGAACAATAATGCTAAGCTTCAAAGTTAAGATAAAACAAAGAAAAGCATAACAGGAGGTAAACGGAATTGAAAATGAAATTCAGCTTTTTTCAAGAAAAAATCAATTATGAGGATAATGGACATTATCAAGAAGGATTTAGAACTTGCCGTCATATTCATTAAGACAGAAGCAGGTGTGCCCTGCATCTGTATAAGACCTTCCAAGATTAGAAGAAAGGAGGAAATTCTAATTTATGCCTACTTTGGTGCAAATGGTGAAAGATCATTTTTACAAGGAAGTGAATAAAATAATGGGCTTCAGCTTACTGCATTTCATTTCCTGTTCTGTACACAAATTTCCTGTGTGTCTTGGAACAAATTGTTTAACTCCTCTGTTCCTCAGTTCCCCTCTAGGAACAGAAAAAACAGCGTTCCCTTACTTTATGGGAATTTGTGTGAGTGTAAATATTTTCAGAGACTTAGGAATCTGTCTAGTAAAAATTGCTTTAGGCAGGGGTAGATGAAGGGGTTCCTGTCCCTAGATACAAATTTGCTCCTACTGTCCATATCAGGTTGGTCAGCAACCGAAAAAGTTGTGGTTTTGATGTTGTTTCAATTTCAGTGTTCAGACTCAATACAGAACTGACTTTGAGTAGATAGAGTTTTCATTTACCAGCCTGGAAAGCTCAGGTATGAGCTACAGATGCTTGTATTATAAAAATCTGCAGATGACACTGATGGCACAAAAGGCTGGTCAATGGAAACTTATCTTAAAAACAATTTTGAGACTTCTAAGTTTAAAATCGAATGGGTCATCTGGGGCTGTGACCTCAGCCAAAACAAATAAAAAGCATCCCAAGGCAAATCAGGTGTTAGGTGCCTGTGTGAGGGCTTATCTTAAATGCTGCTTTACAAAAGGCAACCAAGGACTGTAAACTAATTGTCACAAACACCCAGCACAGGTCCCTTGATACCCTCGGTACATTTTTTGTACTCTGAATTCCACTGGCAATGATAAGATGGTAAGAGTGTGGAGGTCTTCAAACAGTCTTGGTTTTGCATATGTGCACATTTTGTGCTGGAAATACATCTCTATAGTTTACTTTGGATTAGGTTTGTATGTTTCAATCTGTATTTTTGGCAGTCAGAGACTGACATGCTGGACTCAGATGTAGTTGTAACTGTTCTTAGTCTGTCCTGAGGAAGCTAAATGAACTGCTAAAGTCACACAACACACAATGAGATGAAGTTTTAGACTACTCTGTCCTTCAGCTTTCTAGATTTTATTGTTCTGAAATCTGGTTGGAAACAAAAGAGTAGTCCCTAGTCCCATTAAAAACAATTTCTAAGTATGTTCATAACCTTTCTTCCAGGTTTCTGAGTTAATCCTGGCAGATGTTTTCCAGGCACATGAAGGACAAGAAGGCAATTGGGAGCAGTCAGCATAGATTTAAAAAGAGGAAGTCATGTTTGACCAACCTGACAATCTTCTACAGTGAAATGACTGGCTTGGTGAACGAGGAGAGAACTGTGGGTAATGTCTACCTTGACTTCAGTAAGGCTTTTGGCACTGCCTCCCATAAGATCCTCACAGAGAAAGAAGGTGATGAATTATGGGCTGGGTGGGCACACAGAGGGTTATGGCAAAAACTGGCTGAATGGCTGGTGCCAGAGGGTGGTGATCAGTGGCATGAAGTTTATTTGGATTCCACTCATTACCAGTGTACACCCAGAGGTCAGCACTGGGTCTGGTCCTGTTTGACACCTTCATTTTCTATGAAATCCTCATGACTCTGTGCTACTGTGAAGTACCTCATGGGGAACAAACAGGAGTAATCAGAGTTTGGTCTGCAGTTGCCAGGCTATGATCTCGTTGGAATCAGGGATGGTGGGTAACTTATTTTATTGGAGTACTTCCATGTATGGATAATGATTCGTTAGGAAGGACAGGCTGGGACAGTGAAGAAGGGATAATTGCCCTTCATGTGAGGGAACAGGGGGAATGCATGGATTCTGCCTGGGGAAGGATGATGAACCAGATAAGACAGCATAATTCAGGATAAGGGGTGGCACTGTGGTGGGTATCACACCACCTGATCAGGAAGAAGAAATAGACCGGCTAGAGCAATTACACAGTAGGGCATAAGCAGCCCAGAAATTTTCTGGAAGGCTTTGGTCAAAACTTTTTAAACTTTTGTTAGGTCATAGATCTGATGAAGGGAAAATGCCCTGTCTGGAGCTAAGAATTACAAACAAGGAAGTACTAGCTGGAGTTTGAAAGCTGGGAGCAGCTTTGGCCACAGGGACCATGAGATGGTGGAGATAAAGACTAGAGGCAATGAATTGTAATTGAACTCAAGGGAATTCTGCTTAAACATAAGAAAATTTTTCTTCACTCTAACAGTGATCAAACACTGGAACAGGTTGCCCAGAGATGCTGTGGAGTGTTCTTTCCTGAAGAGAGTCAAACCCTGACTAGACATGGCCCTGAGCAGCCTGGTCTAGGTGACCCTGCTTTGAGAAGGTGGGGTTAAACCAACCAATCTCCAGAGCTGCCCTCCCACTTCACTCTTTCTGTGATTCTGTGATATTGCTTTACAAGCTGCCTGTTTCTGAATTCATACTATCTTCACAGGATACAGGAATAAACATGAGAGAACCACCAGCACTCAGTGCTGCTGGGGGGATAAATTGGTGTGTGGGAGTTCAGCTCACAGGGACACAAGATGGCACTCTGGAGCAGTCCTGGTTCTGGCAGGTGTCACTGCAAGGCTCTCAAACCCCACAGCTCTCTGTACTTCTACTAAAATGGTATGACACATTAAGCTAATTAAATATACCTTTCTATTTTAAACCTTCTCCAGTTAGATTATGATAGAGAAACACTTTTGATCTTGTTGAGGTTAAGAGGAAAAAAAAAGAATAAATATAAAAAAAAAGAAAAAGAGAAAGAAAAGAGATTTGGCCAAAGCCTTCCCACCTGTAACATAGGGCCTAGAGTGGATGGAAGGCACATAGACTGGCATAAGTTTTAGGTTAAGCTGTATATACTAGAGTAAGTTTCTTAGAAATTTGTGATGAGTGACAATGGGAAGCCTGTAGAAAATAATCAGGCCATTTAGGATGAAAAATCAGTGTATTTTAAAATATGTTATAATAATGCATGAAACGAACCAGGAAATGACATTAAAAAATCCAGTGCTAAACCTTAAGCAAGAAGAACAGATAAGAAAAAGACCTACAAGTTTATAAGAGTTGTTGTAATATCCATTCTGCTGATCAAAGGCATGATCAAATTATACTGAAGACTATCATAACAGATATTTGCAATGTGATCTGGTTTTGAAAGCTGTATCTAGAATAGAGTTATATCCAAATATATCTAATTATGTCCAAAGTTTCATTGCTTATCAGTGTTTACCAGTTCCATCTGTAAAGTATGAGTAATAGTACTTTCCTGCCCTGTGAGTTTCAGAAAATAAATCTGTTAAAATCTAGTACAACAACGGAAGCAACAAAGTAATTAAAACAGAAAGCAATGAGATAGCAAAGACCTTTCCCCTGCTCTGTCAGGGTTTGCCTCCAGCAGTCTAAGATCACTGTAAGGAGTGATCATCATCACCCTTGGTCTTACCAAGTTCTTAAACCATTGTTAGGTTTTTACTGGGGATATTAAGTAGTGAAAAGGGAAAATGAATCAGCTCCAAATTTAGTAACTCCAACTAAACTTGCAACAGCTCAGGCTGAAAGGATTTTTGAAATAAGGATTTATTGTTCATTGCAGGCAAAATCCATTCCTCGTTAACGTGAATGGGAAAATCTGAATGCAAAAAGCAAAAAATTCAAGAAACTAAGCAAGATTTCATCCCTTTTGTTAAAATGAATAGAGCAGAAAAAAGTACAATGCCCAGAAGACATTCAATACTAGGAACTGTACTAAAGGATGAACATGTGCTTTTGGAAACTCCACACTGGGAAACCTTAGAATTGGAAGCTCGTAAAAGTCCATGTCTCCACTGTCTTTAAGAATAACCTATGGGCTTCCTCCAGAAAAATCCTTGAAATGAATAAAAAGTGTACTTTTATATAAAACATATCTACTGCAGTAAGGTAATGTTGCCACAAGCAGTTTCATCATAATTCATTCTTCTGTCAACATTCTCTTCTGCTATTGGCACTATTTGCACTGTTGCAGTAAGTAATTTTAAACAGGATATCAAAAGACAGAATTTATCAGGCAACTATTACATTAAAGTAGTACAGATAACATAGACAATGATGACAGTATACTTGATAACTGTTATTGGTCAAAACTTGTAAATAAAAGACCCTATATAACTTGGTCAGTTAAATTGCAAGGTATTGAAGGACCCCTACGTGATCTGGTACAGGAGCCCTGTCGGACTTCAGCTAAGAGCACTATCCCATTGTGTCAGGCATGGAACAGGACATCAAACTTGATAACTAACTAAAAGAAAGGGAAAACTAGAGGCAGAATGGTCACAGACAACCAACAGAGGTGACTTTATTTGTCCGAGTACACATTGTGAATTTCTGACAGAAAAACTCAAGATTCCTAAATTCCTCTCTAGCTTCTTGTTCAGTGAATTATGTCATTAGATGTAATGTGTTCTGAGGGAGTAATTCTACTCACAATTACTTTTAGTCAGTGATGTTTGTTATTCTTATTACCTGGTGCTGAAAGAAGGAACTAAGGCTGTGGTCTGTCTCAGCTTGTTCTCCGGTTTTGGAGTACTCGCTCCACAAAACAAGGGAATGCTGAGACACAAAGTTCTGATTTTCTTGGTCACTATGGCTGTAACTGAACAGAAACAAACAGAAGCAAATGACTTAGCTCAGACTAGCATAAATACTGCAAAGTATATGCATCTGAAAATATTGACTTTTTTGTTCTTTCCCACTTTTGGTTTCTGTCCTGTCACAAAGTGGGAAATACTAGAAATACCATTAAAGATGGGGTTATGGCTTTTTTAATGCTTGTGACGTTTCAAAAATAATCTCTAAATTGAAAGTCTTTCAAGGGTGGTCTTTGCTTGCTTAGTTCAGGAAACATACAATCATAGAATGGTTTGTGTTGGAAGGGACCTGAAAGATCATCTAGTTCCAAACTCCCTGCTGTGGGCAAGGACATATTTCACTAGATCAGGTTTCTAAGGCCCCATCCAGCCTGAATCTCTTGAACACTTCTAGGGATGATACATCCACGACATCTCTGGGCAGCCTGTTCCTGTGCCTCACCACTCACAGTAAAGAATTTCTTCTAATATGTAACCCAAACCTGCCCTCTTTTAAAGCAATTACTCCTTGACCTATCACTACATTTGCTCATCAAAAGTCCCTCTTCAGCTTCTTACAGGCTCCATTGAGGCACTGTGAGGCTTCTCTAAGGACTCCCCAGAGCCTTCTCTTCTGCAACCCCAACTCTCCTAACATCTTCATAGTAAAGTGGTTTAGATCTTTTAACCAGTATTTAGATGTCCCTGTGGTGGTCCTGATCCCTATTTTCATTGCTGCTGTAGAAACAGAAAACAGAAAGATTGTTCTGACCACAGAGAACAAGTAGGAAGCATATCAAAAGCAAGCTACAGGGAATGTGGTAATGTTCAGGAGCTTCTGAAAACCTCTGAATGATTTAAAGCAATACAAGTTTTTGCTTTATAATTAGGCTTTTAGAATCAAGGCTTTCAGTCTAAGATGAAGAGTTTAGGGTAAGAAAAATCAAAGGAAGTGATAAAAAGATTTGAAGTGGATGAACTTTCTACCTTATTCACACAGAATTAATTTAACTACCAGGTAGTGAATGGGGTGGTCCATCTAACAGTGGGGGAAGAAAATCAGGCAAAAATTAGATCTAACCTGTGCAGAAACTTTGTAAAAAAATTAAGAACTTCTATCTGCTACACTTTTGTGAATGCAAATTAACATCAGAGACTGGTTGATGAAAAAAGGGCTCTTTTATCAGTGTTCCTTGAAAGTTCAGTTCTTACTTATCATGAGAATTCCAGCTGCAATCAAAATGAGCACCATCCTAGCTCACAGCTTCACATCTGATGTTTGAATAAGGTTTATGCCTAATTATCTGTTAAGTTAGCTCTTGTAATATCTTAAAGCCTACATATTTCAGCAATTAGGCTTCCTTCCCTGTTGGTCCATTTATAAAGATTTCATGTGTGTGTATGTATATATATATATATATGTACATATGTCATTTATGAAGTGTTTGCTTCACACATAATTTGCTGTAATCCATGGTAAATATTTTCAGCAAAATAAGCTTTGAATTCAGGCCTTCAGAGTATTTGCTTTCCTTAGAGACAGCTTCATGGACTCAATTTTTTGCTTGCTTATTTCATGGGTTAATACATGGGATTTGCACTGGTTCATAGCTCACCTATTGCTCCTACTTTAAAAGTCAACAGAAGAAGATCTAGATAATAATTCTTTTTCCCCTCTGGAAAATACCCTAAATACTGATTGCAATTTTTTAAATGGATAAGAAAACACTGAGGAATAAGACTTCCCCAGATTGGTTTCCTTAACTTGCTCAAAGTTCTTCATAAATTAAATGTCAGATTTAAGAAATCATTAGAGAAATGATCCTCTATTTACAAGTCTCTTGAGATGAATCTGGACTTTGAGCTGTTGTCCATCTTAACTTGGGCATTTCATGGTTCAGAACACTTACTCCAGAAGTTTCAAGCTGTTTATTTGAATAGTCTCCAGAAACATCATGAATAATAATGGTCTGCTTTCAAAGTAACATAGAAATATAAGTTATATCCAGTGCAGTTAGAGTCCTTGTTCTGGAAAGAACAGTACTATATTTTGGTCTCACCTCTGGGATTAGATTCAGTTCACATTATTTAATATACGTTTAATGCACGACACAAAAACCCTTTTGGGATCCAAATCCTTTGCTGAGCAAAGTCTTCAGTATTCTGTTACAGAGACAGGCTTCCTCACATGCTCTTTCTCTGACCCAATATATTGTTTTCCTCACAATGAAAGAAAACAGTTTCAGGATGAGGTGGAATGTGCTCCTCACTCTGTCATCCAGAATTGATGATAATCAGGTGGTTGGGGTACTGTCTCAGCAGACACTGGTCTCTGGATTTGAACATCATCACTCACAGAAGGGCTTAAATCAAATTCTTTATGCCTATGAGTGTTCTAACTGCTAAACCATTATACACAGGGGGTCCATTTCCTCCAGATTCCTTTTCTTTTAAAAGAGCAAGCAAGCAAAAAAAAAAAAAACAAAAAAAAAAAAAAACAAAACAAAAAAAAAAACCACCACCACAAAAAAACCAACCCAAATCAATCCACACTCCATTTAGCAAAGAGAGAACAGTTGTAAATATCTACTTTCCAAAGACCTGGAGATCTACACTCTTAAGGTAGTTAAAGGACCTGTGTTTATTTTGAGCTACACTGCTTGAATACATGACATGTGTTTACTCCATGTAGATATTCTAACTTCCTTTGAACATCTAGGAAGGGACTATTCCCTTTTTCTATGTGTGCACCTCCCACACACTCACATACAATAATTTCCTCAAATAAAATCCCTTGAGAAACGTATCAGAAAATAAGGTGTTGGTGTTTTACATTAAAAATATAAAATCAGGATAACAGAAAATCAAGAAATAACTGCAAAGATTCATACCAATTACAAAAACTCAGGATCAAGAATTATTCAAAATTATGATAATGTGTGGGTGGCTATTTTGGATAGCTGGAATCTGTTCTTTTTTTAATGGGAATTTCTTAGACATAAACAAAGACTTTTCTGAGAAAGTTTAAATTGCATTGATCATATTTTTTTGAATAAACTTATTTGAAAATTTATTTTTCACATTTCCAGTAAGAAAGAAAATTGATTGTCATATTCCTAACTGAAATACAGAGAAATTCAGCCTTCTCTGTTTATTAGTATCTATTGCTGCTGTTGGACCTCCAATAATAGTAACTTGCTCTGAATCTAAGTACTTCTTCCTCATGGCACTCCACTCTCTATAAACCAATGGTGTGTATCATCCTCTTCCAAAACAGCCTGATTAATCTAAAGCTGAAGTACTTGGAGGAGGTTGAAGTAGTCAGCCTCTGTTTCCTCACCTTTGATTTTACTTGCAAGGTCTGCTGCTGGCCTTGTAGGTCCATGATCCTGGTGGAAAGGCTGCATATACCCACTTTCAAGAAAAAGAACAAGAAGGAGTTTCTCAAAGCTTAAACTCAGTTCTGGGGGAGATTATGGAATAAATCCATCTGAAAGCCGTACCTGAGCACTTGCAGACAAGAAGAGACAGGCAGCATGCCTCGCCAACCAGTTAGCTTCCTGGGATTAGAGGCCTGCTTTTGTGAAGGAGAGGAGAGCAGTAAATGTTGTATATATTGAACTTTGATTTGATATGGTCTGTCACAGTCTTCTGTTAGTCAAATGGTTGAAATCTGGAGTGTATAAATGGGTGGAAATTTTATGGACCACCAGGCTCATCAACAGTATGAAGCCTGGCTGGCAGCTGATCATCTATGGTGTTTTAAGGGGTAAACATTAGACCTAACACTTTTAGCACTTTTATTAACAACATGAATGATACCTTTGAGTGTACCTTTAACAATTTCATAGATGGCATCAAACTGAGGGAGTGGTTCATAAATCATAAGGCAGGGCTGCTGTTAGAGAAATCTCATCAGAAGTTTGGAGAAGTAAGCCGACAGGAAAATTGTGAAGTTCAACAAATTACCTTGCAAAGTCCTGCACCTTGGAATGAATAGCCCCGCTCACCAATGCAGGCAGGAGTCACCTGGCAGCATCTTTGCAAGAAAGGACAGGGGACTCTTGGTGGACAAAAGTTGAATGTGGTTCATTAGTGTGTCCTTGCAGCAGAGATGGCCAATGGCATCCTGGGCTGCACAAGCAAGAGTGTAGCACAAGAGAGTGCCTTCTCTGATGGTACTTTTGAGATCACATTTGGAGTACTATGTCCAGGTTTGGGCTCCTTGATACAAAAGGAGACACTGTCCCAATTATCTGAGTCAGGTGGAGAGCCACCAAGGTGGTCATGAGGCTGGAGAATATGGCATAGATGGAGAGACTGAGGGAATAGGATTTGTTCAGCCTAGAGAAGCAGCAGCTCAGAGGGATTTACTGCTCTCTACTATCTATCTAATGGGAAGGCATCCAGAAATCAGAGCCAGACTTTGCCTAGAGGTGGACAGAGTCAGGATGACAGTTAATAACATCTTGCACCAAGGAACACTTAAATTAGACATTAGAAAGAATGATTACCATGAGTGTGGTCAGAAACTGGAGCAGAGGCCCATAGGTATGTAGGCTCCACTGACAGAAATATTCACAGCTTTTTTGGTCAAGTCCTGAGCAGTCTGACCTAAGCTGACCCTTCAGGTGAGGTGTTGGAAGAGGTGATCTCCAGAGGCCTTTTCTAGTATAAATTGTACAAAGACACTGCAGTTAGATTTCCATGCTGAAACAAACTCATTCATCCTATGAAATGTGTGTGACACTATGAGGATCACACCACCTGCTCCTCTCACCATTGTGTGATGTTCTGACCATGCAGTGTTTCCTTCCTTCTTGCCCTGTATCTGTGTAATTCAACTACTATCAATGTTTTCATATCTTGAAAAAACATTTCTCCCTGAATAAAAAGTCCAATAGCCAAATATGCTTAAGAAAATTTTAGATATATGAACAAAATTAGAAATACCACTTAAAAACTGGAAGTCAGAGAAGCTGGATTTTGTTATATGCTGGAAGACCCACATTAATCAAAGAACTAGAGTTATAATTTTAATTTATGTCAGAATGAATTGTCTTGATCAGAGATGATGAAATATAATTTATTTGTTAGATAACTTATGACTTGTGTGCATAGAAAGTCTATTTACAAAATTTTCTGTATTTGATTATTCTGGAAGAACTTTCTCATTTGTATTCCTGTAGAAATGAAATTTGCACAATAAGAGTGAGCTATTTATGATAGTTTGAACAGGAGAGTGGCATTAGCATTTGGTTATTATTTTTCCTTTTAAAAGGAAGAGAGTTGATCGTATTACTGTTGCAGGACTGGAAACAAGATAAATGAAATATACAAGCTTTTAGGATAAAAATTAAAAAATACTTACTTTAGTTTCGACAGTGATTTATTTGTAGTCCAGGATATAAAGGAAGCTTTTCTTTCTAAACATTAGTTGTTTGGTTTAAATGTGAGAGGGAATTTATTGATCCTTTTGATATTTTTTTTCTTTGATTTCCCATTATTATCAGATGACAAACTGCTGTATATCAGTATAGACTTGGAAGTCCTTTCCCAAACCCCTAGTAGTAGGAACTGAACAGATGAATCAGAGATAGAATAATACATTTTGCTGCTTTCATGCTACATGACATGTTGCTAGGAATAACGAAAACTACCAAAGGAGGAAGAATTCATTAATTGTAATAAACCCAGGGTTTGCCTCTGTATTTTCTGATCTCTAACCTATGCATATTGGTTTTGGTTAAAACTCCCATCCTTTCTTTATTGTCATATATAAATACTAAAGGAGCCAATCAAAATATCATAAAGATTATCAGTTTTACAATTTTAATCATTCCTTATTAAAACAGATGCATGTACAAAAGTAATAAGAGATACAATAATAAGCACAATGAGAGGAAATACTCCAATTACCATGAGTATTACAGAAATTGAATAACAAAGCAAGACTGATGTAATCGAATAGAAAGAAAAAAATGAATAACTTATGATAGGTTAATACTAGGAAAACAAAAAAAATTATTTCTTCTGTGTATTTAATGAATGGAACTAATTTCCAGTATCTTAAGTTTGAATACTATGTTTAATAAAAATGGATTTCTCTACAGACAGGGGTTTCATAACTTATTAATGGGGACATGAGTGCTTAAAGATTAGTCTTCAGTTCCTCTCTATAATATCAGAAAGAAGCAAGTCTTTTTTGTTCCATCCTGTGTATGATTTTATATCTGTTGAAGTTTCATTTTTGCATTTCTTAAAATTTATTTGCAAACATAAAATGTAAAACCAGTTCCATTGGTGAGACAATCAGCTTAACTGCTACCAATAGATCTTTATGAAATTGTTGATGATCAGTAATGTAATAATGAACACATGTAAGGACATCTAAGGGAAACGAAGTCATTTTTCATGAAGGCATGAATTGCATCTCTACATTAAAAAAAGACCACCTAAACCAGCTTAAAGTCCCAGTGACTGACCCATACTGAAATACTCATGATGTTGGAATAATCTATTTCCCCAAGACATCTTCCTGAGCAAGAAAAACATTGCAATCTTCTGTTTAATTTACTATAACATGGTGGACAGATTCCAAAGATGGTCCAGAAAGAAGTAAACAAAATTAAATGGATAGGAAATATTTAAAGTTACATTGGGCTTCTGAGATGGTGGACACACATAGATACACACACTAAAAAAAACCCCAAACAACCCAAAAAATAAGTAGACAACTATTGGATGCATGGTGTAATACAAAAAAAAAATTGACCTAAGATGAATAAACTATCTAAGCTACCATACATTTATCAATACTGCTTACAATCCTGAGGTTTTTAGATGTTCATCCATCATTAGAATAACCTTTTCAGGAGGAGAAAAATGGATATGTCAATGAATGTATCCTGACATTATCAAACTATCCTAACTACCAATGAACTATCCTAACATTAACAAACATCAATGTGTTCTTTGCCATTTAGGTCTGCTCACTCTTTAAACAGGAAAAATTCAATGAATAAAGAAATAATTGCTATTGCATGGTTATTACTTTGTACAGTGGCAGGAAAATAATTTTCTCCAGACTCTTCTGCTAATTGCAGGAACCACTAGCTTTACCAGTAAAACCTTTGGAGAAAAATGCACAAGGTTGGTTGGCCTTTCCCATTTTCTTTTTCATCCTGTCCTGTGTCCCATTCAGCAGTGGATCCACATTTTCTCTAGGCTTTTGTTTTCCTCATGCTTGGAAAATGTTCTTACATCCTTTATGAGCTACCTGACCCTGCTCCCTCCTCTTATTTCTCCTCTCTCTTGCTTCTTTTTTATGTTGTTGGGGTTTTAGGAGCTCTCCTGGGGTTTTTTTTGTTTGTTTTTTTTTCTGTTAAAGGAATTTTTTTCCCCCCATACATGTTGCTAGGGGAACAAATAGCTGGGTGTTTAAGAGAAACAAAAGACCTGGCTGCTCCTTTTGTTTCACCTGGGTGTGTGGGCAGTTGGGTCTCCCACGTTTGGACAGAGAGGAGTCTGCTTGCTTTGCCTGCTTTTCCTTGTGCTGGAAAGCCCCGGGATCCCAAAGCCGCCTTCCCTGCCCCGCTCGGAGCCGGGCCGTGGCTGCCCTGCCCCGCCGTTGCTTTGAGCCTTCGCTGCGTTGTAGCCGTGCTCACCCTGCCTGCCCAGACCTCCGGGGGGGCCTTCCCCGTTTGGATACATCTCGTCTGCCATCCGGGATTTGTGCTTGTCCCTGCTGTTCCAGTCTGCTGTTCCCGAAGGTCCGGCTGGACACCGAGGCCAGCTGTCCGGGGTTTGTGAAGCCTTTGTTCCATCCTTCCCTGGGATCCCAGGGCACCAGTGCCACGTGCTCCCCGAGCTCGCTCCGGAGCGCCCCCTGCAGCCGCGGGGGAACCATCGCACCTGCCCTGCTCACCGGGAGCCGCCAGCGCCCCTGCCGGCTGCGAGCGGAACTGCACCCGAGGGGAAAGGGCCTGACAGCCGAGAGAGGCTGGGACTGGGTTTGTGATTGTTTGCTGTTACTGCCATAGTTATTGTTGTTTGGTTGACTGGTTATACACATTATAGATATGTAATAGTAAAGAACTGTTATTCCTATTTCCCATATCTTTGCCTAAAAGCCCTTGATTTCAAAATTATAATAACTTGGAGGGAAGGGGGCTGCATCTGCCATTCCAAGGGAGGCTTCTGCCTTCCTTAGCAGACACCTGTCTTTCAAACCAAGACATATGTTTTTCAGGAACTTCTTGTTTTTCCATGCATGTCTCCCGACAATATTTTTCACTTTTCTGTAAATGGGGATAGACTGTTCTTGAGTTTTGAGGAGCTGATTCTTGAAAAAAACCCAGCTCTGATGGGTCTCCAGGACCATATCCCATAGCGTTCTTCTAAGAAGGTGCCTGAACAGGCCAAATATGTGGTCTCCTGAAGTTTAGAGCTGTGATCCTTCTATTTGCCTTACTCCTTCCTCTGGTGATCACCCTCATGGTGACTGCTGCCAAACTTGATCCTACCTCTAATCCCCAACTAGTTCTTCCTTGTTTGTAAGTACCAGCTCCAGCAGAATTTTTTCCTTATCAGCTCCTCAATCACCTGTGTTACGAAGTTGTTACAAAGGTACTCCATAAACCTCCTGGTCTGGTTGTGCACTGCTATGTTATCACTGCAGCAATGCTGTTTCTGCGGCCTCACCCTGTCAAATCACTCTGCACCCTTTGCTTTCCAGCCTAGTCCGCCACTTCCTCAGGGTACTGTTGGCTGTCATTCTCCTCTCCCATTGATTTAAGCATTTCTCACCAGACTGATCAGCTTGTTGGCAAAGGTGCTTTATCAGATGGGTGCTATCTCTTCCCACCACAATCCTCCAAAATGGTAGCAGAGTTTTGAAGGCAAAATCTCCTTTGTCCACATCTGGTATGCAAGCAGGCATTGACTGTAGGATCAATCCAGTCCTCCTAAAATGCTTTCTTAAAGCCCTTCAAAAGCATCTGAGGGAACTCTTGTTTAGCCTGGAGAAAAGGAGGCTGAGGGGAGACCTTATTGTGCTCTAAACTACCCACATGAAGGTTGGGGTGAGATTAGTGTTGGTCTTTTCTGCCAGGTAACAAGCAATAGGACAAGAGGAAATGGCTTCAAGTTGCATCAATGGAGGTTTAGATTGGATATTAGGAAACTTCTTCACTGAAAGGATTACCAAGCATTGGAAGAGGCTCTCCAGGGAAGGGGTTGAATCACCATCCTTGGAGGTGTTTAAAAGACATGTAGATGTGGCTCGTAGGGACATGGTTTAGTGGTGTATTTGACAGTGCTGGGTTAAGATCTGGACTCAATGGTCTTAAAGATCTTTTATAACCTAAACTATTCTGCAATTTCCTTTAATGTAAGGATCAAGGAGAAAACCATCCAGACTTCCATGCTCTTGGCTCTTGCAGTCAGTCATGTAGTCAGACTTCATATGTTTCGGGTATCCCCTGGAAGTATCAGTGCACACATGGAAGTGAACCAGTGTATGGGATTAGAAGGACTAGTCAGCCCCAGCAGCTTCTTCTCAAAGTTCCAGATCTGAGTGCTATAAAGCAGAAAATCTACCTAGGATAGAAATGAGCTTAGCAGTTTGGAGTTACTACTGTCTTACTGCTGCTCAGCTCAGCCGCATTGGGTATTTTGTCTGACAGAGATCTCAGTCCTTCATCTGCTACAAGGGCAGTGCTGTGCTCTGTGGCTGCAGATTTGCAGGGGGAACAGGAGCTGGAGGAGACAGAAGTCACAAGCTTCCAGCCTTGGTCATCATGGAAATCTTTGTTTCTTATCCAGACATGCACAGATTCTGCCTTTGCCTCTGCCACCTAGGTTTTCAGGCTCTTGTGTCTGCAGGGTTTTGGAGAAAATCCAGTGAATTTCTTTCTCAATACCTCTGGTCCTGTGAAGTCAGTCTGTCTCCTCCTGCAGCTCCTTTCCTTGGCAACACAACCTGTTCATTCATGAACACTTACTGCAGGGAAGGAGCTCACCTTACCCCAGTACCAGTAAGAGTCCCCAGGCACCCCTGAAGCCCTGAGTCTGTGAGGCTGTGTCCTCTGCTGGGAGATCCTTCATAGTGTCCTCTATCCAAGGACAACTCTATTGTTGCTGCTCCAGCAACTGTCAGAACTGTGCCCTGTGGCATGTCAACACCACCACTCAGCCCATCTGTGCTGCCCTCAGCAAAGCTCCTGGTTCCCTTCTGCAAGAACTGCCACCTCTGCTAGCTGCTTTCCCTGGAAACTGTGTCCTGAGCCAGCAGTTCTGCAAACCTCCCCTTATGGCCTGCTGGAAGGGTGCTTGATCCTCCCTGATCAGGAGCCCTTGGAACAAATGCTCAACACACCCTTTGATTAAGATCATCTGACAGAACATGTTAGAAGCTGCTAGAGCTTGCTGGAGTCATAGGTCTGAGCAGGTAACCTTTCTTGTCAGTGGTAGGTGCCTTAATGTTTCTCAGAAAATGCACAGGAATACCCTGATGATCTCAAGACAAAATTCCCAGATGATCCCCAGAGTCTAGAAATGTTTTCGCTGAAATGCTTCAGTTGAAAACTTGATGAGCATTAACTTGAATCTATTACTCCACTATATTAATTGCTTCAGAAGGAGAATCTGTTTGTTGATTTTAGGTATAAGTTGTTGTATGGTTCTCTGGATTGAAATCAGTTTATCCTAAATCCTTTGCTCGCTTCCAGGGCACTAAAACTGTGAGCAGTGGGCTGGAAGAAAATGGGGAAAAATGCCAAAATGTACAATACTTGGATTATTTTGGCTATAGCTATGTTAATAAATGTGCCTGGAATGGCTCTTTGGCACTGAACTCAGCTGGCACCAAACAGCTCATGGCCAAACTGCTAAACTCTTTTTCCCTCCAAAACAGGACAGCTACATTCAGACTGAGAATGGTCCTTGGTCCTTCGTGTATGCTCATTCCAACACTGTGCCTTGAAATTATTTCAAAGACCACTATTTGGCCAGGCTGAAAACTGTTTAAGGGACTGTTTTAACACTTTAACAGCCTGTATTATTAAGTTCCAATGTCCATGAACATTCCTCTCTACCATTTCCATTAAATGTCTTTTGTACATCATTCTCCAATGGCCATATCTCCAGTAACTAGCTGTTATAGGTTCATGGGTCTGAACAGCTTCTGAGTACTATAGTGTCTTGAAGATAAGTTAAAACAGGATTTCTTAATTGGGTCTGAATGCCTCATTCACTTAAACAAAATCACAAGCTTTTTCCAAGATCAATAAGCCCTAAGTCAGATTTTCCTAATACAAGGAGATAAAAAATGAGAGGGAAAATTTACATTACAGTATTTAGCAAAGCAGTACAGGACCATATGGATAAGAAGTACATAGGCAATGTGCTTCTGGGTAACTTTTCTCAAGCAAAGACACACTCTTAAGGACCTTGTTCTCACTTGCTGTAGAATAACTGGGAGACGTGAAAGCAGTTGTAGCCCTCCTTCACCATCAGCAAATGCAGTATGGCTGCAAGAAAATGACTGCTCCCCTCCCCTGCAAAATAGCAAGAGTTCTAGTCAGCTAGTGCAACCGAAGTTCTATACCATTGCACCTTCTTGCTGATGTTTTGCGGCTTTTGTTGAGGCGGATATAACAGCACACACTTGTCATAATCCAAAGTCAAGAGAGAGATAGAGATTTTTTATTTTCTCTACTGCCATTCTTATACCTCCTCACAATGGCTGTGGCTTGATTTAAGATTGGCTGCTTAGTAAACAATGACAAGGCTGTCTAACAAGCAATGACCATTCAAGCAGTAAAACAATCAGCTATACAAGCAAAGGTATAGTTCCTACATATTATCCACAAGTTCTTCCTTGTACACACTCGATGTCCCATAACAAGAACATCCTCTCCTTGTGTCCAGAACATCTTCTCTCATTGATTATCTTGGCCTTCTCTGTGGGTTTCACTGAAGCTGCAAAATTTCCACTCTAAAATTCTCACGGGTAAATTCTGACCAATTTCAGGTCAGGCTCTGTGAGGTCCCCAGTCCAGCTGTCAGCCTCATCAATGTTTTTATACAAAGATTTGAAATTTTAATGATTTTCTCTTCCATTAAGAAGAAAACAAAGTTACAGCACATAATCATGGAATGGCCTGGGTTGGAAGGGACCTTAAAGATGATCTAGTTCCAACCCCTCTGCCATGGTGGGGGGGGACCCCTTCCACTAGACCAAGCTGGTCAGAGCTCCATCCAAACTGGTCTGAAACACTTCCAGGGATGACAATCCACAACTTCTCTGAACAGCACTAGAAGTTCCTTATAGGCTGCTAACTTAGAAATAAAACTCAGCCATTTTCAGAGGCTTATAGAATTAAAGTTGTATAATACCACAATTATGTTATCATATGAAATGAGTTTAGTCTAGAACACTTGTAATCAAAGATTTCTTGCAAACTTGCTTTGAAAACTTCGTATCTAGAAAATAAATGGTTGCCTATCTGTGAACCCACTAAATAAAATAAGCTAAATGAAGATATGAAAACATGGGACACATACATAGAATTATCATCTATTTGGGCGAAGAATAGAGGTAGTTTAGTTATAAATTATAAGTGAAACCTTGGAACTGGTGAAGCTATTGACAAAAATCCCTCTGTTGCTACTAGATTCAGAATATCACCCTGTATAGATGCTGGAAATAAATAAGAAACAAATCTTAGCTCAATGGTTAAAAAATGCATTTGGATCATCACTCTTTAAGAAAAGTTGCCAAAAAATCCCCTATTATTAATGCAAAAAAAGTAAAGTTGACACAAATTAAAAGATGGGGCTCACCTGCTTTTCTGCTGAAATGTATTTTCTCACCTACCAGTTAAATGCAATACAGACATTTTTACATTGTGCATATTTTTGGTAAAGTGTTATTTTTGTCTTAAGAGCAGATGGGCCATTAGATCTGATTAATTCAGTTTGCCTAGTACAAAAATGATCTAAATGTAGTAATTGGTGATGTATAAAAGAGGATTATTAAAAAAAAAGTTGATTTTTAGCAACAGTAACAGTAGCCCATTGACACTAAACGTGCCGTAATTATGCCTCCCCTGCTGGGGGAGAAATTTAGAGTCCTTGCCAGGAGTTCAAGAGACGAATGGACCTCCAGCCTTCTCTGCTTTCAGATAGATGTTTATTAAGTCTTATCAGAGAAATAGAGCCACTTAATGTGACCCAGACATAGCACAGAGCAGAGAATGCAGGAGAATGCCCCGTTATCAAGATTTACAGTCTTTTAAAGGTAAATCAACAAATTATTTTTATTTTTCCACCTATGTATAAGAAATTATCTGGTCACATAGACAGGAACTGCGGAATTCTCTACCCAATCATCCCAAACTACTTCTACTGCAGAATATGGAGTAGTAGTAGAAGAAGAAGAAGGTCTGGAGAACAACAACAATCCTCCATTTGGAAGTTTTTTGCTTTTATCTATTTACTATATTAACAAACCCAAATCTTCTAAATTTTTCACCCTGTGACAATCTTACATAATATTCTATCACCTAGTTTACACCAGTGTAGATTCTAATTCCTCCCAGAGGGTAAGCAATTTTCTCCAAGGACGAAAGGTCAAAAACAGTGTTGTCCAGGGGGGGTAGAACCCTTCAAAACAGGCAGAGAAATATTCTCTGCACTCTGGGTTCCTACAGCCCATGTATTAAATCTGCCAAAAATTCTGCGTGTTGCTTGTCACTACTGACACACTTATTTCGCATTAAAAATTTCTTATAAGCACAAAGCTTAGTGTCTTGGTTTGAAAGACAGGTGTCTGCTAAGGAAGGCAGAAGCCTCCCTTGGAATGGAAGATGCAACCCCCTTTCCCTCCAAGTTATTATAATTTTGAAATCAAGGGGCTTTTAGGCAAAGATATGGGAAATAGGAATAACAGTTCTTTACTATTATATATGTGTACAACAAGTCAACCAAACAACAATAACTATGGCAGTAACAGCAAACAATCACAAACCCAGTGCCAGCCTTCTCGGCCGTCGGGCCCTTTCCCCTCGGGTGCAGTTCCGCTCGCAGCCGGCAGGGGCGCTGGCGGCTCCCGGTGAGCAGGGCAGGTGCGATGGTTCCCCCGCGGCTGCAGGGGGCGCTCCGGAGCGAGCTCAGGGAGCACGCGGCACCGGTGCCCTGGGATCCTGGGAAGGGATGGGACAAAGGCTTCACAAACCCCTGGGCAGCCAATCCCAGTGTCCAGCCGGATCCTCGAGAACAGCAGACTGGAATGGCAGGCTGGAACAGCAGGGACGAGCACAAATCCCGTATGGCAGACGAGGTGTATCCAAACGGGGAACCCCCCCCCCCGGAGGTCTGGGCAGGCAGAGCGAGCAGGGCTACAACATAGCGAAGGCTCGAAGCAATGGCGGGGGCAGGGCAGCCACGGCCTGGCTCCCAGCGGGGCAGGGAAGGCGGGCTTGGGATCCCAGGGTTTTCTCTGGCAGAAGGAAAAGCAGCCAACAAAACAGCCTCCCTCTCCAGTCCAAAATGCCGGGGACCGACTGACCGCACACCCAGGTGAAACAAAAGAGTAGCCAGATGTACCCCATCCCCAATGGCTAGGTCTTTGTTTTTCTTAAATACCCAGCAATTTGTCCCCCTAGCAACACATATGGGGAAAATTCCTTTAACAGAAAATAACCCAGGAGAGCTCCTAAAACCCCAACACTTAGTTCTCTCCACTGGGGGTAGTGGAGAGAAATGCATATGCCACATAGTCCATGCTATCATGTCTATAGGGAGAGCTTTAGGTAATGCATAACCTTCCAGACATCCCATTCCTAAATATTTCTGCAAAAACTATTCTGCAAAACTGACTACAGAATGTGTATATCAGACAAAACTGAATTTCAAGGTCAAGAGAATTCCACTGCAAACCCAACAAATAATATCTTACATTTACCCTCAATTACAGCACCTGGTGACACCATGAGTTCATCTCCAGAAGGTGCATATGAACGAATGGGAACACAAGACTCTTCTTAATCAGATCTTAACAAGATATGGGTCCTAACAAGATATGACAAAAAACTTTATGGAGAAGTCCTATGAAATTTAATAAAATGAAGCCAGAAATAGGTTGTATGGAATTTTGATGAAGTGTCAGGATATGCTCTTATTAAAATTAGCAAAAGAACAATTCTGTATTTCAGAATGTTTTAAAAGGCTATAGAGTTTCCAAAGAATCATAACCAATGTTCAACATTATAAGTATCTTACAGACCTTGATAATTGGGATCATATTTTACTCATTTTGAAATGGTTAAAATTTGGAAAAAAATATGTATTTTGTTAATTAAATATTAGAGAATTTTTCCATAAGCCATAACATTAACAGGCTTAATTTTTCTAATGGGTCACTGCTTTTACAAATGCATTAGCGTTGAAAAGATAAAATTTGCTTAATTCATAGTAAGTTTTGTCTTTATTCAAGAGATTACCTATTTTTTTTTTTCAGTTATTTTTATTTTATTCAGGTATTTTATTTTCTTTAGTTATTTGTTTTCTTAAAGAAGGGAAATAGAGAAAGTAAGCTCATTTTCACTATTAGAGGGCATTTCTGGAAAGTGAAGCCTCTTGATTCTAAATCAGAATTAAATGACATTAATAACATATGCAATGCTGACAAACTGCAACACTGAAAGGGGTGACTCTACCACCTTTTCTTTTTTTTTCTGAGGTAAGATGAACAGACACCATTATATAAATCACCATGATTACACTGTAACAATAAAAAGTTTCTGCCTCAGAAGAACCACTTGTCTTTTCTGAAATATCTTGTTAACCAAGACTGAACATAAACTAAAGAAATTAAATAAGATACAATGACAGAGTAAGTAACAATTGAGGGAAGCAAGCCAGTTTTCTCTACTAAACCCTATCTTAAAATTTGTTGAAATTAACGTGGTGAACTGGGACTATTTTTAGAAGATAAATTTTTCATTCCATATTGTCATAGTGAAGGAAGGGGTGGCTGTACCATGAGGGGGACAAGCCAAGAGCTGAGGGTGACCCCACATTGTCTGTTCTTCAAAATGGAGCAGGGCTGCTGAGGCGAGACTTTCCCTTTTTTTACTGCACCAGCATTAGATTGAAAGAGCATTTAAGGATTGCAGGGCTCTGTATGAGGCCTCTGTCGTGTTTGGCACAACACTCCAGTGAAAAAGTACATTCAAATAAGTGAAACAAAAAATTGCAGTAAGCAAACTTCTCCACTGCAGCTGTAACCTCCTAGATGCTCCAGGCAATAGTGACTGTTGCATTTTGATATATCTCTTGCTTATAAAAGTTCCACACCAGAGACTCTAGTGACTTCAGCTTAACATTTGTGTGGGTGGGACAATAATCATGCTTTTGGCATTCACAAAGCTCTTCACTTCTGCTTTGCTTATAGCCAATTGCAAAAGTACCTCTGCAGGGTAAGCTATGAACAACTCCTCTGATTTAAAGAGAGAAAGGAGAACCAAATCTGCGTTCACAAAACGCAGAAAGTGATTAGGAGTCATGAGGGTCTGCCTGTTTGCCTACTTTCACAGTGGGGCAAGATTCTAGGAAAAATCTCACTCTGCTTTGAGGTCTGATGATTTCATCAGCTGTGCTACTGCAGGAGAAACTCAGGGAGCTGAACTCAAGTTTCAGCAGGTAAGGTATCCTTTTCAGTCTATCTCTCATTTAACTCCCAGGAACTCCACTGCACGCTGATGCACATCTCTTAATATACCATGAGTAGCTCCAGAATACTTATGTTTAAGCTGCCTCTGGTGTACTTCCTGTGTGCCTTTGGCTGCAAGGTTCTGGATGTAGTACAGTCTTAAAAAAATTTGGTTTTTATAGCTTTTTTAGTCCATACATAGTCCAAAATTTGGGATCAAAAGAGGCTTGTGTACATGCTCTGAGACAGCAGCTGCTAAATCATCTTTTGCAACTGGATCCATTAGTGAAGTTTTATTTGATTATATCTATTGTTGTTCTTACTCTCCAGTTCATGATAGTCACCAGTTTCCTTCCAATTTCCTTTAGCTGTAAATACAAAACAGGAGAAAGAAAACAATCTCGCCTTTGTGACACACAGTGAATTTGGCCTTGTATATACAGTATATTTTAAACCAAATTCCCTTAGAAGCTAGCAATTAGCAGATGTCAATGCCCAGTTTGCAAGTGGAAGCCAAAACAAAGACTAGAGACCTTCACACCAACGATCTGGATATTAAGTAGGAAAAAAAAATCTTCCAACCATAATACCTCTCTTTGTTTCTTAATGTGGTTGTAGCAATGAGGATTCAGTTGGAACAGCTGTGCAGAAAAAACAGATTTTTATCAATTTGGCATCTGTCTAGGAAAAATACAACATTGAGACTTAAGAGTAGAACAGGGCAGGCAGCTTTACAGCACTAGCTCTGCAACAAATGACACTTAAAAGTTCTTTGCGTTACGAGTTAGCTGGGAAAATACTGAATCCCATCATGGGATTAATTGCATATTCTTTGCTGGAAGAACACTCCTCTCTCAGAGAAGGGATCCAAAACCTGAACATCACTGGGCTATGCACTGCATGATTCATTAGAAGCTGTGAGGCCTCTAAGTATTTAGTTTAACATCTTCAGGACTCTCATAGTGGCTGATGCCATTAAAATCATTGAATTGCTGAGATTGCAAAGGATTTTGGGAGGTCTGTAACCTAAAGTCATGCTCAGGGTCCACACTGAATTCAGACCAGATGCCTCAGGGTTTTGTATGGTTGGCTTTGGAAATCTGCAACCTCTCAAGTAACCATTTTTAGTTATTACCCTCATAATTTTTCTTCTTATATTCAGTCAAAACCTCTCTCATGTAAATTTATGACCAGTTTCATATTTCAGCTCTGAACCTTAGGAAAGAAGTCTTGCTTCAGCAAACTTCTCAGCAACCCCCTCATAGGTACCGAAGCTCCTGTTAGGTTCCCTGCAGTGATCCTTTTCCAGATGGAACAAACTCAGCTCCCTCAGCCCCCTCCTCACAGCACAAACAGCATCCAGCCCCAGCTATCTTGGTGGCCCTCTGCTCAACCTGCTCCAGCTGATCAAAATCTTCCCAGTTTTGGTGTCCCCAAATTGGATGCAACATTCTAGATGTGATCTTAAAAACACAGAGTTATGCAGAATGATTGGTCCTCTTAATATTGCACAGAATACCACTGGCTTTTAATGCTGCCAGAGCTACACTGATCCCAATCATTTCCTACTCCTTCAGGAGCCTTTAAATGGCTTTCAAGAGGACTTCCCCCATGATTTTCTTGGGATTGAAATCTGTCCAGTTATAATTTAAAAAGTTCTGCAATACAGCACGGAGCAAAATGAGAGATTAAATTAACGTAGGTAACGGAAACAGTCCTTCCTTTCTACAGCCTCACACAGCTAGTTAATACTTCATTAGTATTTAAAATCTTGCTTTCCTTGAGGCTTTTGCAGGTAATGTCTGCAAAGTTCAACTCAGCACTAGACCTTTCTTCCTTTTCATAAAGATCAGAATAATTTTATTTTGTCAGATGTGGATTTTCAACTTGGGACTCTCTCTTTAGGCCTTGGAGTATTTATATTGGTCTTTTAGGAAGAACATTAATGTTTTTCTTTTAAAAAAGAGACAGAGAGGAAGGTTAATTTTTGTTACAAATTAGTAGGAAATCTAGCATGTCAGAAGACCTGTGTTCATTTCCACTTTGTATCTTTATAGGGTACCCAGTTTTCCAACCTTTAAGAAATTGGATAAGGCAAGAATGAAATAAAGCCTCTGCAACATATTGTGCAGATTTCTAAGATATGAGAAAGAAAAAGTTCTTGGTGCATCTGCCTGGTAGTCTCCTTCAGAGTTCCTGTGCCTACAGTACGATTATTTAAGATTTTAAAATGGCAAATATTACTTACACAAATTACTTATACAAAAGTTTTGGAATTGTTGCCTTTAATATTCACAGCGAGTTCCCATACAGGAGTTCCTCCAGATCATTAATTATACCTGTCAATAATTCCTGTTCTTCTTGTTTGCAATGCCTCTTTTGAGATTATGTCCATACACATATTCTACATGTGTAAAGAAAAATTTTATTGAATACATATTCTGAACTACCTATTTTAAGGTGAGATAAAAACACTTATCTCAGCTACATATTATTTAGGACCACACATCTGTGTAAAAATTCAAAGTTTCAAAATACAGTTAATTTTGAGAAAAAAAAATCACATAAATTTCTATTTAGAGTTAGGCTAAACTAATAATAAGAGTGATTAATAAAAATAGTAATTCCAAATGCTACATTTACACCTCAACTAAGTTTTCAGTTAGCTGTAACGTACAAGTATGATAAGCAAATAAAAATGTGAAATAATTCTTCCAAAACATTTCATTGCTTAGTGCTTTTTTGTACCTCCCCAGGGAGAACAGAGAGTGGTTGTAAAAACATTGCCATTATTTGTAATTTTATATCACCATTTTGCAAAATTCTTTCTTACTTGTAAAGAAAACATTCAATAAATCTTTTCCAATCAGCCCATTCTGGTCCTGAAGTTCATATCTTTGTGTTCCAACAATTTTTTCTACCAACTTCCCCTACCAACTTCCCCCTAAAATATGCAAGCACTTCTTCCAATCCACCTCAGTTCAACACAGAACATCAACTGCAAGTCATTTTTAGAGAAAATGACCAATAAGAAGCAAATGCGGAGTTGTTTGACTGAATGGTGACTGCAGGGACAGGAAAGTGTATATATGTGTATAAATAATATTTATATATATGCTATACATATACATGTGTTTTCTAGGTTGGATAAGACTGAGAAACAGGAACTGCCTGCAAGGGCACAATTTCTTTCCTGATTCAGATGTTTTTTAATCTTGAACTTAGTTAAAATTTTTTACAAATTCCAAACCTTTTAAAGAATTCTTAAAATTATAATTTGAATCTAAAAAGTTAGTAAGTTTGCCTATATAGGTTGGGGAACATCCACCTTTGGATATATTTTGATCTAATGTTGAAGTTACTCCTTCTTTGAGTTGGAGTTTGGACATCACTCTCTGATTTCCAGGGAGTCAAGATTCCATGTAACCATTCCAATAAAGTTGATAGATACCTTTAAAGTGATTTCAAAAATATTTGAGTTAATCAAAGGAAGGCAGGACAGAACCTTACTTTGGATGGAAAGGCCACACAGACCTGGTCCATATGGTACATCCATGTATTACGCTGGTTGAAACTTGAAAAGGAGGGGTGAAGAACACAGTTTATTTCATCTCACCATAGATCTGAGCTTCTTGAATTTTAGAAAGTGATCTTCTGTTACCAATATAAATTTTCATTTTAACTGTTTTCTTTCTTTTCCAGCGTCTTGTCTTCTACCTGCTACTATTTGAAAGACTAAAGAAATCCATTCTTTTGTTCCTGCTACATTCACTGGTCAGTAACATGTAGATCTGGTTTCATCTAAAATTGTTCTTTGCAGTCAGTTTCTCTTGAAGACATTGCTTCATTGGTATTGAATTGACAATTCAATCTGAAATAGAACAGAGGTATGCTTGATGTGAGGGATAACTATACATACAGAACATGAAGACCCCTAAAATTATAATTTGCAAGTGGAATGCAGCTTTGCAACATTTGCAAACATTATAATCATTTTATCATAGATACTCATTTTTCTTTCTCTCATTAATGCTAGCAGCAACTTTCTGATCTTCTATCTTCTGATCTTCACTCTTGTACAACAAAAAGGTAATTATATGTGCTATTGGCAGGCTGCTACGTGTGGCAATTAATTTAGACTACTGATTTATGAGTGTTGTCTCTTTGTGCACAGTTATGATGCACTTAAAAATCTTAATTGATTAAATCAAATAGGCTAGATAGCTTTAATTCAGCAAGAATATTTCATAATATTAAAAGTAGATCTGAGTTCTGAAAAAGTTTAAAAGCACTCTGAATAGTGTACTAATTAAAAAGAATGGAAAATAAAAAGGAAAAAGGAGAAAGAAAAATGTCATGACAATGTAGTTCAAAGTATGACATCTTGCCTGGATATTCCAGGATTAGATTGCATAAAATGATCTTTCATTCCAGTATAGAGGAATGGAATAAAGATACATCAGCAATATTGTAAATTATGCATCAGGAAGCATTGCCCTTCTCTGACAATGTTACTGACCAACTGTGAGTTTGCATCTGGTGTCAAGGCGACACTACAAATATATAAATGTATGTGCTTGGGAAAGTGCATGAGCAAAGAATTTGTCTGGAAATTCTTTTTCACTAACACAGTTATGTTTCCATTGGACCAGAAGATGACAATGAATCTATTACACTGCCTGGATGTCTACACAATAGCTTGATCATTTTTACATTGGCTATTTTTGTCTTATTAATTTCCTTTTCTTTTTTCAGTTTTCACTTTTTGATTCAAGATCTTTGGGAGGCCTTCTATTACATGTGGGAGACTGAAACTCTGGTTTCTAGGTACTCCCCTTCATTAAATATTTATGAATTATATATACATAAGAAATCTTCCTTGCATAATATATTATTTTATTTTATAATGATGGACATCGTAAATCAACACCATTGATCACCGACGTAATTCTCTTATGCGTAGTTTTAGAATGACTTTCAGTGATCAATATAATTCAAAGCAACTGCATTGCAGAACAAATCTACACTTTAAAGCAGAAAACAATGCTATTGCAACATATTCACTTTTAGTGAAACACCAGTACATACAGCATAAGGGAGATATGATGCAGCTGCTTTGCAGTTTGACTGGACTCCTAAGTAATAATTTGTTTTCAAAATTCCAGTCTTTGTTTTGTATCCATATGGTTATTATGGTCTGTCTCTGAAAGCCTTAATATTATGATGGCATTAAATTCAAATTTATTTCTATTTTAAAATCAACAAGATTAACATTTAATGAGTAATACTTGTGAAAGTATCCTTCAATAATTCATCATGCAATCACAGGATGTGCATAATATTTGCACATAATTTGTGTAAATATTGCTTTATTTTTTTTGCTTTTACAGGCAAGGAACACTATTGGGACATAATAGCTCATAAACCTGGAAGAAGTGTACCAATATTTATAGACAATAAAGGAAAAATATCTGGTAAACTGTAAACACTGATGTCCATATTTATTAAATGCTGACCTATTACTCTTTTATTTGGGGACCAATGGTGTGTTCCAAAAGTGATTTTAACCTTCCAAGGAGCAATAGGGAAATCTCTCAAGAGTCCTATGACATGTGAGTGTAAATAACTGTGATGTTATTCACTGTCTGTAACTGTGATTGTCCTGTAAGCAAGATTGAAGTTCCTCATGTTTCTCAAAAGTAGAAGGCATAAAAGTACATGGTAAGATGTAGATTTGCTCTAGGATTTATAGATATTTCTTTGCTAGAGAAGAGACAGATAATTTCAATCTGATGTATTTCCTACCTATAATTTTTATGGATTAGTATCGTATTTGAATTAGATATTATTTAAACCTTATTGACTAGACAAGCATAAAGGAACAATCTGCTTGATAGTAATTCCTCACAGTCTACTGAATGCACCACTGCCATTACAATGGCTGGTATTTAAAGCATACAGCTTTATGGACTCTGCAGCTGGACAGAGCTCACACTGGGAGCACGTGACATTCAGCTAAAATCTTATGCTGGCTGCCTGGGGGCTGGTTTCAGGTGTGATGCTGGGCTGTGTGCTGTAATCCAGGCACTCCCCATTTCTCTTAAACAAACTGGGCAGGAAACCCTGACAGGAGCCAAAAGCAAATGTGGCTAAAGCGCAAAGAGAACGGCAGCATGGCTATTGGCAAAGGCAAGATTTTTGAAGAGGAAATTTATATTGTCTAGCTCACTTCCAAGCTTACAACCTATATCAATCTGCAATCAATCATTGACTTGTTTTGGATACCTACCTTATAAAACTTTGCAGGATTTAAATTTTTGTATTCTTTTAAAATACAGCTGGAGGAGTAAACTGTATTTGTATCTTTCATCTCTATTCAATGTTTAGTTCTTACTATGCCAGAATTCAGTTCCCTTTATCTCAAGATAATGAAGTACACATTTCTCACCACACAAAATGTTTTTAGTTTATTGTTCGAGGAGTGAGTGTATAGGACGTACTGAGATGAAAGCATTCATGGGCCTATCTGCTGAGACATCCATAAAGAGAAGTCAAGAATCATTAATTTAGAAATAAAAATATAAAAACCTATATAATAAACAAAGTACTTAGGAGGAAGAAGAGTCTTGGATTTGATTCCAGGAGCAGTGGTAGGTTTTATGCCCTTTTTTTCTCCATTGAAATGCAGAGAGCTTCTGGCTGTAATATTTGGGGGGGGGGGGTGGGGGGAATAACTTTTAATAGAATTCAATAAGAGTCAAAAGACAAAATTTTGAGACAAAACTCTCTAGATGACACCTCCTTTTCAGTTTCCTACTCAGATTACTTAGATGGTTTTCTTGAGATAGTTTTTCCTTGATACATGGTACACTAATACAAAAGATCTCTAGGATGGAGTATGGAGAAACAGTGCAATAACCTCCAGATTTACAATATTGTCCTAGGTTACAATGTAAGATGTGCCCACTAGCATGTATTTTATCACCATCTTCATGAGCTGTTAAAACCAGGTGGGGCAGTGCTCCCTGCCTCCTCCTTCAAGACTATGTCCTGTTAATGGCCCATCAGTGCCTTGTCTCATGACTCATCATTCCTTTGTGAGATGCTCCACCCAGAGGGAGAAACCAAGCATCCCATCCTGGATATAAACTGTGATTTTTGAAGACAACAGGCAGCCTTTCCCACTGGATTTCCAGAGGACAAGAGCTACATACCTACCACTGGACCTTCTGAGGAAGACCAGATCTTTCTACACAGGGTCACCACTTCAACAGAACCACATCCATTCACTTGAGGAGGACTGCAGCCACCACCTTATTGGACTGCTGCTGGTACCCTGACTAACAGGGCCAGGTCGTATATGACTCTGTCAGTTTAAATCAGTTTTTTCCCCTGCCTTTTTCCCCTGCCAGTGATCAACAGTAAAGAACTGTTATTCCTATTTTTCCTGTTTCCCATATCTTTGCCTGAAAGCCCCTTGATGTCAAAATTATAATAATTCGGAGGGAAAGGGGGTTGCATCTTCCATTCCAAGGGAGGCTCCTGCCTTCCTTAGCAGACACCTGTCTTTCAAACCAAGACGAATGTGATGAGATCTTGCAAGATATTTTATTAAATTTTATTTTTTTCATCTGTATTTCCTACAAACACTACAATAGTCACCATCTGATCCAGTGACATGTGTGTTACACAATCAGGAAAGAGCCAGATAGATCTTTTCATCTGTGAGTCTGAGAGAGCAGACTCATGTAGTAAGTTTATGGAACTTTTTCCTAACTTGATGTTTCTGTCAACAAGCTCAATGTAGAAAAAGTATGTGCTTTTAAATCTCTAGTTTCAAAACGTATTTATTTCTGTATCTCAACGATTTTCTTTCTGTGATGATTAGGTTTGATTTTGGTTTTGGATCACTTACTAACACAGATTCTAAAACTTTTCCTCAACTTCCTTATGGTTTCAAGAAGATCCGTTGACCCCAGCTGCAAGACTCCTCCCCACATCCTAAATCTAAGCCCAGAGTATGCTCCAAAGGGTATATTACCACTACAACAAGCCTGGCATTTCCCAAAGGGTCATGGTTTCTACTTTTCATTTTCCCAGTCCATAACAGGAACAAAATGTGAAAATTTATTCTACTTGGAGGGTGGCGAGGCACAGGAAAAGGCTGCCTAGAGAAGTTGTGGTTGCCCTATCCCTGGAAGTGTTCAAGGCCAGGTTGAATGGGGCCCTAAGCAACATAATCTAGTGGGTTGCATCCCTGCCTATGGTGGGGAAAAAGGAAGAAGGTTGGAACTAGATGACCTTTAGCTCCTTTTCCACCCAAACCATTCTATGACTCTACAACAAAATGGGAGATTTTCTTCCCATTAATCCTGAAGGACCTATTGAAAGGGACACTGACCAAGAAGACTGAATTTTTGCCCAGAACTGTTATCACTATCTTATGTCAGCTGAGAAGAGTGGTTAGAAAAGGAGTAAGAGATGCCAGAAGTGGAAGAGGTTTACCAAAAAGCCAACTATCATAAAATACTCCTAGCCAAGGCTATGTTTGGTCATGATAGAGATATTCTATTAAGATATAAAGAAGATGTTGGCAAACTGCAGCTGGTACAGTATGTTAATGCTGAAAGTCTTGAGTCTCTTTATTGAGAATCCCTAAAGCTTATGGGTCCTTAGTGTCAGTATATGTACTACCTGATACCTCTGACAGCTACATTGAGATTCTGCCACCGACCATGAGAACTGATTACATTCTAAACAGAATTCACACAGAGACAGGACAGACTGTCTAAGAAATCTGAGTTTAGGGTAATGTTGATACCTTCACAACATGAGGCTGTCTCTCATGACTGCTTTTAAAACATGATGTATTAATAACCTGTCCTTGGATGAGGTAGCCTAAGTCTCACTGCAATGTCCCTATCCAAACAATTTTTTTTTGTTTTTTTGGTCCTTCAAATCTTCTAATGCAAGTATCAGGTTAATGGAGGGCTTACGAAGAACAGGAGTGAAGGTATGTGTAGATTTATACCTTCCTGTGATACCATGGAGAAGCCCTTAATTTTAGCGTTTAATAATCCTCGTTCTTCGGCTGGGAATCAAGTGGCTATTAATAGAAAGGGAATCTAGGCAAATTTAAAATAATTCCTGTGAGTGAGAGTGCTTTGGACCTGGCAGAAATACATAAATAAAGAAGGCTAAAAAAGTAAGAAAGAACCTGTGGGTGCTTAAGTTTGGAATTTTACAATATACAAGTGTGCCCATATTGAGGGTGAAACGGATTTTGTGAGTCAAGAGGAGATACAGATGAGCATCCATACATCATTTTTATCTCCAATTCTTATTCAGGTTATTATCTGATGACTGGGTGGAATGAAAGGAATCACTTTGATGCTTGAGGTGCTGTCCTTCAGAGGAGAAAAATAGGTCTTTGCCTGTCTTCTTGAATGTCACCTGCTGTGGCAGTAGGTCAATACCGATTTCTAAATTATGTCCCTCAGGGTGAGAGGTGCGGTGTTGCATTCACTTTGCAGAAGCATATGACTTCTCCCACAAAGTCCTTCACCAGTTTAATAACAATGACTGAAAGACCTCTCAGATTTTTTTCCTCCTGTATTCAATCTTTTTATTCCATAATTTTTTAAGTCTCTTAAGCAAGAGACATTAACTCTTCTTCTTGTTGTGCTATAATTGCTTAAAATTCAGTACTTCTATTGAGACTTTTACATGACCTGCATCCTAGAAAGCAACTTAGAGTTATAAAAGTTCTGGGGTCTTCTCTTTATTTCTAAGACTAGCTTATTTTCTGAAAAACTGAAGAAATTATGGAGAAAGAAATGGATTTTTTTTGCAATGAAATGCACCCAGATATTCCATGAGTCCATGGCTTTGATTTAATTATGGATTATTTATCTCCCTTGTCCTTCTGCATAGCTATACATGAAGTCAGATATATGAATATAATACAATACAAATTGGTTTATTTTCTATTAAAATATTTATTGTCTCCAAACTGACTAGTTTAAGGCTTTATTTAAAAGCTTTAAACTTATTTTATCAATTCCTTTTATTTATATTCCACATCTAGGCCACTTTATCTGTTTTTTTTCTTCCTCTTCACTGATTTGACACAAGGCTGGCTGAGACTAAAAATATGTTTCAGCATGTGCCTGAAACACATGAAAATCAGACTCTTGTCTTTGTGTGGGGGTGTAGCATCTGAAAATAGGAAAGCTGTGCAAGCACTGCTCACCTTATAATGTCAGCACAACCTGACATTTTTGTAAGAATCATCCTTCACTCAAGTGCTACTGACTTTAATTTATCTCCAATGTTTTCCCTGAGATTCATAACACAGTAAACCGCTTTAACAAAAAGAATGCATCGATTTTTCCTAACTTCTTTAAATCCATTAACCTACCTTTATGATGATAAAATTTTCCAGGGACTTTGTACAAATCAACTTTCTATAACATCACTTCTTTAACCTACCTTTGATAAATGATTTTCCACGGTATATACACTGTATCTTTACTTAGCAAGAGAGCTTGGGTACATGTTAGTCCTACTGTAATTTCTGACATTTCTCATATTTTGCACCTTATTGTGAACATAATAGAAAATAGAAAAGGCAAAATACTGCGGACTTACACCAAAGCCATGCTTACTGCAGTTCTGAAGGAAACAGGGAAGAAACAATCCTGACTTTAGTGTGTATTTATAAGGCACAAATAAAGTCTGGATACTCAAATTTATAAAACCTAAAGGTAGCATTTTCACTCTTTCTCTGCTTTGTTGTCTGCCCTAGACATGCCTCAGCAGACAACACACAAGTCAAGTAAGGCAGCAAAAATTTAGGCATATTGAACTAAAAGCAACCTGGTTTAGTAGCCTTTCTTATGCTCTCTCTGAATCTCTCCTGAGCACTATCTAATTGTCACCACTTTAAAAAGTGGAGTGGTTTTTTTGTTTGTTTGTTTGTTTGGGTTTTTTTTTTTTTTTTTTTTTGTCTTCATTGGCAACATCAGAGCAGCAAACTGAGTGCTAAAGATCTTGTGATAGGTCTTGATGTTGGACTTTGACAGTACTCTTCCACACCTTAGCATTCTGAGTGGGAAACAAACTATTTGAGACATTTGAGTGGAGTTCCTCATGTCAATTTTTCAGGTGCATACTAAAGGTGGAAGTCTGAGTGTTTGTTTGCGGACCAAAACTATGGGCAGATGGTCACACAAATCTATGCTGCTTCCAGTGGTAAGAAAACTGATATTTGTAAGAGCAAGCTCTCTCTGCTCATGCAGCACAGCAGATGTCTGCCCTCTCCTGCTCCTTCACCAACAGTTCTGAGCACCAGCTGTTCACAAAGAGGTCCTGATGAAGCATTGAAGTGAAGGCAGAGCTGATTCCTGTGTGCACCTGTCTTCAGACAAAAGCTAAATGCACCAAATATACTATATTATAGCTACACAATATTACTTCGTTTAAAATTATATAAGAAATGTATTTTTACTATTTATAGTAAAGGACCTTAAATAAGAAGGTTCATAAGAAGTTTAGAATAAAGCTGGAATATTATATTTTACATAGATGTGAAATATGCTGATCACTTGCTTTTCCCACTTGCTTTTTTTTTTTGGACAAATGCATTCTATCCACATTTTTTAATGAAATATAGGGGATTTTAGCTCAAGAACAAGTGTGTTTGCTGTCTTTCTTCAAGGGATTAGTGTAATATTTCCATTTTTTTCTCATTCTTCTCTTCTGGATGTGAAATATTTTTTTCTTAATTTGTTGATTTCTCTCAGGACAAAAGTAGCCTGAAATATGATCACTTTTCAGACTTATTTGGATATTGGAGGCTCATTTCTTGGAAAGCAAAAAGCCTCAGGACAGGAAACAGGTGAATCAAAGGGACATCAGTTGCTTTTGCAAAGATTTTGTTCATAACTGAGTAAAACCACAACTGTCTGCCTGGTTTACACTTGAATGTGGTAGTGATGGGGCCATTAATTAAACAGGTACTTAGAGCTTAAGGCTGCGGGAGACCTTTAGATCATTTTGGACTTTGTGTATTCAGTAGATTAACTTACACTCAGAAATTCCTATAGGAATCCAAACGACTTTGATTAGTCTCGGAGATTCTGATCTTCAAAATATTGAACAGGTAAGCCACAGTGAACTATGAATGAGACAGAAGTTCCACCAGTTTCTGGTGAAATACTTCAAGATGATTTCACCTTGGCCAGGATTCAGTAGTTAAAAACACTACCGAACTGAACAGATGAACAGTTTCTTTGTTTTTCTGATAGTGACTTTGAACCTGAGAGAAAGATTCATTAACCAGTCACTTGGAACAAACGTTCTTCTACTGCAGAACATGTTCCATCCTTCCCAGTCTTTCAGCTCAAGGTAAAGACAGACACATAACAGGTAGTAACAAACTCCATCTTTCTCAAGAATGCAAAGTAACATAAAATTAGAAAACTTCTGAACATATGTGCATTATTAAGGGAAACAAACAGCCCCCATCCACCCCCAAACACAAAAAAACCAAACTCAAAGCCAAACCAAACCCCTTCACATCCTGACTTTCAGAGAAAACGATGAAAACTGTGTTGGTTTTAGACTTTTGTCACAATTTCCATCATTTCTATAGATATGTAAACTTTAATACAGGTTCTTCTCCTCTGCAGCCCTCGAAAAAGTGAAATTTCAATGATATATGTCCCAGTCCCACAAGGAAATCTCAAATCCAAAACTATTCCTTCTATCCTTGCTATTCCTTCTAGAAAACTACATAGTATTCTGGGCCAGTTTGTTTAAATTCAAAATGCATGCTACCTGCATGTACTTTGTGGTATGCCTTTATCAGGTGTCTCTTTCACTAACAAGAAAATGCATACAGTGATAAGGCATTCATCCACCTTCTCTTTTGTAAGCTGAATAACTGGTGATACTGGAGCCTTCCACACCAAAGCTTGCTTTTGCATGATGTTCATGGCCTATCTTTGGTCTCATTTTCATTACATGTGGTATGGTAGTAAATCTCCTAATCTCTGCACATTCCTGCATCACCCATTATATGGTTGGATGTGACCTTGAATGGCAGAACCAGCACCCCACTCAGGTTCAATCCGAAGAAGTGTCTGTTAAAGACAGTGGCACAAGTTCTGTGTAAGAAAAATACTAGTTGGTCAGGTCAACTCTGTCCTGTCTTTAGCATATCATAAGGAAAAAGGAAACACATATTGTTGCTTCCCTAGGCTATTTTACCCTTCGTCTCAAAGCACAGCTCACAGTCTGCTGGAGTGCTAACAGCATGGATGACCACATTTCTATGCTTGAGCCTGTACCAGAGCTCTATTTCATTTGCTGTTATAGACAAAGCCTTTCATTTCTTCTTGTCCTCTATAAGACGTCAGCAAAAGACACCTGCTTTTCTGGGTTTCACTTCCCTTGGACCCCTGATAAGGCCCACTCTTTATCTTCAGGCCTTGCAACTAGTCAGCAACTTGCTGGAAAAATTAACTGGTATTTCCCTCTGATCCACAGGGTAATTTTATCATTAATCTGCAGTGCATATTCTTGAGGTATAGGGGAACTTTGAAATAGGAATGATGATAATATAGCCAGTGGCAGTGAAGCCAGAAATAGTTTAAAATGCAGATTGGATTCAGTGGTAATAGGGTTAGGGATATGATAACACTAAAGTTTCATAACATCCTTATTCACATTATTATTCTTACTGGGAATAGTCACATCACCTTAGAAGTCTCCACAATGAGAGAAGTTAATGGAGCTATCTGACCACTCTGGATGCATCTGAATTTACCAAATGGGAATTGTGAATTATTACAAGAGAGACAACAGCAAAGTTTCTTACTGTTTGGGAGAAGAGAAAAATTAGAGTGCCAAAATATGTGGCATTATGAGCAAAACATCTGAAAACCAAACATTTTATTTTCTGGAGGTTTATAAATCATTCACACATATGTAGTTACAACATTTTATGGTATTTGGAGCACTCTTAAATGTATTTTTCTCAAATGAGAGCTTATAACTTAACCATTAACTTAACCATTTCAAGGATCGTATAGAATATTTTGCTGGGAGCTTCATAGTTGTTTATCTATTCTATTCTATTCTATTCTATTCTATTCTATTCTATTCTATTCTATTCTATTCTATTCTGTCTAATCTATTTTGAAGACACCTACTCATTTAACGTGTTTTTAACCTACGTAATCACTCTAGAAAGCTTTATTAGACACAAGTCATATCATGAATGTAACAAAAAATGGCAGTAGGTGTAGGGCTGTAATTTTATACATTTAATTTAAGGTTGTAACAGCTCTGTGTTCCTTATAGTATCCCATCTTAGAAAGACAGCAGCACTCTCTACTCTCCTATTCCTGCTGTGCCCTTACTGAGCCACATATTCTTCTAATCAGGCTAAGTGCAGCTCCTACACTTTGGCCATGTTGTATGGTATGAAATGAGAACGTAAGAGCACTAGGGTTACCAGGTAAGGAAAAACTTTGGTATATGAGGTGATTGAGCTAAAAAGTACTCATAATTGGGTTGAAAATCATAACTCATTCTCCCCACAGGAATCTTTAGTACAAGAAGAGGCAGCTGGTCTGAAGAATAACATTAACTAATAATGTTTACAGAGTCAGTCTTAAAAAGGAATTGCCCCTGGAAGATACTAAGGACTAAAATGAAACCACTCTGAGATACTGGCAGAAAATGTAGGTGTGTGGGATCAGTTTCCTTCTCATAGAGCTTTCATCCTCTGAAGGAGAATCCTAAATGTTTTTTTCAGTTTCGAAATCTGCCTGTGCTGAAGTATATGTGAGAACATGAAATCACCTAATAATTTCACTTTTTGCAATAAATTTATGAAAGCACTAAGTCACAGTGGTCACATTCTAGTATTTTTCCCTGTCTTCTTTTGTCCCTGATAAAGATTTCAGTGCATAACATTCTTATGGGTATTTCTCAGCTACTGTAAAATTACCCTCTGGCTTGGCCATGATACCACAGACATGTCCTTTCAGACACTATGTAGTTAAAGAGGTCATTGGCAAATTCCGTATTGCCAGAAGAATATTTTAGCCATCAACAGCTTTTACTTTCCAGCTAAGAACATCAGATTAATTGCCTTACTCTCTTTCATGCACAGGGATTGTGTCCCAGTTTCAGACAAATTCGGAGCAACGTCTGAAATGAACGTCCCCTGATAGAAAGCAGGTTACAGCCAGCCCTCCCCCACCAGGTTTGGAAAGAATTTTTCCTTGGTGGAAAGTGACAGGAAAAAAACTATTTATTTAGCAAACACAGTGGATGCAGGCATGGGAAAAGAATAATGCGAAATAATAAAACCTCTTGCTGTGGAGAGAACCTGGGTAGATTTCAGAGTCCTTTGTGGGTGTGGCTTTCTCCTCTTTGGACCTGGGCTGGCTTGGGCCCCTCCTGGTCGAGGTGTAAGGTCTCCCGGCCGATGTTTTGGTGTTGTTGAACAGTCCAGAAGAGAAGAAAAAGAAACCCAAGTTCCAGGAAAACTCCTTGCTTTAGCTAACAAACAAAAAGCTAACTAGAAAGTAGGAGAATGCCACTCTCTTCCCTGCTGCAGAGAGCCAAGCTGAGCAGCTGGGCAGGAGAAGCCAGAGAGCTTATCTCTGTTTTTGAACACAGTGCTGAAGGAATTCCACTGGCTTCCCCCCCGCTCTCTCTTAAAGGTCTGCCTTAAAGCTACAGAAAAGGCACAGGATTCATGTCTGGGCATAGAGCAGGCAATAGGGGATACACATCATAAAGTCACCCCAAGACATTCCACCCCTTATCCCATATCGTTGGGTCAATGCCCAAATTAATATATTCTAACTCTATGCCCACACATTAATACACACATATATATATACAGCTATGTACAAACAGTGACAGTGACATTCTGCAAGCAGTGGTAGACAGGCATTCCACACGTGGCTCTAACCCAACAATCAGATCTCCCTGCGATACACAACATGTTGTTCCATCTTTCTGCATTACCCACCATGTACAACCAGGTCCCTGAGCAATGACAAACCCATGGATGGGTTTGTCTGTATTTGAGGCAGAATTAATCCAAACAGTCTTTCCTAACAGACCTCTGACATGCACTACTGGGACCTTATCTCCATCTACTGTATGCAGGGGCTCAGACTGGGCAGGGCCAGCTTGATTGGTGGAGCCTTGGGTGTTAACTAACCAGGTGGCCTTTGCTAGATGCTGCTCCCAATTTTTGAAAGTTCCCCCACCCAGTGCCTTCAAGGTGATTTTCAACAATCCATTGCACCATTCCACTTTGCCTGCAGCTGGTGCATGGTAAGGGATATGGTACACCCACTCAATGCCATGTTCTCTAGACCAGGTGTTAATAAGGTTATTAAAATGAGTCCCATTGTCAGACTCAGTTCTCTCAGGGGTGCCATGCTTCCAAAGGACTTGCTTTTCCAGGCCCAGGATGGTGTTCCGGGCAGTAGCGTGAGGCACAGGGTAGATCTCCAGCCATCCAGTGGTGGCTTCTACCATTGTGAGCACATAGCGCTTGCCTTGGCGGGTTTGAGGCAGTGTGATGTAATCAATCTGCCAGGCCTCCCCATACTTGTATTTGGACCATCGCCCACCATACCACAGAGGTTTCACCCGCTTGGCCTGCTTGATCGCAGCGCATGTCTCACAATCATGGATAACCTGGGAGATACTGTCCATGGTTAGATCCACCCCTGGGTCTCATGCCCATCTATAGGTGGCTTCTCTGCCTTGATGGCCTGAGGCATCATGGGCCCATCAAGCTAGGAACAACTCTCCCTTGTGTTTCCAATCCAAGTCTAACTCTGTCTTGGGGTGACCTTATGATGGGTATCCCATATTGCTGCCTATGCCCAGAAATTAATTCTGCCTTTGTACCTTTCTATGCCTCTAAACTGAGCCTCAGAGGGGGAAGGAAAAAACTGAGCAAAACTTTTTCAAAGCAGTTTGCAGCTTGTTCAAGGTCACACATAGATAGCAATTTGTTTACAGCTGCGGCAGGGGAGGGAGGAAGCACCCGGCTTGCTGCGCCCAGGACAGTTTTTTTGGCCAGTGGTTCAGCTGCTTTGTTCTCCGGAGAGAGACTGAGAGCTGAATTTTTCCTTCCCTGGAATTTCAGATTTTCTCCCTTTTCTACTGGACTGCTTGATTGCTTTAACATCAGAGCACATCAGGAGGACTTTCCACCGGGCACAGAGGGCCTGGCCCTGGTCCAAGCCCCAGCTCCAAGGAGACCAAAGGGAGGACTCTAACACTTTCCCAGGTTTTTTCTCCACAGCGAGAGATTTTATTATTTAGCATTATTTTCCTTTCCTGTGTGTTTGTTAAATAAATAGTTTTATCTCCTTCACTTTCCTTCGAGGAAAATCTATCTTTTCCCGAACCTGGTGGGGGAGCGGTGGTTGTGCCTTCTCTCAGAGGATATATTTCTAAATTTGGCCAAACCAGAACAATCTCTGACACCTCTATCTTTGCAGTCTGATCTACCTGCTTGTTGTTTCGGTGCTCCTTGTTAGACATACTGGAAAAGTCAAAAAGGGTTGTAAAAGTAGATTAAAGAAGACTGTATTGTGATTGCATTTCCACTATACATATTCTTTCATTTCAAGAAAAGGAAATTCACATGAACTCTTTTCAAACATGCTGAACATACCATAAAAGCTACTTGGCTTCAGCTAGCAGTAAAAGGCGGCTGGTAGGTTATTCGTATTTTTTTATGGCAGTGACTCCTCAAAGTATACAAGTCACTGAGAAAACGAGTCATAAACCCCTTTCTTTGTATACATTATATACAAAAAACATCATCCAGCTATATTGTTATATAAATATCTTTTCTGTATTTAGTGGCTTCATTGGGCATGTTCTTTGCTTCCTAGCTGCTTGGATTAAGGACTGAGCAAGGTTTTAGCTCCTGGCTGTGCTACTTTAAAACAGACTCTTGGTCTCCACTTTTGGTAAGAAGCTATCTGCACAATAGTGGCTTGCAGGGGGTAATTGTACCCAATAGATGGACTCAGTTCAGATGTGGAAGTCTCAGAGTAGTTCTAACAAAAGCTGTTGATATGTGTGGGCAGTCAACTATTTGGAATACAAAGTTGGGCCTGAACATACGTCAGTTTTTACTCATTTTTGCTGCTGCTGCTAAGAAATACTTTTTTTCCAACAACCTTGGTAATATCAGTGAACTAGTAAGTGCTGGAGAATAAAGGAACCTTTTCTATTAAACCGAATATGTAGAACTAATTGGTTTAAAATGCTTTAAAAATTAATTATTTGAACATGAACATCTTTACAAGGCTATGAAGTTATACTGCAGGTAGTAATTTTTGAAAGAACTAAAGTAAGATTTATTTTTTTAAAATTTCCTTTTACAAACAAAAAAACCCAAAGATTTTTAAAAATACAGTCAAAAGAACTTCTTATCCACTAAGAACAAAGGCACTCACATTGTCCACAGTTCTGAAGGGGTAATTTATTTTTTAGGGTGAGGAAATTCTAAGCAAGTCTAACAGTATTTCTGATCAGATCCTTGTACAAACTTGTGGTAAATGTTGAACACCAGCCTCCAGCCACAGCTCTCTAAAATCCTTGTCAGCACAAGGTAAGGAAACCTCAGCAATGCTAAATAAGTCCGTGAAAGCTACCATGTGAAGCAGCTGGAGAGAACAGAATGTGTATAATGAAAATGAATCAGTCAGCAAAGAAACCCAGAGAAGGTTAGGAAAGTAATCCTTAATTAACAAAATTTCTTAATAACTTGGACAGTTGGGCTGGTTCAGGTTTGTAGAGTTTATGTGATTTTTATGATACAGAGAAGTCTTGAAAATGGAAATGAAAGGGAGGGTTATAATTTTCCATCCAAATATGTATTATGACTTTGTATGAAGACCCCTAAAGCTCTTTGAAATCTGCTTCCTCCTAACCCATATACAATCAACCTGCAAAAAAAATCATTGAATTGCCTGTAATCTAATTTGATAAGAAGGATCTGTTTATTTTTGCATGCAATGAAAAAGATGAATAGTTAAAAATCCTTCATTAACAGTAAAAACAAATTAACAGCCAGTACTAATGCTTGTAATTCTCCTAGTACTGATTAGAAATTTCTTCATAAGAATTATCTATCTATCCATCAGTCTATTTATCTATAAATCCTGGATTTTTTTCAGTTTGGGATAAAGCCCTTCTGATTCATCTACATATTGCATCATTGTGAAAGGAGAACTTTTACAAAATGATTTTACTATTATGCATATAATCCAAGAACATTTGATATAACTCAGTTGTTAATTCCTATGAGTCATTGTTTTGAGAGTTCCTCATGGCACAATTGAAAGAGATGAACTGGGCAGATTGCAATATGAACAACTGCACATGTGGAAATGTTCTGTACCACCACTTGGAAAGGAGGGCTGAAACAATCCCAGCTTCCTACTGAGCATCTCCATATTTTCTGTCATCTTCTGTAGTGTTACTGTGTCATGAGCAAGTGGTTAAATGCAATACCTGGGCCACAGGAAGAAACCCTGCACTTGTTGAAGTGAGGCGCTTACTACACATGGCAAGAAAGAGGGCATGTGTCTTACAGGCTTTATTATTGTTATTATTGTTGCTATTATTATTACTATTGTTATTAGCCTATCAAATGGTAACTACATATTACTTATTCATCATTCTATGGGTCATGAGAAATAAAATGACAATAACTTAATTATTAACCCACGAGATGTATTATATTAACATGCAAAATATATGACACGAGTACTGAATTAGCTAGCTGGCATGTATCAGGAAGATCAAATTTTGCTAGCCTATTTCTGAAAAAATTCCTATTGATTTTTGATTAAGATAAGTAAAATGAAAAGTATTTTGCTTTCCATAGATTCATTAGGTAATATAAATGACAAAAATGGACACTGTCTTATGGTGATTTATTCTTTGGTCCTTCTCACCATTAGCTTCAAGCAGCATAAGATAACAAAGGCCTATAGGAAGAGGAGTTGAAGATATACTAGCGCAGAAAATAGAAAATGAGACTTGTCTAAAGAACTAATACTGGGTTGGAGAAAGAAAAGATTTACTCTAAAAGATTTACAAAGTAATTATTGGCAAAGTGTTATCAAAAATATTCAATAATTTTTAAAAACAAATGTTTTTTCTCCTTGGACATCAGCCAGTGACCAGGGCAAGTATGGACCCCAGAAGAGTCAAACCTGCTAATGTCTACAGTATTTATCCTGCATATTATTGCAAAATGTTGCTTTGTACTGTAACAATTTCCTGAAATACTTCCTATAATTACAGTTTGTGTTAGAGAAGTTTATCTTATAAAGCCAAAAGATAAGGACTATTTCAGCTAAATGGAACATTTAATGAATGGTCGGGGTTTTAATCTTATCTCCCCCTTCCAACTGCTGTTGGAATTCAGCTGTCAAAGTGAAGGGGCCTCACTTTCATCTTTCCTTACCTTCCAACCTCAAACTATATATGAACTCCCCATTTTAATAGAATAAGCTTTCTGCTTATACAGCTCTTTTAGTTTTAAAATTTCTAGTGCCAACAAAATTTATCTGGAGTAAATACAAGTCACCTTTACAGAAGGAAAGTTTAGTAAAAAGCTAGATGCTAAGAAAGTGCAAAGAATATAATACTGTGTAGAAACTTTTATATAAAATACTTTTATTTTACGTACAAATGGACATTCATATATCCACTGGGCTCATAACTTCATCATATTTCCACTTTTATTGTCTGGGAGTCATGACTACTTGGGGGATATTAGCTGTAAAGCTATAATAAGAATTCTTTGATTTTTGATGCAATTTTCTGCAGCAGTTCTGGATAGGATGAAAATGCCTTGTGGCTTGCCATGTTCTACATAAATCCAAGGCTCCCACTCGTTTTACATTTTGATGGGAAGAATGTGGCAGTATATTCAGCGATTGATAAATCTCATAATCTGGTCATGCAAGTTCCACTCATATAGCACAGAAAATTCCTATCTGTATCCAGAAAATGCCCCTCATGGAACTTCTTGCTGATACTCTAAATCCAGACAAATGTCACACTTTTCTGAAGGAACTGATTTCTTTCATTTATACAGTTCAGCAGGTTTTGCACAATAATTAAATGTTAACCATTCTTCTTCTATAGTAATAACTGATTTTGGGTCTGGCCTCCTGACAATCTGGAAAGATGATCTGAACAAAGCATGTATATGTATTTGTCTTCCATATTGTGATAGAGGGTGTGCCTGATGATTTCTATTATGGTAGATCCTCTGCTGAACTTTTCCAGTCTTGTTTGTTAAAACCTGTCTTGGAGCACCCTGCTGGCAGCTGGAGTCACATATTTGCACAGATAATCCATGCAGGTGCTGAGGCATTGATCTTTTCCTTGACAATTCTAGATAATACAGGATATGTGTCTTGATGACCAGTAAGTTCCGATGTTCCTGACAGGGCTGTTTATCAGTTAGCTAAAAAGTCTTTTTATTTGCTATCTGGTCTGCATTTTCAGTCTTGCTGGCAGACACAACCCTTTGGGTTAAAGGTCACCTAGAGACTATGGCTCTATAGGTAAGAAATATTTCCTCAGAGAACTCAAGTCCACATTGAGGAGAACTAAACCAACACAGTATAATAGAATGCAGATATAAATTATATATTAAAGGAATTGGGAAACTTACTTTCAAATGTAACCATAAACCACATATCCTTGTTAAGTGTATTGAGCATCCAGGATTGCTTTACTATTGTTTCTTAGATAGCTTGATGTATGCACTTAAAATATAACCATAAGAATAGGTGGTGTGGACTACTAGCCATAAGTATTACTTAATTAATAATGAGTGCCTTACTTGTCATATTTGTTACACACACATTCCCAGTAAGACCAGCTTAGATTCTTATTCATTCATTGAGAAATGAATCATTCACTAAATAACTAATTTTACTTAATTGGTCAACACAATATTGTGGTTGATGACATGCCCAAGTACCAAAAATTATTTGATTTAAACTAGTTTAGACCTAAAGATTATTTAATTTATATACTTCTAATATTTCTTCTTAAATATTCTAAAGCGAATGGTAAGTGCTGGTTAAATAATCCCATGCTTCCAAGTAACTTTAAGCAAAAAAAATCAATTACTCCTTTATAGAACTGAATAATAGTTATAAAAGAATTAATGTATTGTTTATTCTCTACCAACAGTCAGAAGGAAAAATGGTAATTTTGTGACGCTGCCTGTTGTCAAGGCAAGAGCTCTTGAGGGCCAGATTTTATGTTTTCATCCAGATTGATCAAATAGCTTTGTACACAGCTGCTTCATGCTTGATGAGAGGGAAAAAAGTTTCCCCCCAGCTAGCCACAAAAAAGAGGTATGTTTATCTAGAAGCATCTGCTAATGCAACAATGACAGTATTGGCAAATATAGAAAATAAGACTGAGAGGTATCCTGAGACTGAAGGCACCCCAAGGCATATTAGGATTTTCTCTAGTCTGTTCTTAAGGGACTGAAATATTCCACAGCAATGTCAAGCAGTGTGCTCAAGTGCTTCCTTTACTTGCCCTTTCCTAACACCTGATTCTTACCTTTCCTCCTGCAGCTCAGGCTCATTACTTCTTGCCATCTTCACCAGAGACTCAGAACTGCAGAGGCAAAACAACTTAGGGTTTATTGGTGTTTCCTTACATGAGAACTTTCCCACAGTTCTGAGCATTCTGACTGTCCTTTAAATCCTCCAATTGGTCATCTATAGGTCCCTCTTTGCAGATACTTGCATCTGTTTCTGAAGGATTGCTAGGTGACTCTCTATAGTTCTCAAATGGAAGCTTCTTAAGTGAGAATGGATTCATGTCACTTAAGTTTTGCCATTTTTAGGATCTGTAACCTAAGCTAGTTGTCTAGAATCCCTGTTTTGTCAGTGTAAATACAGTTTCTGGCTAAGAGAGAAAATCCTAAGTCTCTATTTTTTCATAGCTCCTTCCCAGCTGAGATGAATTTTGGCCAGACTACTCAAGGGATAGTTGTTCTACTGAAATGCTACTTTTGCAGCAACAATTTGTCATGATTTGTATCAGTGGATATGGTGGGTTGATGTTGGCTGGATTCCAGGGTCCCACCAAAGCTGCTCTATCACTCCCCTCCTGAGCTGGAAAAGAGAGAGAAAATAAAAGCAAAAGTCTTGTGAGTCAAGATAAGGTCAGGAAGAGATCACTCACCAGTTACCATGATGGACAAAACAGACTCAGTCTGGGGAGAAAAGATAATTTCATTTACAGTCAATCAAATCAGAGTAGGACAATTAGAAACAAACCTAAAACTTAAAAGACCTTTCCCCCAACCTTCCCGTCTTCAGCTTCACTACCGATATTTTCTACCTGCTCCCCCCTGCAGTGGCTCAGGGGAACAAGGAGTGGGTTTTGTGTCAGTTCATCACATCTCTGAGTGGGTCACTTCTCGGTGACAAGTACTGCCAGCAAACCTGCCCCAGCATGGGCTCCCCTTTCCATGGGTCCACAGGTCCTGCCAAGAGCCTGCTCCAGCATGGGGTCACAACCTCCTTTGGGGATCCATTTGTTCCAGCATGGGGTCCTCCAGGGGCTGCAGGTGGATCTCTGCTGCACCATGGACCTCCATGGGCTGCAGGGGCACAGCTGCCTCACCATGAGCTGCACCACGGGCTGCAGAGGAAACTCTGCTACAGCGCCTGGAGCACCTCCTGCCCCTCCTTCCTCACTGACCTTGGTGCGAGAGCTGTTTCCCTCACATATTCTCAGTCCCCTTGTCTCTGTAATTTGATCCTGCACAAAAACCGTTTACTTCTTAAATATTTAATTACAGAGGCTTTACTGCTCTGGTTGATTGGTTTTGTCTTGGCCAGTGGTGTATCTGTCTTGGATCTGGCTCTCATTGACCAGGGAACATATAGGAGAAACTTCTAACAGCTTATCACAGAAGCCCCTGTAGCGATCCCCTGTCCCCCTGCTGCCAAAACCTGGGCACACAAACCCAGTACAGTGGATTATAAGGTAGGTGGATGCTTGACTGGACCACCAGGCTCAGTGGCTTGTGGCAGCAGTACGAAGCATGGCTGGTAGCATGTCTTTAGTCACTGAAGACCCAATTGGAGCCAATACCAATTTAATGTGTTTGTTAATAAACTGATAGATGGACTAGAAAGCACTCAGAACTAATTTGCAGATGATACAAAATTAAGAGAGCAGTCAGGTGGAGGGCAGGACTGTTATTTGGAGAGACCTCAGTAGACTGGAGGAGTGGTCTGACTGAAGTTCAGTGAAGGGCCAAATCCTGCCTTTTGGGAAGAAAAATCCCATGCACCAGTACAGGCTGCAGTCCAACTCATCAGAAAGTAGTTTTGTAGGAAAATATTTGGAGTTCTGTTGCAAAAGAGGGCAACAGCTCTCTGGGCACTATGAGCAAGAATGTAGCCTGCAGGTTGCAGGAAATAATTGTTCCTCTGTAATTAGCACTTGTGTGAACACATCTGGAGCACTGTGTCCATACACCTCAGTGAATTTTGTTTCCTCTAGAAGGAGTAGATTATTAAGAGATTGGGAAGAATAACCTCCAAACAGCAGATTTTGGCAGATAATACAGATAAAAAATGTTATTGCATACCATGAAAGTTATTGCTGGTGTGCTGATGGCCAACTTATATCTTGCTCACTGTCTACCTTTATTTCCCTCTCAAAAGGTACAAAGAAAATAATTTAGCAACAGATTTGGACATAGATTAAGAATTAATTCTCTATTTGAATAGCCACTCAGAGTGCAGGAGGGTTATCATGTTGTAAATATATTGTATGTATTATGTAATTCATGTCTAACCATTTGGTTCACTGTGTTATTCAGAATTCTGTGTTTAGAACTTACTTGCCATTGGCCATAGTAGTATTTATTGGATAGATATTTTGACATAGTTCTCACACTTAGAACTTGGGTAGGAGGTTTAGAAATTTCTCTGTCCTGTCAAGCAAAGTATTTTTTCATTTTCATAAGTTTCCTGAATTCAGATTTTTTAATTATATTTGTAGAGGAGGAAATTTCAGATCATCATCCAGCCATTGTTGTAGTCTTGGCATTACTCTATGGTCCTTTTTGCCTTGTCTTTGATGACTCTTCCTTCAGTATGATTTTGATGAGAAAAATAACTAATGTGGAAGTTGTGAAATTCCACATGTGAGTTACTCAGAGTTAAGCATGGCCGGAAAGAAGGCACTTGAAAAGTAGTGATTGATACATATGTACAAAGCAGATGTTATACATCTCTCTAAATAAAATATTTATAGAATTTCTCTTTGCCAGAATGTTCATATAAACTATGCGTAATATTAAGTATGTTCAAGATGCAGGTCTGCTCATCAACATGGAATAGATCTACCATGAGATTCTGCAGGAGTGTAGCTCAACTCCACCTTGCTAGTTATGATGCCAAACCACTCTGAAATCACAGGGCCCAACAAAGGTCTTCTGGACAAAGCCAGTCAAAGGCCAGTTAATGTAGTGGGAATTCTGAGAGAATTCAGAGGGAATTTATGGTTCCATCCATAAATTTTGTTGTTTTCCATAAAAATTTTAATCAAGACCTGTCAATTTATTTGGTGGCAGAGAGTAAATGCCTCACTTCCTACTATACTTGTAATAAATCAATCAGCAGAGAAGCTTATTGAAACAATTGTATCACAAAAATATGTATTCCAGCTGCCTGTTATATTTTATCTGGCCACACAGCACTAGTGGTCTGGTATAGACATAATTACTAACCACAAATGTAAAAGATAATTCATCCTATTGGCTGGGATTTGTAGGCTATAAGTCCTACATTTTCTGAATACAGAGGTGTTATTCAACAGGTCAGATAAGCCACATTTTAAAATTGCCTGGATCTGCTCCTTCAAAAATTCCTGGGCACCCTGCAGCTCTGCTGCAGATGCTTCCCCTGTAGGTAAATGAGGTTAAAAATCTAAGAATTTAGGAAAATGATTCTGTACTGGATCAGAATAAAGGCCTATCTAGGCTTGCACTCTCTCTGCAGCAAGGACTAGTACAACATACAACAGGAATATAAAGACATAACTATAGAGAAAATATATTCTGAATCTATAATATATAGTGTACATATTTTCTCACTTTTTCTCCTCTATATTAGAAGAAAAGAATGTAAGCACAGAGTAAGTATATAGAAATGTTTCCTCTAAATAGTCTTCTAGCATGTGGTTAACTGTGGTCTTGCAGCTTACTGAGTCATCATGTGGAGTCCCTTGTATTTAAAAGTCTTTGATGGACTTTTCTGCACTAAATTTGCCTGAATCTACTAAATGCAGGTAAAGGTTTAGCAGTGTTCAATGAGATATATCCTGAAATAGTTGACCTCAACACATATACTGAATTATGCTGAATGCTAAGATTTTTTCCTCTATATCTGATGGATGTTTTAATGAAATATGTGTTCCGGTTTTGGAAACTTGGTTCTTATTTTGATTAATAAAAGGATACCTGTTTGTATTTTGCAGTTTAAAGATATATGGGCCTGAGGCAAAGTCAGAGTAGAAGAATAGTTGCAGAAGTCATTACAGAGGACAAATTCTACGTGCTCTTGAATGAAATTAAAAATGGGTTTAGCCCTGGGAATGAAAAATCATTCATTTGTCTAATGTAGCAAATAAATGTTGCAGATGGTTCTAACTTCAGGAGAGGCATCTGGACAAATAAGGCATGACTCACATTTTTCCCTATTTTATTCAATTTCTTATTTCATGTCATGAAAGATTGCAAATGAATAACTGATGCCATTAGAAAAGCACATTATTGACTTTCTTTAACTTGTAGTTGGAAAAAAAATTGCTGAGAAAGAACTCTCCTGTGATTTTTTACCATTAAGAATATTTTGAAAGCTTTTGACCTAGTTAATAAATTCTTTAAACTTTTATAATTTATTGCCAGTATATTACGTGTTTTGGAAAGCTATTATTTAAACTTTATTTATTATAAATGCATTTAACAATGGAGAGGGCTTAATTCCCCTATATACTTGGTTCGATTAGGATAGATTTAATGTTTTTCATAGTAGGTTGTATGGTTCTAAGATTGGTATTTGTGACCAAAATGGTGTTGATAATACACCAGTGTTTTAGTTACTGCTGAACAGTGCTCACACAGCACCAAGCCCATCTCATGATGTCCTGGCAGTGAGTAGGCTGGGGGCCAGAGAAGTTGCGAGGGACAGCTGACCCCAACCAACAGAAGGAGTATTCCATAACATAAGATGTCATGTCCAGCAGCAAAAGCTGGAGGAAAGAACCAGGAAGGGGGGATGTTCAGAGTGATGTTGTTTGTCCTCCCAAGCATCTATTCTTACACACAGTGGAGCCTGCTTTCCTGGAGATGGCTGAACACCTGCTGATAGGAAAGGGTGAGGAAATGACTTGTTTTGCTCTGTTCACATGCAGTGTGGTGATGTGTAATCCTGCCTGGACAGAGTGCCTACTTGTCATAGGTTAGCAAGCATAGTCCCGGAAGGGATGTCCTTGCTGAGGGGTGCTTACAGTTTCCTCTGGGAACTGATAGAACCTATCAGCTGGCCAGTTTGAATATGGACAATTCTTTAAGCCACTTAAAGTTGTGACCGCCTCTGTGATCCACACTTAAGAATAGACAAACTCCCCCCCAGCTCTCTCTCATTTCCGGCGCTGGGACAGGTGGCTGCGGGCCCCATGTGGGGGCCAGTGGGCCTGGCCCAGGCCCTGCTTGGGCCAGGCCAGGCCGGGCCACGGCCATCCTGGAGCTGATGGACCTGTTCCATCCGTGGAACCCCCCCCACTGCCTTGCCGTGGGCAGCCGGAGCGGCTTGGCTCTCCCCCCTCTCCATTGCGATAAGAAAAATTCAACATTCCAGCTGCAAAGCTGCAAGGCTGAGGTGAGATTAACCCTTTTATTGCTGTGAAGAGCTGAAAACCTGAGGGAAGAGAGAGAGGAGATGTTTAAAGCTGAAATTCTGTTGTGAAGCTATGATATATCAGAGTATCCCGTTGTAATTTCATGAAGCTATGGGGGGTGGAGTGTTCAACTCGTAAGCAAAGCACCTGTGCTGAGATAGGCAGATGCTGACGCAGCTGTAATTTCATGAGAAGTTTGGACAGGGAGAGATGGAAGCGATGAGGACTTTTGCTCCAAATGGAAAAGGAGAAAACCTCAGTTCCTAGAGATGCCCCCAGAGATAGTCCTAACGATGAAGTTAAGTGAAGTGGTTAGTAATTATGTCTATACCCTGGGCCAGGGAAGGAGAAGGGCCTCTGTTTTTGTTTCTGAATGGCTCAACCTTAAAATTGTACCCCAAAAAAACTTCAAGAGTGGACCCTCGAAAGCAGTTGTGGGAAAAGCTGCAAGTCGGGGGAAGGGACTCACATGCGAGCAGAGAGACTCCTCTTCCTAAATGGACTGAACAATATTTGGAAGTGGGCGGCTGTCTCGTTGTGATAATGTTTTCATAGCATGAGCAAGAAGAGACTTCTCTTTCTAAATGGACTGAACAAGGTTATTATGGAAGTGGTAAACAGACTGAACATCTTAAGGGTTGTCTTTTTACATTGTCAGTGGGAGAAGGGAGGAAGGTGGGGGGAGGAGGAGAGTTCTGAAGGTGGTATAATTTTTTTTTTCCTCTTTTAGGTCTGTTAATAAACTTCTTTATATTTTTTCAAGTTTGGTGCCTGCTTTGCATTTCTCCTAATTCTTATCTCACAGAAGATAAAGAGTAATGAGTATTTTAGACCAAACCACTACACTACTAAAGCTGACATACATCTCCCTCTCCTCAACTGGACAGGGTAGAGAAAATATAATGAAAAGCTCATGGATCCTTATAAGGACAGGGCTAACATTGGTTCTGTTGAACATGGACGAAGCTTCTAGCAGCTTACAGAAGCCACTCCTGTATCCCCCTACCACCCCCAAAAATCCCCCAAACCCCCCACCTTGGATGCAAAACCAAAACACACCTTTGCTTTATCTATTAAACTTGTCTTAACCCAAAAATTTGCTCATTTTTACCATTCCAATTCTCTCCACTACCCCACTGGGGAAAGTGAGTGAGAATCTGTGTAGGGCTGAGCTGCTTAACAGGGTTAACATACAGCATTCTATATTTTTTTATAGATTTCCTGTCAAATATATTTGGAAAATAATTTCAAGTTGTACTTCATACTGGTATGGGTTTTGCTGCCACTGCTGGTAGCACTAGCCTGCTACTCTTGTGCCATAATATTTATTAAAACACAGACTTGTTGACATAAACCTGCTTATTAAAGGTCTTGTGTAAAGTATGTGGCCTGGGCCAGAATATAGAAGAAAATTGTTTCTCTTGAGATTGTGAAGTTCATTTGTGCATTGCTCTGTTGGGGTGGGTCAGCCTGCTCTTGGGCTGAAACCATCAAATGTCAGTCACCAGAAGAGATTACTGAGGTCTAGGTTACCTCCCCCTGGGTGGCTCCCAATCCTAAATTACCTCCCCCTGTTCCAGAAAGTTCTCCCTTTTTTAGTTATTAATTGGTTCCCTGTTATGACTCCTGCCTCCCTGTTTTCCCCATTTGTTCTGAAAAATTGTATCCTCCCCTCTGCTTGTACCCCATTGGTTGTTTTCCCTTTCCCTGCCTTACTCCACCCCCCATAAAGGGGGCTAGCCCGCGTCTCCTCGGGGCTTTTGCTGGTCCCTGATCCCTCTTGCAAATAAACCTGTTGGAACTCACACCTGAAGCCCCTCCCTCCTTCTTTGCCTCCGGGCTAACGCCAGCCTGATCATCCGCTGCCTGCCGTGTTTCCTCTGAGGAGGAGCCAGCGCACGCACCCATCTCACGCTGATTCCACTGAGCCGTCCAGCGAGGACGCTGTGGAGGCCAACGCTGTGTCCCCTCTGCCCGAGGGCACGCCGGGGCTTGTGCTGACAAGCCCCCGGTTGCGTTATTGCTCAATTGATTTTGTCCCAGAAATATAGGCATTCTTCCTTGAATCTCTAATGAATAATCTGGAGACAATTGTCTCCACTGTGTAAGGCTAGCTTGGACTGGACATCTACATTTGGAGTCTGAATTTAGATAAAAATAAATTGTATTAGAATTCTTAGAATCAAACCCCTTAATTTAGTTAAGGGATGGGGATGTCCTTAACAGTAATTACATTCCTTCAGTGTCTGAGCAGCAAAATAGGAAAAAACATATACTGAACAAAGTGTAGAAATATTACAAAGTACTGAATTCTGCTGCTATTGTATATGCAGAAGGCACTTTGTATTTTAAGTTGCTCATATTTATCTTTACTTCTTTACTTACTTTACTTACTACTTAGGTAGCTAAGTAGCCCCTAAAATATGTATTTGAGTGACTTTCTACCTTTCCACTATCTTTACATTCCCACAAGTGATAAAAGCTGAAATTATTTCCTACAACAAATTTCTCACTGTAGAAAGGAGAGTTTGTGAAGGTTGGAGATAAAACATTTCAGTCAAACTCTGATTGAGAAGTTACCTATCAGGCTGTGAATCAGATGCAGTACTGTAGTTCTGTACTTTGAGAAGATTCCTAAGTGGTAGCTGTGGAGAAAAAGATTTTCTGTCAATACAGGAATGATATGTAGTATATTCAGAGTTTTAAATTGTGTTAGAGTCTACAGTCCCTTGAAATAAATGGAAAATATCCTCTTGAATACATTAGTGACTTCAATGCAGCACTTCAATCACAGCATAACCTCAGGATAAAAAGAAATTGCACATGTGGTTAACATCAGGATTGCTGTTCTAGATCTGTGACAGCAGCTGTATGACCAGTCATGTTGAGACTCATTGTTGCCCAAATAAGGAAGAAACCAAACAAAAGTAAGGACATCTTAATTTAAAACATTTTTCATCACTTCAGCATAGAATTTCCTAAATATTAATAGTGGTAATTTTTTTCTCAAGAGTGATTATAAGAAGTAAACTTTGTCTTCGTTCCACAGGCCAGGAAGTGAGATAAATATGTCTATTTAAGATTGAATTGTCTAAAACAATAAACAGATTTGTGACTGCTTTCGTATAAGAAGACCATAAAACTGTAAGATATGGAAGTTACAATAGAAAAATATAAATTCTGGAGTATTAGAGGATTTAAAAACCAATAGGATATGTAACTTGATGCTGTTTTTCATGTAAATTATCTGGAATATAAATGTGAGAAATTACAAAGCCGTTCTCACACATATCTAGCAAAATCATTTCCATAGAATTATCAGGAGTCAACTATTTACATTCTTTTCAAAGGTTTATGAATGTATAGATTTATGAAAGCTTGTAAACTTATGAAAAGGATATTGACCAGTTGAAGTTGTGGCAGTACAACGAAGTTCCCACTGATTGGAAAAGGGGAAACATAATCCCCTTTCTTAAAAAGAGGAAGAAAGGAAGACCCAGGGAACTACAGGCAAATCAGGCTCTTCTCTGTGCCTGGCAAAGTCGTGGAGCAGATCCTTCTGGAAACTATGCTAAGGCACATGGAAAACTAGGAGGTGATTTGTAACAGCTAAAATGGCTTCACTAAGGGTAAATCATGCTTGACAGAATTGGTGGCCTTCTAGGATGGGGTTACAGTGTTGGTGGATAAGGGAAGAGCAGCAGGTGTCATCTACCTGGACTTGTCCAGAGTTTTTGACTCTTGCAGGGCATCCTTGTCTCTATCAGAGGAAGTGTTGGGGTTGTTCAGTCTGGAGAAAAGAAGGTTCCTGGGAGACCCTACAGCAGCCTCCTAGTACCTAAAGAAGACCTAAAAGAAAGCTGGAAGGGGTTTTTTAACAAGGGCATGAAGTGATAGGACAAGGAGTAATGGTTACAACCTGAAAGAGAGTTGATTTACATTTGATATTAGGAGAAAACTCTTTACTGTGGGGGTGGTGAGGCACTGGAATAGGTTTCCCAGAAAAGCTGTGGATGCTTAAAATATTCAAGGCCAGGTTGGACGAGGCTCTGAGCAACCTGGTCTAGTGGAAGATGTCCCTGCCTATGGCAGGGGGGTAGGAACTATATGATCTTCGAGGTCACTTCCAACACAAACATTTTATAATTCTGTGATTTTAAATTGCTAAGTATTTGAGAATATGCGTCTGTTATTGGCAAGTAATTCTGCTGAAACAATTGACACAGTCAGAGAGGACTATGATAATTTCTTTCACCTAATGTAATATTTTTTTTAAACCAGGATATCACTGATATACTTCTTATTGGCTGTTATTAAGATTGTCTGGTACATTGCCTAGAAGATGTCATTCTAAACAAATATCCTTTTTTGATCAATATTCATAGGCAATTGTAATACAGTGAAACTACCCCATCCAATTTCAGGCAAAGGCAAATTCCAATTTAAAATGGCATAGGAGGAGATTAGTCCTAGAATTGAAAAACTGATAAACAAAAGATAGATAAAGTCATGAATAGGAATCATTAGGGTCAAAAACAATTAAATGAGTGGTTCAGGAAATGTTGTCAGGATCAGTTTTGTTTAGTGGTAAAATGTTTTAATTTTAAATAATTGTATGTACATTTGCTGTATTTCCAGGTTATGGAAACTATTGTTAATATAGGAAAGGATCAGATTTTCATACAAATAGATGTAGATAATCTGGTAGATTAGAGTAACAGAAATGGGATAACACTTTAGTGGTAGAAATTGTTAAGTCTTTCTGCTTGAGAGTCAGGGAAGAGAGTAAGATTCTTGAGGTACTAGATGACATGAATGTAATAATAATGCAGTAGACTAATATGACTTTAGAGTAGAATCTTTATTAGAAGTAAGAAAAAATTAGTATAACTTTGAAAAATATTCCTGATACTTTACTATGTTCTATTCTGACAATAAGAATTTAGACTGTGTCTTGGGGTGACTGTATGATACTGTATTCCCTATCATCTGCTCTATGCCCAGACATGAATTCTATGCCTCTCTGTGCCTTTAAAGCTAGATAAGGGAGAGGGGGGGAGTGTTGCTATGACCCAGCCCACTGCGGGGCTGGGGCAGCGAGATGCCAATCAATCCCAGCCCCTCCCCTGGATCGAGTTTCCCCAAGACACAGACTCGGAGTGTGGGTTGAGGGGCAGCTCAGAAGCCTAAGCCGCACCCCCCAGGGCTGCGCCCAGGTCCAAGCCTCCCCCTGTTTGGGAAAATTCTTGGTTACTCAGTTGTTCATTTTTGTTGTATCTCCCGCCTCCCGGCTTCCCCCGTTCATTTGTGTTGAATTGTATCCTCCCCCTGGCTTGTAACTCATTGGTTGCTTTCCCCTTTCCCCACGGTTTTCAAACCCTGTATAAAACTGAGGAAAAGCCTCTCAGCAGCATCCCATCCAATCCCAGTTTAAGAACATTTCCATGTTCTGGTTGAGAAACTTCAGACAATAAACATGTTAGAAGTCAGGCCAGAACAGCCTCTCTCTTCCTTTACCTCTGAACTAATGTGAGCTGATCCCGTCAGCTCCTGCCGTGTTCCCTCTGCAAAGAATCCAGCTAGCTAGCTCAGCGAGCGGCTCTTTTCCTGATGCCAAAGTCGGTTCAGCGATGCACGGAAGTAACGCAGCTGGACTCTGTCTGATCGAGGGCACGCCAGAGCTCATGCCACGAGCACAGAACTGCGTTAGGGGAGAGCCGGTGGAATTCTTTTGGCGCTGTGTTCAACACACAGATAAGCTCGCTGGCTTCTCCTGCCCGGCTGCTCTGCTTCTGCAGCAGGGAAGAGTTACATTCCTTTTGCTTTTTATCTAGTTTTTTGTTTGCTAGCTAAAGTATGGAGCCCTGGGACTTTGGCTTCTTCTCTTCTGAAAGTGTTCAGAACACTAGAATATCAAAACTTCACTGGGAGGCCTTTCCACCGAGGCCCGGAGGGGGCCACGCTGAATCCCAGCTCTGAAGAGGAGAAAGCCACAGCCACAAAGGACTCTGAAATCTGCCCAGGTTCTCTCCACAGCGAGAGGTTTTATTATTTAGCAATATTCTTTCTTTTTTTCCTGTGCCTGCATGCGCTTTACTTGTTAAATAAATAGCATTTTTTTCATTTTTCACTTTCCTCCGAGGAATTTGTTCCTGAACCTCGTGGAGAAGGGATGGCTGTAACCTGTCTTCTATCAGGGGACGTTCATTTCTGATGTTCCTCCGAATTTGTTTCAAACTGGGACAGACTGCAAAAAGTATTGTCAAAGATAATTCTGTGTATTCAAATATTAAAGGCATAAAAGAAACACCATTATCCATAATGCACACTAGATAAATTATGCACTGTGATAAACAATAAAATATATGTATTATTTATTAATCTATATTATATGTATCATGCATGTGTGTGAGCACTTGCTTCCCATGGATTTAAGTAAAAAAATTTACTAAGCAAGAAGAGTAAGAGTCACCAAGATAAGCAGGATCCTAAAAGGAACTACACAAAGTTGCCAGACTTACAGCTGTGAGTGGAAGATTTCTCTAGTCCACCCTTGAGGCAGAGCTGCTTTGCCAAGTCAAAGAGAAGAGATCAAAGGCCATGAAGGTACTGGGGAACTCCCTGGGCCTAGCAAAGGGTAAAGTTAGTTAAATGGTCAAATGTTGCCCAAAAATACGCCAGTGCAGGTAGGAGGGTTACAGCACAAACTTCAATGGACTTTTCTGGGCTTCAGTTACCATCTCTGTGAAGGGCCAGACTCAGCCTTTGCAGTAACTTTAGTTCCTCAGGGGGATGTGGCATTTACACCATGGAATACAGTAACCCAGTGCAATAAATTGAATTTTAGTATATTTTTCATATATTCTGTATGTGACTGACATGCAGCCTTTGGTGTTGAGGCTGTTGCATGTAATATGTATGGAAAGTAAATCAGAAAATCAGAGAGCATGAAATCATTATACCTGAAGGTTATCTAGTGAGAATAAAGAAATGTGCAATCATTTTCATTGGCATCTGTTACTATATAGCCTGGAGATGGTGTTGCTAGCCATTTGGAGAATAACTGTTTTCTTCTCTAAGTATATAAAGTTTCAATTTTGCCTTAGGGATTTAAAAAGTATTATTGTTGATTCAGTTTTCATTTGCCAAGGATATCTTAAATGTGTGCCAAGAGGCAGACACAATTGTTTGGAATATCATAGGTAGACACTTCAGGAAGAAAAGGAATTTTAAAAGGGCATTCATTTTGATGGCTGTGATTATTATAATTGCCTCATAGCAAAAACAGAAATTACCATCTCCCTTAATCCTTTATGTGTTTTATTCTTTGTAAAGAGAAGGTTTTTTTCTGCTAACAGAGAGGATTTTTTTAAGCAAATGGAAACTCCTGATTTTACTTAGGAAGAAATAAATTTTCAAAGTCATGTTCTAATGATTAGATATTAATGAAATTCACAATTAATACAAGGTACTGTAAGGTATTCTCCTAGATTCAAGTCATTCACCCACACTTCAAAAGCAAAGAGACAAAGTCCATATGTCTGATCCAAGAAAAGGATTGTAGGAAGATCATATTAGTTATAAGTAGTGATTTTTAAGTGCCTTTTGAACTGCATCCAAACAGTAGTTGATGGAAATACCGGTATTTGGTTAAATACCAAATATATTGGTTAAATATACCTTAAAATTATTGAATTTGGATCCTTAGCTTCTACTAGGATCTCGCACATATAAGAAGCAACATTATTGCCTCAAAAGCTGCAGATAAGACTCTATTGAATATAATTTTAAACTTTTCCTCCTTGGCAGCAAAAGAAAGGCTTTGCTGTCCAACCTAAGGATTTTGAAAAGAAAATAAAAGCTTTCATTAAATCAGGAAGAGGTAGTATAACACTGTTCTTCACCACAGAGCAAGACTGAGTTTTTACATTCAACATATCTGAAGTGAGGACCTGCACAGGTGCAGCTGTAACTGGCATCTATTCAAAGGAACTGGCTTATTTTGGTTTTTATTCTATATAAGGCATTTACAAATATTAGTATGACAAATTCAAACACTCAAAAACAAGGTAGTAAAGTATTGTCTGGATTAAAGTTGGCTGTATAATGTTACTCTGATTAGATAACAGTAACAAATTAAGTTGTTGGAGACAGGTCTTGAAGTTATCTGCCAGAGAGACCACAGTTTATTTCTTGGTCCTTCCACAGATGTAGTGTAATGTTTAAAGTAAACAAACTTTTTAAAATGTAACCATCACTGTTGTCTACTAGATCAGTCTTTCCAAAATTGTAAGCATTCAGAAAGATGGTTGCAAATCAGGAAATGCATGTTATGTAATATTAATTACACTGCTAGCACAAATTTTTCATTGTTTGCCCAAATTGTCCATATGCTGCTGATTTGTGTGCTAATAATATCATCCAGTACCCCACAGTGCAAAGCCACTATTTTCCATTAGGCAGCCCTGTATTGCATTGATAATCACCAGATGAGGTAAACTACAAATCAGTTTCACTGTAGGTCTGACTAGTGTGAAGGGAAGGTCAGGTGAGGTCATGTTTTGCACTAAGAAAATAAGGTACCAGTTGGAAAAGGGAGCAGTATCCATGAAGGCAGAAGGGATCTTAGGAAAAAGGGAAAGGGAAGCTGAATCCTTAAAGGCAATCTTAACATCTAAGCATAACAGGTATGTATATTTGTTTATGCACTGTGAATGTGCTAATTAAGTTTCCCTGTGTAGTCTTAATTATAGCTTCACTAGACTTTTTTCATTTGTTCTTCTGATGCTGACTTCTTTGTACCCATGTCTTTCTTTTTAAAAGAAAGCAGATATTGATAGGATATCATACTGGTGATTAGCAGGAGTGGAATCCAAAGCTACGTCTTATTAGGAAATGACTGTGTGTCCACTTTGCAGAAAAACTGATGTTCACTGTAGACATTTTGTGGGAATTCGCTTCTTCTTTGGTCCCATGGATTGGCTGCCATTAGCAAAAGGAACAGACTCAGGATGCATCCCTTGGTTTACTTCCACACAAAAGGAGTCCAGTTTGTAATCACTACTCAAAGACAATCATGCTGAAAAAAGTGGAGATTATGGGGAGGTTTATTTCAAAAGTCCATATCCAATCTGTTAAATATTATGACAAAGACAGCCGTTATACCAGCTACACAAATCCTTACTTTTGGAGCTACCAGAGCAATTGATAACAGTGCTGTGCTGACAGCCTCTCTGCGAGCACACAAAGTAGCAGATGTCACAGGTACAGGCAGGCAGCCAAGGGCTAGTGAGACCTAAATTGATTTGATTCTGTTCTGAGCACTGAAGAAGAAAGCTTTTAACTGAGTGAAGGCTTTTCAACCAGTTTTCTTCCAAGCCTGACTCTGTCCTATTTTTTCCTAATGGCAGAATTTCCCCTCTGTTTCTCTATTGCAGTTCCAACATGCACCTTATCTCATTTCAGTTTCACACTTCTTGCTCCTTTTTCTGTTCACGTACAGGGAGAAGTAGCTCTCGTTTTTCTTTTGTATGCTCATCCAATCTCTCCTTTTGCTTACTCCTTAAGTCCTGAGCCAAGATTTTTCATTAATGTTACAGAGACAGATGGATTCTGATGAGTATATAGGATACAAATAAACAATTTTTAAAACATTTTTTTCCTTTAAAAAAAAGAATAAAACCTTGCAGCTAAATTAGCAATGACTTGTATTTTCAACGCAGAATGGCAAGCTGATGAAATGTTTTTAAACAAGAGACAAATCTAACATAAATAATGTAATGAATCTGATATTGATAAAGTTTCTGTGCTTGCAAAACATATGTGTGACAGATACTGTGCTAGTCATCAAATTTAAATAATTTCTTTTTTTGTCATGAGCCTGAAGAAGAGAATACCCAGAGTGGTTTTTGGCCTTCTGTTGAATTGAAATCGTAAAAATGCACAGCCACAACTCGCATGGCTACCTTAGGCTACTTATGTTGATGTACCACTGATGTACATGATTGAATCTAGCCCATGCATCTTAAAAAAAATACATACAGGTATCTTAGAAGGTAAGAGTCATTGACAGTGTGCTGCTTACTTTCCAGTAGGAATCAAACCATGACAGTCTTTTTTGGCATACAGTGTGGGGTGTTGTTATTTCAAAGGGTTCAAGATAATGACAGATGTTCCAGATTGAATTTATAGATATATGTTCCCTCTTGTGCTGTTTATCACCTCTGGTATGGAGAATGATGGCTGAAGTATAAATGTAGGGAGGCCTGGCAGATAGATTATATCACAGGCAGATATAACCCAAGCTGTCTACCCCAGAGATGACTTTCCAGCGGGGGAAGACATGCAAACAATCAGTGTGATCGATAATGCAAGCTTCATTTATTAGCAATACAGAGGCACTTATATAGTGTGAAAGTATACATGCTTATCAGTTCTTTAAACTTACGAAAGCGCATTCTTACTTCGACATAATTGGGTTAGATAAAAGACTACATTTGGCAAGCTTCTATTATTTATGTTTTGTCTTGAGAGATCAAAGATTTTCCTCCCTTCTCATGGTCAGCATATCTTTATCAGAACAGCACTGTACCTCCTAAAAACTCCCTTTTGGTTCTCAGGCCTGTTTCTCACGCAGGCATTTTCTCATGTAGGCTTTTTCTCGTGCAGGCCTTTGCTTGCAGGCTTTTGCTTTGTGCAGTTCTTTTATTGATTTGTCTTTATCAATAATCTATGTCCCTGATCCTCTAACCATTCTCCAACACCCCAGCATATTTTTTATGTCCGCCATGGGGACTTTATCCCTTTCCTCAGTACATAAAAGTTCTGATAGGCCATGGAGAGCTTGATAGGCATATCCTCTAGTGTTGACTAACCAGATGGCTTTTGCTAAATGCTTTTCCCAATGCTTGGAAGTCCAAGCACACATTGCCCTCAGTGTAGTCTTCAGAAGTCCATTTTATAATTTGATTTTCCTGGAGACTGATGCATGATAGGGGTTGTGATGTAGCCACTCAATGCCATGTTCTTTGGACCAGCTGTCTATGAGGTTGTTTCAGAAATTAGTCCAGTTGTCTGACTCAATTGTTTCTGCGGTGCCATGTTGCCATAAGGCTTTTCATGTCCCCAGGATAGTGTTCTGGATAGTGACATGGGACGTGGGATATTGCTTCCAGCCATATGGTGGTTGCTTCAACGCTGTAAACACATCATGCTTCCCTTGGCAGGTTTGCAGGAGTCTGATAAAGTCAGCCTAGCACACCTCCACGTAGTAAGATTTCAACCATTGTCCCCCATACCAGAGAGACTTTAACAATTTGGCTTGCTTGACCGCAGCACTGCTCCATGTTCATGGATAATGAGTGCAACAGCGTCCATGCTAAAGCCACCCCATGATCACGAGGCCATCTCCGTAGTGTATCTCTTCCTTGATGGCCATAAGTGTCATGGCCACATAAATAATTCACCAGTCCAGATCCACCTGAGCCATTTCAATCTTATCAGCCTGATCCACCTGCTGGTTGTTCAGATGTTTTCCAGTGGCATTTGCTTGAAGCACTTTTACGAACAGCGGTATCTTGCAACAATGCAGCACCCCAGATGGGTTTGCCTCTGCACGGCCAGTTGCACTCTTTCCCTTGCTATAAACATCCCCACAGGGTATTCCACCACCAGCCAATACAGAGATAGAGCACTGGCCATTTCTTTTGGTCAGCAATGTCTAAAGTTAGCAGGATGGCTGTCATTTCTGCAAATTGGCCTGATTCATCTCCTACTTTCTGCAACTTACTGAGTAAGGCTTCATGTAGCTGTTTTCTATCTCTGATGCTTTCCTACAATACAACAGGACACATCAGGGAGTAACCCTTGGTGCTTTCTTCCAGAGGCTCCAGATAGGGTCATTCTTCCAGCATGTAGTAAAGCCCACATTATTTTATATCTTTTCCTGCCTGGATGGGCCCAAGAGCTACTGCATGAAATGTCTCCCAAATATTTTGTTCAAAGGCTAGATGTTTCTCAGCGCCCTATAGGAAATTTTTCTTCTGGTGCGTCACTTGATAGAGAGGGCTTACATTCAGACTATAATTTGGAACATGCATTCTCCAAAAACCCACAGTGCTTAAGAAAGCTTTGAGTTTCTTTTTTGCTAGTTGGTGGAGATGACGTTTTGTTGATCACATCCATTGGGATGTGCCCAACATCCATATTGTCATTATATTCCTAAAAACTGGTTCTCCTGTGTGGCCCATTTATGTTATTTTGTTTTATGGCAAAAGCAGGTTTCAGAAGTATTTTGGACTATTTTCCTTCTTCCCTTTCTCAAAAAAGTCTGCTCTGTTGCCCATGATGATGTTATCAATGTGTTGCAGGTGTTCAAGAGCTTCACCCTGCTCCAATGCAGTGTGGATTGGCCCTATGGCAGATGGTAGGGCAGTGTTTCCAACCTGGGGCAGTAAATTATGTGTACGGGATGCTCATTCAAGTGGAAGCAAGCTGGGTCTGATGTGCCAGGCAACTGAATTCAATCCACACAGTCCAGTAAACCCAGTTGTTCTCTTCCTCCACCTGGCTGGAGGCAAGGCCCCTCTAGTCCTGGTCATAGTATTCATAATTCGCTTCCTAGAAATAAGATTCAGAAGTCCCTTTATTAAAATCATAAGTCAGAACAGCCCTTCTGTTTGGTCTGAGGAACTTCCCACTGGAAACTGGAGCACATATTTTCCTGGAAGAACCCCTTTTGTGATTATTTTTTAAACCACAATGAACCCACCAAATTCACTGTTTCATTTCCCACCTAAACTCTACAGGGGAGAGAAACATTAATGAAAGACTTAAGATAAAGCCATTGAGAAATCACTCACCACTCATCATCACAGGTAAAACAGACTCAACATGGAGAGTAGAGTGACAAGAAATAAACCCAAATCTTAAAACACCTTCCCCTCAATTCTCCTTTCTTTCCAGGCACAACTTCCATCCTGATTTTTTTCTCTTCCTCCTCCCCCACAGCAATGCAGGGGGATGGGGGATGTGGGCTGTGGTCAGTTTATCGCATGTCTCTGCTGCTCCTTCCTCCTCAGGAAAAGGACTGAACACACTCTTCCACACACTGCCCCAGTGTGGAGTCCCTCCCAACACTTCTCCCACCTGGCTTCTTCCCACACACTGCAGTTCTTTAGAAACTGTTCCAGTGTGGATCTGTTCCACATGGTCCAGTCCTTCAGGAACAGTCTGCTGCAGCTTGGATCCCCTGCAGAGTTACAAGTCCTGACAGCAAAGTTGCTCCATCCAGCATCGGCTTGGGTCCACAGGTCCTGTCAGGGGCCTGCTCCAGTGTGAGCTTCTCAGAGGGTCATAGCCTCCATTGAGCTTCCACTTGCCCTGGCATGGGATCCTCCAGGGGCTGCAGGTGGACCTCTGCATCCCTGTGATCCTCCATTGGCTTCACGGGGACAGCTGCCTCACCATGGTCTGCAGGGGAATCTCTGCTACAGCACCTGGAGCACCTGCTCCCCCTCCTTCCTCACTGACCTTGATGTCTGCAGGGCTGTTTCTCTCACCTGTTCTCCTCTTTCTTGGCTGCAAGTGTGCAGTGCTTCTTTTGCCCATTATTACTAATTTTATCCTAGAGGTGCTTCCACTGTAGCTGTTGGGCTCTGCCTTGGTCAGTGGTGGGTCTGTCTTGGAGCTGGCTGGCATTGGCTCTGTCAGACATAAGGAAAGCCTCTAACTGCCTGTAGCCCCATCCTGCTACTAAATCCTTGCCATACAAATCCAATATACCATACTAAAGAAAGGGATACATCTTACGAAATGAGCCTTGTTGTCTGGTGTTGTTCACCAATCATGCTTAGCAATATATCTTCTAAAATCCATGATCTACTCAACTGACTGGTAAATGATCTCTTATTAGTTATAATAATAAAATTAGAAAGGAGCATCACAATAATTTATTGAATATTGGTGGTGTGCTCATTTTCAAAGCCAGTTAAAGTCATCCTTTTTCCTGAAAAAAAGATATTCTTGTTTGGGTAATCACTCTTCCTTATATGCGTTGAAAAATAGTCATTCATTTGAATAATGGGAGATAAAAGATGAGAGATTCATGAGATGGATACTAGAGCATGGGGAGCTCATCTAATGATGATGAAATCTTTAAGTTTCCCAGAATGGAGACTGGTTCATCCTTTTCCTATATTTGTCAATATTTCTATGGTCTTTCCTCTTTTTCCTCCTGTGTTCTTTTTTTTTTTTTACAGATGGCTCTGAAGTAAAATGATGTTAAGCCTGCCAGAACTGGACATAAATGCTTAAAATGGCTGTTAGATTCCATAAACCACTATTTTAAATCTCCCTTTCACAACACAAGAAATAGAATCGTTTGGGAGGTAGAGATTGAAAATGGAACAAATCTACTTAATTATATGAGTTGAGAAAAACACTGAGTCATTAATATTGGGAGCAAATTAATAAAAAATGGACTATTGGGAGTTAGAATATACAACACTTTTGGTGCGTTGACCCCAGTAAGCAGCTAAGCACCACCAGTTCCTCCCTCACTCTTCCCCAATGGGATGGGAGAGAGAATTGGAAGGATCAAAGAGAGAAAACTCAGGTTTAGATAAAGGTAGGTTAAAGAGTGAAGAGATGAGGGAAATCACCAACACATTTTGAAAAAGCAGTAACTCACCACCAAAGACTGATATCCAAACAGTCCTCAACGTATGGCAACACAGGGAAAACTACTACCCATGTTTTACCACTCAGCATGATCTTTACAGTGTGGAATGCCACTTTGGCTGCTGTGAGTCAGCTGTCATGGCTGTGCTCTCTCCCAGCCTTTTCATTGGTGAGGCAGTGTGAGAAACACAGAAGGGCTTGATGCTGTCCATGCCCTTTTCTACAACTAAAAGATTGCTGTGTTAGCAACACTGTTTAAGTCAGCAGTCTGCTGGTGCACCACATAGGCTGCTATGAAGAAAACTATATCCATCCCAACCCAGTGCATTACAATAGTCAAGAAGTCACCTCTGCCTCAGGAAGTCCTGACACTTTTGAGTGTTGAAAGCTGGATGCTTTTATTTTCTCTCATTCCCCACTTCTCACATATTTTCTTAGAACCTGTTGCTTGTTATCAAAGAAAGAAGACTAGGACAGATGAATTTTGGATCTCCTTCCAGTGAGACTATTCTTCAGGCAGATAGATACATACAGCTTGTGTATTTCATCATTACCACATGGTGGTTAAGAAATAATTTATAGGGCAATGCATTTTAAGCTGGTATTAGCCTAAAATTAACTACTGGACTAAGTTCACTCTGCTCTGACTTGTTTCCACTATCCTTTTATTTCTCTGATAATGTTTTACAGCACCATAATTTAAGATAACTCACAATATTTTCAGCATATGTATTTGTAAGACAATTGTGTTTATGCATATACACTCACCTTGTAATTATATGTGGTATTTTGAGTTCTGTTTTTTTTTTAAGGCAGAGCATATTCTTCTCAATGTACAGGATAAGTGCTTCTTCACTAAAATATCTCTTATAATTAATAAAATATGGATGTAGGCCACACACAACAAGAAAGGCATCATTTGTGATGATATAATCTATTTATTGTGTTGAAATAAACATCCACATGGCAATAAACACACCTGTCAGAGTTTTCAGCTGACTGGCCCCTTACCAGCTTGGTGGCTTTGTAGTTATTTATTGACAAGAATGAAGTCCTCTTCTGTTTCTAACAGACAACACAATGGCACATTAGACAAAGACCTAGCAGCAGTACAGGGATTTGATAAAGGACTGATTGATGTTCTCTTATTTCTTCATTTGCCTACCTTTCCATCTTCAATTTACATACTGCCGTCTGAGAAAGAGACGGCATATACTCTAGAGTTTTTCAATCAATCTTACCTTTCTTCAGCATCATTAAATCACTCAGTTCACCGCTGTGAAAATGATGTGAGTGTCTCTATTTGTTAAAATCTATGATACTCCGACTGTGTAGGGAAACAGTTTCGTTTTACTCCAAACTGGTAGCTACAGTAGACTTCATTAATTTAAAACAAATCAGGTGTGAAGGTTATTTATTGCTTGGCAGATTGAAGACATTTTGAAAAGTTTCTCAGAATGCCTTATTTTGCAACCAAATTGCACTCTCCAAAATGCTTTTTGATTGTTCAATTTTTATTGAAATTAAGAAATAACATAATCTTATCCTTACAAACAAGACCTTTGCTTAAAAACAATTGAAATTATTTGTTCCATGTCTGGTCAGAAGTTAATTAGTAAGGATTTAACAACATTTACTACTACCTGATCAGAGACATAGGATGCTCCCCACCACCATTATTCTCTCCAACCAATTGCTCTATGCCAACATGTTAATCCTTTTTATTCCATGAACAACAGAGGAGTCTCAAGACTGCAGGAATAATCAATATATTCAGGTATTTTCAGGTGCACTTCTCAAGTGCGCAGATATATTGTATTTGAAAGAGGACGTTGGTTATTAAATTCTTATAGCTATTGCGCAGCAATCCTTAATTCTTTACTATGACAAATACTGAACATTATAGGGAATGGTGTTATTATAAAAAGACATTAAAGCACTTGGGATGTTAACTTAGATCATCCTGTAGAAGCTGGAGTGTTTAGCTCCTTATACTGCAAGACTCACAGCTGATAGAAAAGTTATATGGTAAATGTAGATGGTGACTGGTTAAAGAAGATGACTAATTTTTAAGCCTTGAAATGTGGCTTTTAGAGTAGGGTAGGCAGTAAGATTGGAGGGTATTGAGCAGATGAGAGTGAGTACTAAACTAATAAGAATTTTAGAGTTGTTTTTTTAAATTATTGTTTGCACAGTTTTTAACACAGGGGTCCACAGACTCTAGTTGTTAATCTTTATGTACTACCCAAAGAGAACAGTGTATTCAAAAAACAAGATACAGATTTTCATCTTGAGAGGCTAGATGGGAAGAACTCTTGCCACTTGTATTAAACAGGCTGATCCAAGGACAGTTTAAGGAGAGGAAGCAACTAGGTTGGGAAGTTTCAGTGGACAGGCGTGTAGCTAATTGCTCACCGGTGGGGGCTCACTCAGTATTAATAACAGAAGAAATCAAGTAAATTTCCTGAAAAAGGAAAAAAAAATTGAGTACACTTGGTGTGCTGCAGACTTAAATAGTAATTGATGTGTCATAGCTACACCTAAGACACCATAGCTGACCTGCAGTATGAAAAAAATACATTAGTAGAATTAAACAATCAGACATCTCAAAGGATAGCAAATTAATCATTAATAACCAAGCAAGACCCTTCCACTTTTCTGAGAATTGAAACACAATGCACCACTGGCCAGAGTATCTCCAGTTTGGGAAGATGTCCAAATCTAAAATTTTAATCATTTTTCTGCCATAAAAAAAACACTTAAACCCCCATCTTCAGCAGCCCCACAATATATAAAGCAATGAAAGACAGTTGCTTAAAGTATAAATCTTTTGGTCTGTTGGTAAGAGTAAGTTTAGAATTATGTACATCTGTTTATGTAACTTTATAAACTTTCTGATAATGCTGTGCTAAATGGATCAGTGACTCTGTCCTGACCTGGCTATTGCTGCAATCATCAGCTGAAGTGATTAGTTGCAGACTGTGCTTTGTCTTTGCCAGCTTTAACACTCCTGCAGAAGTGCAAATCCAGTGAGAGACAAAAGATAGAAAAGTTCTTATAATTCACCCAATCTTCACATAGTACAAGATTCGGTAAATCTAAAAATGTGTGAGGACATCACAAAAGTTTTCTACCCCTTAGGGAAGACTATGCATGGGCTCTGCTCAAAGAGTAGGCATTTCTGGAGGCCTCATTTTTGCCAGGAGCTGTTAGGAAGCTGTTGTACCTGGTATGTAAGATTTGGGGCGATGACTTTGGGGAAGACAGGTCATGCATGGTTTGCAATTGGGCTATGAAGTACACCAACAGTGTGCAGAGAGTCTGCAGTTCATAAGCATTCCACCTGTGTCTTGGAACATTTTTTTCATTCAAGAGCCATTAAGAATTCTTCTGCTTATTACATAGCAATAACATAGTTCTGAAGTACTTTAAAAAAAAAATAACGAACCTTGGTGCTTGTTTAGAAATTGTATAAACCTTCACCATATAGACCTCAGAAATAAGCCACTACCAAAAAAAATCTGTGTATGGAGGTCAACAGTTAACATTTCAAATGAAACCTCTGTCTTTGATTAAAATCATATTATTTCCTGTTCATGGCTAACACTGAAGAAACTAGGCAAGACTTCTCCTTAATTAATGATTAAAATGGTCCATGTAATAGGTGACTAATATTAATGCAGAAAATGGCTTTTACAGACAGAGACAATCAAATCCTTCCTGGGTTTTCAAAGCTTATTGTTCTTCAATTATTAGGCTGTGCCTTTGAAATTCTGTATTTAATTGTCCCAGCCAGGTGTGAAGGAAAGAAAACAAAAGATGAGAAATGATGCTGACTGTGATTCCAGGATTAGTGATTGGTCTCATATTGTACCAAATAAAGTCAGCAAAGATAGTAGCATTCAGCTGAGAAAAGCTATTAAGAGAAAAGATTTTATTTTAAATGAAATACTGATAAATCCTCAAAAAAAAGGGAGATTTTAAGTGGGATTTCTCAGCAAGGGACAGGTCCCAGTACTTCATTTTACAGAAGAGCCGTGGGATTCCCATGAGCTGAAAAAGAATATTTTGAAGCAGGATCTTTGGAGACCAGTGTTAACTGTGGAGAAAAAAAGAAAAAGAATCTTTCTCTTGAATAAACACATGGATCTGCTTTTAGGGAAAGAGAGTGGATTTTTGTCATGTTCTGAAGCTAAAGCTTTAGTCAGGCTTACATACCTATATTTGGCAACCTGGTGTAGAGGAATTTGTTGTTGCACTAGCTAGAAGTAGGCTTTTTTTCCTCAGACAAAAAACACTCATCCAAAAAGAGGGAACAAAGCATCCCAACAGAGATGTAAATTTGTTACTCCTATTGTGGTAAAGGAAATGTGAATATAAAAAATAAAATAAGGAAATAAGGAAATGCTCAAAGCAAATGCTTTGCCTAGAGAAAGAAAGAAGCATAATACTGTTAATTTCTTGCTTCCACAGATATGACCTAAACATGACTTTGTCAGTAATGAAGAGAATTTGTATTTTAAAGATCATTATATTTTGTGTGAGTCATTGAAGGGACAGCAATGACTATTACATTAATCAGAATGCTGCAACAAATTTACTGGATGTGCAACTAGCAGATTTACCTCTCACTTCCCCTCAGTGGAGAAGAAAACTCTCTTTTACCTGGGCCTGCATGAGCACAGGAACTGTTGAATCATTAAACCAGTATTTTAGGTACATATGCTTTTTATCCTTTTAAAAAACACTTAAATAAAGATCAGGTTTCCAGTGCTTCTTAGCACTCATTTCCCATTTTAATGCCTCTGATAATATTTTCAGAACTCTTAAGAGTGAGTTCTTTTGAAAGTGTGCTTTTCAAATCACTACATGGGAAGAAAATATTTTGCAAAATTTCTCCTAATTGATGCTACTTTGTAAAACTCCTGATTATAATGCTTGTTATTATTACTCTTCCAAAGTAATAATATTTATGGCCTTTTTTGTAATAAACCTGAATTTGACACAATGTTCTCAGTAGAGAAAAAATTGGATGCATAAAACTAGTATAAGTTCTGTTATTTATGACTATATGCATAGTTATTATAATTTCAGCTGTTACTATTACACTTATATTTGCAATTTTCATTTTTAAAAGGTTCTTGTTTTTTCTAGATGATTCTTTCTTTCATTCCTTCAGAACCTTTCTTGAAAAAAAATTAAAATTCAGTAAATGAAAGACAGGATAGAATAGCCATAAAAGCTAAAAATTCTGTATTTTCAGAATAAAAATGTGAGGGAAAATTCTCTTCCCCCCTGTTACTACAGGATTCATTATACTGCCCCAAAAGCTGTCTGTGTTATCCATAGGTGGTGAAAGCATTTCTCTGCGTCTACTCAGGCATTTTTTGTCACAGGATGGACAATTTTCTTTGTATGAGTTAGGCAACCTAGAGGCAATCCTTTGGGAGACAAATATGTTTTAGGGCATGTTCAGGGAGCTTTTCGTCTCATCTGTGTTGGATGTCTACTTTACAGTTAGACAAATCATTTGCTAGAAGTCCGTAAATCTCTCTATAAAGAGAATACACAGAAAGTGCTTACATTTGGTTAGACGAATCCCGCTTCAAATGTACAGACTAGTAAACTCTGATTAAAGGTCTTGCTTTAGGGAGAAACTGTTGCCTATGACAGTAGCAACATGGTTTTAAGCCAAAGAGAAAGAGGTTTCCCTGATCTCATAGATGCAGCTGCATCTTTTTCAACATGCTATTTCTTGAGGAGTTGCCTTCTACAAGACCACTTTTCCCAAATGGATCCTGTTATAGAGACCAAGGAAACTTCCCAGAAATACACACACAGGGCTCTGCTGTCTTCCTATGCAGCTTCAATCTTTGCTACCACCACAGACTTTGATATTGACAGGAATTAGGTTGTATGAAAGATGTCTGTTCCTATTTTGAGAATGGCAAAATTAAAAGTTGTTCAGAATACAGAGAAGTCTTCAGCTTCAGTAAATGGTGCTGACAGAAACAGAGCAAGTTCTAGGCTTCTTAAAATGCAAGAAAAATAAAATTTTTACTGTTTATGTGGTTCTTGAGATATAAGAAGGGAAAATATTCAGTGAAAGGTACAAAGTGAGGGAGGCAAAGAGATGCCTCAGTGGAGAGAAGGAGAAGAGACAGTAGGTTTTCAGCAGACACTCAGGGAACCCATAACTAGTTTTGTAGTTTTTTTAATTCTCTCCCAGCCCCATTCCTATCCCCTCACCTTTTTCCTCAAAATCTCCATCTGTTTTCCTCCCTCTGGTCTACCCCAGCTTCCATATCCACACAGGACTTTGTGTATCCACCCTGAGAATGCATTGCCTCTTCTTATTCCTCAAAAAAACCCCCCATTTAAGCTTACACCTCTTGGCATGAGGAGGGAAAGGGAAAGGGGGAAAAAGAAGAGGAAATTGGCTACGACTTTCTGCCTTCTCCAAAGGAGTCAGGATGTAGTGGTCCAAGATCTGAGACTTTCTTCAACATTTGCTCTCTTTGGTTCTGTCTGGGATGGTGATGCACCAAGGTTCATTACCTGTATCACAATCTTAGTTGTCCTTTACATCTCTTTGCCACCTCCTTCTTTTGACCTCCACACTTCTCCATAACACTAATATTATTTAGGCTAATTCTGCATCTCTGGCATAAGAAGATAGAGAGCACACCCATGTAAAACAAGTTGTCACCCTAGGCAGCTGCCAATTCTACCTCTGCAATAAATGGCCGTTGTCATCCTCTATCATCCTCCTGCATTCAGAAAAGGACAAAGGAAGTACTTGGCACTTAATAAAAATGCAGAAGAAAAACAATAGAAAACCTGTTTTTATGAAGTAGAAATTCTTCCTTTTCTTCTGGCATCAACTTCAGGTTGTTTTAAAGTGTTTTAAAGACAAGATTAACAGAATTGTTAGATTGCCTTCAAAATAATCTCAGAAATCAGACATTATTTTCATATTTTCAAGTTCTCAGAAATATATATTGATAACAAATTGCAGCTGGATATATGTTGCAGCACACTGATTATTAGCAGCAGCTCTAATCTTTCTGCTTTGCCTTAAAAAGTAATACAAAGAGCACTAGCAAAATTACTTTTATAATTTTCAGGCATATATCATATTTTAATTTAAACTTCACAGCAAAGTAAGTTCTTTGACTTCCTAAATAAGTAGTCCAATTTTAAATCATGCATGGACGAATAGCTGGACCAAAAATTTCACTCAGTTTCAGAATTGCTCTGAAGTCATGGCCAAAAATTATATATAATTACACATAACTACAAAAGGTTTTCTCCATCTACTGGGTGCCCCATTAGTTTCTGCTTCATTAGTAATAACACATATTATTCCTTGAGAGATAGCACATATTATAATTGTAGGTTATTTTGGGGGTTTCATTAGAATCTCCTGGTTTTATGTGCAGATGAATCTCAGAACAATCCTTCTTTGGGGGTAAAATTTTCCAAGTTTCGTCTCGCCTAAATGTTTGGCTTGGTTTGCCTTTTGAGGTATGAAACTTCTGAGGTAAGTAACTCCAGGTGTTTTGGAGGGGAGAATAAATGTAACTCTTCAATCCCACTATGAGCTTCTTTTTTCTTAATAAATTGGTTGCTAGGGAAAAAATGCCCTCTTAGGCCCTGTGGTTTGGAAGTGAGAGCTTAAAGAGATCATGTTTTAAATGGCTGACTTATATGTTGGCAATTCTGGGCTGCTCTGCAGACCACCTAGGTAGCCTCACTGGCCATGGGCCTCCGGAAAGTGAACCCATTCCTCTGGCCTGATTTCCATTCACAGCAATGAATCTGCTTTTACTGACAGATTTACAGTACCTGGTGTAAGAAAGTGGCCTCAGCTATCAGACCAATGCTCCTCAGTACCTGTGCTCCTGTTGTTCCTCAGGACCAGCCCCTTGTGAACTGACAGATGTGTCCCTCTGGCATAGGCTGGAGCCTGTTCTTTCTTGCTCCCTTCTTTGTTTCTTTCTTTCCTTTATTTCTCTCCTCTTGCTGTTCCTTTTCCTGCCTGGTAGTATAGGGTCCTCCTGAATTCTGTGTAACTCCTGCAAGGATGCAATTCAAAGGATTGATATAGCAAATGGAGTAAAATCCAATATTTTACAGTCAGCATATGCCTCTTCTGCCTGTTTATAACTTTCCCAGACATAAAATACCCTGAAAACTGCACCCAGGTTTATGTTTCAGTGGGAACCATGCAGTTCAACTAGCTGAGTAATAAAAGAGAGATGACAAGGCTTCACACCTCACAAGGAAACCCTCACAGGCAATGGGAAGGGCAGGATATCCTCAGTTCTGCTTCTGTCTGTGGCACCAGGCAGAGGCACTGAGCCCTTGCTGTGAATCACTGCCACCCATTTGAGTCCTGGCAGGTGGAACACAGCCCTAAGATGCTGGTGAGTGAGTCCACAGTAAGACACAATCTTAGCAGCCTTAAGATAATACAGTTATTCCAAAAGATCTTTGTTACCTTCTTATTGTATGGTTCTCTTCTAATATCTAGCTCAATCTTACCAAGATCTCTAACACAGACTGTCCTGACTTCATCCAGCTTAATTTCAAGATGCATCTTGGCCAAAAGACGTTTAGAAAGGACAGGTGTTCAGATTGGCATAGTCCCATGATTTGAACTACTCTGGGGGGGAAGCTTGCCAGCACTTCCTCTGCTGCCTTGACTGAGGCGAAGGAGGCCGTGCTTGCCACTGGCTCACACTGAGAAAGGGTCTCCCCAGTATTGCTATTACAAGGCAGAGGTTGTTACAGCTGTAATGTACATAGCCCCAGGCAGAGTCATCCTGCTTCTATTGCCACAAATAGCTTTACCACTTCTTTGCAGGTTTATTCCAACTTGCAAATGGCTGTCTTTGGAAATATATGTCTTTTTAAGCAAAGGCTATTACAGAAGAGGATGAACTAACAGTATAAAGATGGTTCTCTGGAAAGATTCACAGCCTCATTTAGTCTCATTCCTTCGTTAAGATGCTGTGTTGGTGATAGGCCTGAAAGAGAAGATTATTTTCTTGTGTAATACAAAATTTTGTATCATCTTCAGAGCTGAGTACAGAAAAGGTCTGCATCTGAGATATCTGGAAAAGTCTAATGCAAGGACTGTGAGCCTAATAATGTGTAGAAAGTTAAATGCAAACTTAAGGATAATGTTTGGATGCATTTTTTTTGCATTTTGATTTCCTCTGTACAGCCTAGTCTGTACTTTTCTCTCTATAAAAACTGCTTGAATTCTGGAAAACTACTTCTCTTGACATTGTCTACCTATTGTGGAGCTTTTGCTTTATAGGAAAGTGAAGTTTGGCTTTATTCCTCTGTGACTTTCAGAGTTTGCATGGGGAGATTTTTGTGACATCTGTCTGGTAACAGGGTGCTGAACTATAGAGATTCCTGTTATCTGAGAATTGCAGGGCAGAGAACAACAAAGTGTTCTGTTGTAAACTGTCGCAAAATCAAAAATCAAGAAGGAATAAAGTGAATAAAGTGTATTGTGTCCCTTGACCCACTGACATGGGAAAGGGCCTCATGTCCCATGCCTCCTGCCCTTGAACAGATGTATTTTGAATATTCTAACTTGCACTGTGCTGTGCCACACATCTTTGTACTCACACATGCCTGTAACATCCGTCCATGGAAAAAATATTTATGCTTTAATGCCCAGTTGGATAGATAAATAAAGAACTTCTAGGAACTCACCAAAATATCCTTGCCTCCCCACCAAAACCAAAAAATGTTTAAATGGTCCAAATACATCAGCATAACATTGTGCTCCATCTGACCCCTAAACCCTGTAGTAGCAGTTTGAATAAATCTAGCACACAATATTTAAATCATGACCCAAATCATCCTTAACTTGTCCCATAACTTATAGGGAAACAGTTTTATTCATTTATGAGGCATATTTTAGTACTGGCTGGTGGGATAATGTCATGTGGTAAATATGCGTGGTTAAAGGGGTATATTAGAAGGGTCCTGCCAGGGAGTGCCTACTACTTGTAAGTTAGGTAGTGTGCCCAAACAATTCTCATCCTGCACCACATAAAAGTCTGTGGGGTATTCTGGAGTCCTGTATGAGCATGTACGGTGCTTGTAGGTAAATTGTTCCAGCCTAGAGCATTCTCACTTAGATAAAAACTGGGTGACATCTAACATAACAGTCTAGTCTTGCTTCATTTTATCTCCGTTATGTTTCCATCATTGTTATTAACGGTATTAACTTGTCATTTTAATACTTATTCTTCTGCTAGGAAACATTATAGGAAGACATAAAATGACTTATCTTCTCAATGTAGTCTGGACCTTCAGGTCAACATATCTTCAGCTCCTATTTTTAAGTGCCTATCATGCACAAGGGACTGGAAAGGCTATTAAAAAGTCTTTTAGTATAATAAGTAAATATTTATAAATAAAACACATACTATTTACCTGATAAATGCTCTGTCGGAGCTGTTCTGGTGTTTTGCAGTCTGTAAATATCTGTTCAAGAGGATGTCATTATTTTTAATTGTGTATTGTGAATATTTCTACTTTTAAAGATTGCTGAATTGATACCAGTTAAATACATCCAAAGCTGTGATAGATGATGTTCAGAAGAACACTGACCTAACACTGACCTCATCTTCTACCTGAAAGCAGCAGCAACAGAAGGTGTTGAGAACTAGTTCATTAGTAATTTCTTCATAGATTCATGTCTTGTTTCAATTTACGTTGTCTTGTTGGTTCTGCATGGTGATATATTCCTTGGCATGGTAGATGAAGGGGCTCAGTTAAATCCATTTTATGAAGGTCATCCACAGCCTTGAACCTTGCTCTCAGTAGTGAGATGCAAGTATTTTATTCTACCTTCTCACACAGAGTGGCAGGACATAATTTTTTAACTAAAGTCAAGCAGTCTTGTGTTGAATGGCCCGTAACACCCTGTCATTGATGTATATATTAAAACTTTATGAAATAAGAAGCCAAAGCTGGTCCTAGAGCTTCATTGCAGGAAATATGTTCAAACATTCAGGGAATATGATCAAAACTTGTTAAATATAGGTAGTAAAAAAATCTAGAGACTTCTGGTCATAAAAAAATGTTTCCAAATTAAATGCTCATATGTTTAAATTCCTGCTTTTTTTTTTTTTAATTAAAAAGGATGATAGCTTTTTTTACAGGTGATCAAATTCATCATGGGCAGGATGTCACTTGGTGGATGCAACATTTTCCTTTTCATGTGGTTGCTCTGTATTTGACAAGTGTTGTTGTTTTCCACTTGGGCTATGCACTGTGATCCATGTGGGAGGTCTGTTGCACCATTTCCCAGTTTGTTTCATTGTACTCCGAGTTTTTACCAGATTCCTTTATGCAAAAAAAGGAAACGATATTCTTGGCTGAAACCAACTGCATTCTGGAATCCTGCTGCCTCCCATTGTTTTCTGGAGGTTTTCTAGTTTTTCATCTACTCAGTTGGTCTTGCTATTTGTGTTTATTTTGTTGCTAAAGAGGAATGGGAGGCACATTAGTATTGTCTCCCAATTTTTGGCAATTACTGTTGACAAGCTACTATAAAATTCTATTCTCAAAAATAGCACATACATTTCAAAGCAACAAGAAGTGAATTGGCATTTAGAATGCACTGAAGAACACAAGAAAATTTTGTGAGTAATGCACTGAATTTTAAGATGTATGGGCTTAAATTTCCGATGTTATTTTAGATTCAAAGGAAATAAAGCAGTAATGACTTTGCATCATAACTTAAATCAATCACTATTCTGATGCAAGGCTCCCTAAAGAAAACGCACCCTTTCAAAAAGAAATCAGTTTTGGTTTGGTAACAAAGTAACAATAATCTGATTACAAGTCTAGTGGCCTATGAAAAGCAGAGAGAAAAATAGTCTTTCATGTGACTGGTCTTCTTTAAAAGGAAATAGAAAAGCAAACTTCTATTTCTAAATCTTACACAAACCCCAGAATTTTGACAGTTTTTACCTCTTCTGATTTTCCTTTATATTGGTACGTGCCAGCTCTGAGACTTATAAAAATACTGGTGTGACCAGAAAATGACAGTTCCAGTCAAGCAAGGAACAAAGTGCTTCATTCTGGCTGAAGAAGTTCACTCCTTGCTTCAGAAAATTTCATTTTTTTGCTTAGCTAGAGCTATTGTATAATTTGGATATTTTCCAGTATTTGACTGTTATATTCAAGCATGCCATCATGATCTTAAACTCTCTTGCAAAGGAAAGAGAGCAGGACAAGAAAGCCAGAGGCTGTACCTCTGCTATAAGATTTCGTAGCTCGATAATGATTAATATATCACCAATATAAGTGTACTGAAAACAGTTAACTCTTTCTGGTGATTCAACTATCTGTCGGGTGATTCAGTTAATAGTAGACATCCAGGCAGACACATTAAAAAAAAACCCAAAAAATCCCCAAAAACCCCAAACCAACGAACCAGTGAACCAACCAAAACCCCCAAACAAAACACCACCAAAAACCTGCAAATCCATGCAGGAAAAGCAGCTAATTCTTATAACTGCTATGGTTCCAACTCAGATATCTTCTATCAGTGATGCTACAGAAAGGGAGAGTAGAGAGAAAAATTTGTTTGCTATGTGGAAGATGAAAAAAGATTTTTTAGTCAGTTTGATTTTTTTTCAATAAATTTATCCTTCCTGTCTTTTGTCATCATAATGTCTAGTAACATGTCTTGATATAGAGTGCAATGGCACACAATTCTAGAGAATGTCTTGATATAGAGTGCAATGGCAACGTCTTTCTGTATGATGGAGAGGACTAGTTTATATTTGAATAAAATGAACACCAAACATAAGCAGATGACTATAGAAATCCAGATCCCTTTACTAGATAGTCAACTAAAACTAGTTAACTAGAGAAATTAAATCCTGTTTCATCTAGAAAGCTGGGGATATTTCTCCACAAAATGCTTTATATTTCAAAGAGGATACAATACAATCCCTTGGGTAAGCAAAGGCAAAAGCATCTGTGATTTGCCTGCTGCACAACTCCAGTATTTGAAAATGCCGTTGGAGTAGACGTGAAAGTGTATAGGCAAGGCTAGATTTCTTCAAAGCAGAAGAAAGCATAGCCTGACACTGTTTCTCCATCAGAACTACGGGTTTCTATTCTCCAACTGCCATAGCTGATTTACTTTTGAAAAAGAGTATCTTATTTACTCACCTCTATTTGAGAGTTAACCTAGAAAAAACCAACAACTGCTTTTGAGGTAAATGATGATATGGTATTCACCATGCATCCTTTCATAAGTAAAGAGTCAAGCACCTTAGAAATCTGGGCACCCTAAGAAACATTTTGTCTATTACAAGCTTCCCAAAAAAGATGGCTAACGTAGGTGTTGCTTCTGGGTCAAAATTTTGAACTGGAAAATGCAGATTGCATGAGATTTGGACTTGCAGGAATGCCTTTTAGGTGAAAATGCTTTCACACATTTATATTGTACTTGACATTTTTGAACTCATTTCTTCCATGAACTCTTGGACTGTTTGGAGGTTGGAATGAGATAAAGCTCATTCCCAACATAAAAGACATGAACAAGAGAAAATCACAAGCCTGTATTTATAGCTAAAATATTGTTTTGGCTTGATTGCTTGGTCTTTATTCATATTAATAAAACGTTATCAAGGAAAGCAAGCTACCAGTTTCAATAGGAGAAAAAAAACCAACGCCAACAACAAAGCAACCTAACAAAAAACTCAATGACTGCTGTGAATAAGTATTCATCCACAGAAGCAAGTTTTGCACAGTCTAGCCCAGTTAATAGTAAAAGATTATAGACACTTGACTACCTTTTGTATGATTCTTAGCCAGAAAGCCTTGAGGAAAGAATACTCTGTTTTCTTTCTGGAAGAAAGAAGAAAAGCCAGTTCTGATCAGCCTCATTTGCATGTCATTTACCCATAATTCCACCTGCTACCTTTTGATTTTTTGATTTATTTGTGCCAGTGGGTGGTTTGGCACATTACTGCTCCCAGGAGTAAGAGAGGTATTAAGTTAGTTTGGAAGCTACTTTTTCCTCTCAGCTGTGACAAGTGTAAACTCAGCATAGCTGAATGCTATGAGTTGGCCCCACAAAAATACTTTGGCACTTAAAGTAGCATCAAAGTCCAAGATCCAGTTCAGTTTCTCACTGCCTAACCTTGAAGGTCCTTCCATTATTTAGGAATAAAAGCTTCTTGATACTCATCTAGGTACTTAAATGTCTCCTTAAATGTCTCCTTGTGGATGTTCCAAGAATTGCTCACACCCAGATTGTGTTGCCCTTTAGGTATCTTGTTTATATTTCAGACCTATAGATTTACAAATTTGAAATTTTTTTTTACTGTTTCATTGTGGGATCTGCTTGGGAAAATGTGCTGTGAACACACTGGTTAGTTTATTAAAACATGATGTGAGCTGATAGTGGATGCCTCAACTCCTGGGCACTCTCTTCTTTTTCCTCTTTAGCATTCTGAGTCTTCAACTACATATGCAACTGGATTGACTGAACAAAAAGGACAGAAGTAATAGAATTATATCAAGAAATACTCTACAGCCAGCCACTGGAGTATGTATTAAAGGATGGTGAGGTATAGGATAAACCCTCTGAGAACAGAAGAAGATTTCATCCCATATGCTAGCTACAAGCAGCTGAATATAAAAGGAACACCTTCAAGAGCTGTTGGCGTATTTTACAGGATGTGTGTGTATGGTTTAGTGAGAGTTTTTGTAGCTGTGAATTGAAAATGGAAGGGATTGTCTTCCTACAGCCAGAGGTGGCTGCCTAATTCACTTTGAATGGTCATTCTTAAAAGCTCTGCTTGAGAACGTTCTGTTCAGCAGTCTGGCTTTGATGGAACTGTTTTGGGCAGCCAACTCAGCCCCTAGAGGTCGATTAGGGACCTGAGTCAGGGCTTTGAGGTACTCATCTTTGTGCAGCTAGCTGGCAGGTTTAGTTATGCTACTTGCCCCAAGAGAGACACTTTTGGCCTTGGACGCTCTAATTAAACCAATCTAGCATGGCTTCATGTTACATGCATTAGGAGCAAATGTAACAGTTACTCACTGATCAAGTATAAATGATCATACTGGAGAATCAGACTCCCCATGTCCTCTAAGATATTCTGTTGCCAATTTTAATTTTCATAAAAATAGAGTTTGATAAAATTATAGTTCCATAAACTTTCTATCTTCAACAGAATGTGCTGCATACAAATAAGTATTTGCTTTCATTTACATCAGTGTATTTTCTCCGGTCAATAAATTTTTTTCAGGATGTCACTGGTGTTTGGTTCATGGTTTCTGTGGCAAGTAGGTTAATATGTATGTTAATTTGTGTAACTGTAGTGGAAGAATGATCAAGAAATATTTCAAAAGTTAATGTGTTGCTTAATCAGATAAAAACCTTAAATACCCATGGACAGTAAATAAAAAGCTACACGTGGACCAATTTTTCTGTGATCACATCTCATCCCACTCATCCATTCTCCTGTTCCTACTGCTTTCTGAGGATTCACAAATGTTCTTAGGCTTCAGAACACTTTGATCCTAAGTAAATGGCACTAAATCCATTTCCTAAGTTTTAGAAATAATTCTCTGTGACAGGTTCAGTCTGCCACAGACTGGGTACTGACTGCAAGTTCTAAGTGGAATGGAAAATGTATTTTATTGAGGAGAAAACTGCATGCACAGAAGGAGGTTATTCTTTTTTTAAAGTTCCTGGTTGTTCAATGGTAAATCTGGAAATGGTCATTAATACAACACTGTATGTTTTGCTCAGTTTACACCACTTGCCCAATGAGGAATATCAGGTTACAGCTCTTTCAAAAATTTGACTCATACATACATTAAGGTGAGTACAACAAAACTAAACAGCAGCTGAGCAGTGATTTGTGCTGGCTGCTTTAAGTGGTAAATGTCAGTGCACCTTAATCTTTTTGTGAATCTGGCTCTTCATTGCTAGTTATTTCAACTTGAAACACTTGGGCAGAAGTACAGAACATTCAAAGCTGTATGTAAGTTGATAGAGAATCTATTAAAGAAAGAGTTACACAGAATTTGAATTAATTTGAAAAAACAGAGTATTTACCTTACAGTACCTTGGCAATAGAAGAGTTATCTCTTTTAATTTAATCTCAATATACCTTCATATATTGAGTGGACAGTGAAATAAAATAATGCCTGGAGTCACACATAGACTGAAGAATATAAAAAGGAATGTTCAGCTTTTACTGAGGAGAGATAAAGGGCCAATGGAGAAAAAAAAAAAACCAAGTACACAATTATGCAGTTAACTATTTCATAATATGCAAATATACTAGGAGGAGAACTGAAGTTTTTTGGGCAACTTAAATTTTGGCATTCCTTAAATTTAACTGGCATCTTTCCAGTCTGAAGTACAGTTGCACATAACAAAACATACCAGTTATCAGGAATATGCTCATCTGTGTATACAAAGTATAATTTTGATGTTTATGTCACTAATTTGCTTGACTGATTTAGAACAAACACTGAGATTTTAAAAGATACTTTCATTATAGCTATACTTGTGTATTTTAGAGGATGGATTTCGGCTTGGAAGCAGAGTTGGAAATAGCTCCTATGTAAGATGATGAATTGTGGAGTAACAATATTTCTCCCCTGAGAAGATGTAGTTGGTGAACTGGCATAAGCCTATGCCAGTTGTGTTCATTCCAAGGAAGGGGGAATGACCATGTGACCAAGTGTAGAGATGGTCAAGGCATTTCAGCATGGGTGACACAATCATTTATATCAAACTGTGTCTTGGAGGCCTGAATCAGTACTTACACCACATATGCATAACGGAAATCTGAACAACTCGTTAGGAAAGAGTGACAAATAACCTTTGATGACCTTGTTGATACTTAGACTGCAGTTCTGCTTCAGCGGGCTGGGTTACAGACAAAATGGATTTCTCCAAGCCATATGCATCCTTGGCCTCAGGAAAACACACTAAAGGCCACCTGGCTGACAAATTGATTTATTCCCCAACTTTCATCCAGGTTGCTAGTGATTAGCATGACTTTTCAGTAAAATCATAAGTCTTAGCTTTCAATTTTATATTAATTTTTAAAAGATGCTTTGGATACAAGTAAAAATGTTTGTCTTGATTTTTAACACAGAGCTTTTTGTTCCACTTCAATGCATTTTTATTGCTTCTGTTCTTAGTTGTACTTTCATGTTCAAGAACACAGAAACAATTTCGTCAGCACCAGCTTTACCTAGTATTGGACATTACAGCACATGAAAAAGTAATTCTATGTTCATGTCACTGTACAAAACTTCACTTTAGATACCTGGCAATATCATGGCTTTCACACTCTAATTCATTAACGATATGCACCTATACAGTAAACACTTATTTTTTTCATTTGATAGTTGTGGAAACTGAGGCACATAGCAATATGTTGCCAGAATCTCTTTAGAAAGCTAGGGATTAAACACAGATCTCCTGAATCCATCTATGATTCAGTCTGTCTAAGCAGATGACTGTGCCCAGCATCAGCTGAATCGCCCAGCTGCTTTGAAGTGCATGATCTCTGCAGCTTTTGAAGAACAACTTTTCAGAGAAAAAAAATAAAAAGGTGCATACATGAATAAGGATTGAAGGCCAAGGAAGGCACAAAAAAAAAAAAAAAAAAAATTTTCTTCCAGTTTATCCCAGAAGAAAACCAGAATATTGAACTGCTATTCCCTGAAAAACTGAATCTGTTCATTTGGGACCCAGCTGTGTTTGGCTATAAGGCACTTCTTCTGACTACCAGAAGGCGAAAAGTGCCAGAAGTCTGCACAGCCTTTGTTTGTCCCTTGTTTGTCCCTATGCTGCTTATGACCCTTGTACATGGTCCACGTAGGGACTATCACAGGCTGTTCTTAAAAAAAACCCCAACCAAACAAAATTTGGCATTGTTTACATATTGTTTCCATTACCCTGCTAAGAGAGCCTCAGAGAAGTGAAGAATTATATGCTGTTTTTTCCAACCAAGAACAACTCAATTTAGTTTTTGTCACAAACACTTTCTCTATTTCTCTATTTCTCCCTGTTTTCCATGAAAGTTGCTCATTTGAGTACTGCTAAAATACATCTCTGCATTGCCTTTCTGACTGCACAAGATCACAGTCTGAGGACCATGACAGCAAAAAGGATATGAACAGGGTTTAGCATATTCCAGTAGGTTTCGGATAAGGATAAGAGAGATCTGGTATTTTAATGCAGTTACCTTGAGTTAGACATTCTCTCTTCTCTGTCTATTCTTTACATTATGCTGTAGTTTGGTTCTAAATAATGCTACATGTTGCAGTCACTGAAAAGTATTTTTTACTTCCTAAGTTACTGCTTTGGCTTAGCAGGTAGAAGAAGTCTGCACTCCTGAGGCTGAAGGTCATCAATTCTATTTACAATGCTGAATGCATAAGGTTGCCTGACAAACATGCTGTTCAGAGATGGACCTAGATTCTTACAATGTTAAGGAGAGTACAGTTTTGTTTCAGAATTTTGTACTTCAGGGCAACACATCCTACCTTAATGGAAAGGAAAATTAAAAACCAGACTGCACCTTGAATTTCTCAGACGGAAGGCCAAGTGCAGCCTGTCGCATGAATTCCATGCATTTTCAAAAAGTTATAAAAATCTTCTTTACCTTTTACTGATTCTGCTGCTCAGAATTTCTACCACATAAAGCTTACAGTATAATTTCACTGATCTGACACATCTTTCTTTGGGATTGGGCATAATGGTCTTTTTAGCTTTTAAAGTTTTTTTCTTTAGAATGATGGAAAGAGAAGCAGATTTTAAAATCCACTGCCATTTTAGTGGAAAAATCATAAACCAGCTGGTTCAAATTGTATGCAAAATGCAACGTGTGAATTTGCCATTTTAGAATGTGCTTATGTGATTTGCTCCAACAATTAATGAAAATTAAGTAGTTTGGGAAATAAGTTGCCTATTTTTGAACTTGAGGCTTAGCTAATATTTCCTTAAAACCTGAAAGCTCCAGAGCACAGCAGAGTTTAAAAGTTGCTGCCAGAGACTGACACAAGCATTTACTGGGATGACACAATTAGTGGCATTTCAGATAGAGTCAAATATTTTCCTTTTGTTCTGTCTATCTGTTGCATTTGTTTAATAATTTCACCTCTCTGGCCCCAAACACTACAGAGTCTAAACTTCCCCAAATTCAGGCCACAATCTAAAGGGATTAAGGAAATTTGTTGATTGTCCTGTCTAGGGAAAGAGTCCCAAAAACCCCCTTAAATGATGTTATGATATGGATGAATAAAATTATTTATGAAGTCTGAAGTACAGAAATAAAGTTCTCAATTCCTTCTAAAGTGTGTAGTTTTGTATGAGTGGATCTTATTATCTAGATTCCATCTTCTCTGAATGTGTGTCTCATTCATCAGTCATCCCTTTATTTTTCATCAGGACTATAGTTTTCATGAGATGGCTTGATCCATGGGCACAGATCAGATGCAGATCTTTGAAAAGAGACATTAGTGTCAAAGAGTGCTTCAGCTTTGATCTAACACTAAATTTTTTCTTAGTCAAATTATTGTTCGCCTCAGGAAAGGTAGTAAAATTCTGAATGTGTGAAGAAAAAGTAGTGTTGTAAGGCTTTGAATATGGATCCCAGATGTTTTACATTGACATTTATTATCCAGAAAAAGTATAAGTCAGCAAAGACACAGGCGGTCTTTTTTGCTGTCACAATTTTCCTGACAGTATGAGTGGATGAAACTCCTGGAAACAGAGTATTTCTTGCCCGGGCCTCTGGACCAATCAAAACGAAGGAAGAAATGCAATTTTCTCATAACAGATTCTCAGTACTGTGTTTGTCCCTGGAATTATTTGCATATTCTCTACTAATTTTATATTTATATATATAAAGTTTTCAGCTCATGCCTTAGAATGTGGATGTGTAAGCATACATATTGTTTTAATTTTAGGAGTGATTTTTGGGATGTGTGTAACCTTTTGGTATTTATTGCTTGAAAGTTACTCTTAAAAAAATTATTGTATCTATTGTCCAAATTACTTCCCCTAAGGTCTCCAAGATGTTATAACATGGAGAAAGTGATTATTTATTATCCCATAACTGTGTTTTATTAACCCATAATCTAATGTCTATTTCACAAGAGTAGATGATGATTTTTCATTGCAAGTAAACAGCTAAACAAATCATCTGCTATGTAGTAGGATGAATTGTGTCATCTTCTCCTAAAAATAGTGGGAGTATTTTGACTAAGACCAACTGATGTGAAAGGCCATCATGGGAAGATCTTTCACCAACAGTTTTGAAAACAAAAAATGTTTTCATGAGGTCATGAAAGGAAGTGGAAGTATTGATATCGGTAACTGGCAGGAAACATAGTGAAACATCTACTTGCAATGAACCAAGTAAGACTGGAGCCGATAAAACTGATTATATCATATATCAAGCATGCATGTAGAAAGTTCTGCATCTTTCAAACAAAAGATACTTAAATAGGCTAAAAATAAATATAAGCTGTGCATTAGAATAACACATTGTTTGAACTCCAAAGAAGACCAAGTGTGATAATAAAACATACATGTGAAGTATTCTGAGGGAATCTTAAGAAAACACCAAGATGTCCAGTACATGAATGACACAATATATTTTAACCACGTCACTAATAATTTACAGTTTTCTGTGACTTTAACCAAGCACGACAAACACTACCTTGATGTAATAAAGTTAATTTGTCTATAGCATATTTTACAGAATAGTTTGAGTTGGGAGGGACCTATAGGGATCATCAAATTCAGCTCTTAAGTGAATGGCCCATATTGGGATTGAACCCTCAACCTTGATGTTACTGGCACCAGGCTCTAACAAACTGAGCTAGTATATACCATACAGTATAAAAAATTCCAGCTTCAGCCATGCTACTGATGTCCTGTTAACAAGTAAGGAAAAGGAAAAGAAAATAGCTTGAATTCTACACGTAGCAGTCTGTCACTAACTTACAAGTGGGAGACTTGAGAATGAAGCAATTTATTCAAATATCTCTTAAGATCAGTACAAACATATTGGTTTAGGAAACATTTAAGAAGGTAATCAAAGGGACAATTTTGGAACAAGGCAAAGGAAAAACACAAAGATAAATTATTGTTTTTTCAGGGAATTCCTAAATACATTGTAGTAAGTATTATCCTTTTAGATGACCCCTTAAACCATTATTTCCAATTAAAAATAATAAATCAGATCACCATCCTGCTTACCAATAGTTATTGTACTAAACATCATGATATATGTTCTTTAAATACTTAGTCAAAATAAATTTGAATTTATACACAATAACAGACTGAAATGTCAAGAAAGAACTCTTCATTATCCTGAACATGCTATTCAGCAACAATGTCAGCAGATTTAACATTTATTTTTTTGTCTTCATTAACATTAATGCTTTTTTCTCTTTTTTCCCCCCCAGGCAAAGCATCAATCCATAATCCATTTAAATACTAGCAAATGGCACACAGGAACAACATCTTAGCTTGACCACCTCTAGGACATATATGGAACTTTTTCTACCAGAGTATGTTTCCTCTTGGTAATGAGAATACCTCTGAATTTAATAATTAATCTCTCATTTCCTTATAGGATTAGTAAATGTTTTGTTCAGGCATTTATGTAAGGTCTAGCAGATTTATATCAGATGAATAGAAGTAAATCTAATGGTCCTATTTAAAATTATCCTTAAGACTTTATTTTCCAATCATGTCTTCCTAAAAATCCTTACTGACAATACAGCTGCTGCTAAGATGATTTTCTAGCATGTTGACCAACACTGTCTCATTACTGTATCTGTCCATCTACTGTATCTTTTTTTGAAATACTAGTATTGTAAAGTTATAATATTTAAATGACAGAATAATCTTCTGTGTGCATGTATCTTCTCCATGATGATAAGTGAATTCCTTCATTTCACTATAATAGCATTGTGATGGATTTCACTCCTTTGGAAAATATGCATTAAAAGTAACAAGGGTGGCATTATTTTTTCCTCTGGTAGTTGAGATAAAACAACAATGAATTGTGTTTTCTTGAATTACCTAATTATAAATACGATTTCTAATCTTCTGAAACAGAAAAAAAATCTGTTTGAAGAAAAGTAAAACAATGAAGGAATTTGAAACCCTGCCTCTAATCATCCAAAACTCTGATTTCTTTTATCATAAATTGCTGATAACAGTTTCACTGGCATTAACCAATAATGCTCCATAAAATCACTGCAAATACAGACAAATAAAGAGGTAGACTTAATTCTGGAAAGAATATTTTTTTTCAGACTCCTCCATGGTCACAAACAACCAGGCTATAATTTTACTGTGCCATGCATAGTAGCTGTTTTCCCAAGAGTCCATGCACTCTTGTGTAACAAGACTATGCACACTCTTACCCTTGTACACACACTCTGCAAGGATGTAGAGAAACGACATACAAAGTAAGAGGAAAACTGCTGTTAGAATTTACAGGTGGAAGGAAATTGAATGGGGAGAAGAGCACTCACAGTACTCCTGGTATTACAAAATGGAACTCACTCTAATAAATAATGTGAATTAGAGTGTCACTACACAGCTGCATTTAGAAAAAGGAAGCCAAGCTGCAAACTGTGGGATTAGTTCTGTAGCTAGACATATGTGCCAACTCCTGGTTTTGTACCCAGCACTGAAGACCTCTATGTGAGTGTGTACAAAGGAATAGTGTCTTAAAAGATGTGCGTGTTTGGGATTTTTAAACAAATAAGGTGTGATGTTATGACTGATGGATGGTATTACCTCTTTGTTCAGTTTGAAGAATGTTATATTCAGTTAGAAAGATGTTTGTGGGCAGCAGAGATGAAGGCTGCCAGTTTGCCTTGGACGCTACTGAAATGAAAACACCTAACTGTGAGGAAACTCCTGCAGTAGGAAGGGGAGGTTGCTGTGTGTCCAGTTACTGGGCAAGGAGAGCTGGGATAAGGCAGGGCCTGGTCTTTGGTATGAGGCAGGCCGGGAGTGAGGAAGATGGCAGTCTTGCAGAACGAGGACAGATGGGAACCTCCTATCAGCAAGACAGTCAGATTTCCAAAAGGACAGAAAAACACGTCTTTATCTAAAGGCCCAGAGGAGGCTGAGTGTAGTTTGTTTAAATTTTGGAAATTACAAAAAGGCGCTAGACCATGAGACAGAATGACTGACTTTGCAAGGATTCCTAGGAAACACTTGTTGACAGAACCTATATATTAATCCATCCCCAAAATTAAACATTATATGATCTATACTCTCATAATCAATAACATTAGGTATTTAAAGGTCTTCAGCTATTTCTGTGACAAAAAAGTGTGGTTAATTCAAGGTCCCACAACTGATATAAAGATTCCTGTTTAGCTCATATCGAGGAAGAAAGATTATGCTGATGCTTTCTAATACTTCAACTACAAGAGCAGATAAAAAAATTGCAAGGGAAGCTAACTGCTGTCCCTTTATCTTCCATCGTACATTAGACTGTTGCTTCACAGTCCTCTGATTCTGTGCAGCAGCTACAAAATATTTTTCTTGTGTTTGTTCTTTTGACAGATACACAAATTCCTGCAGTGCATGTCTAGTGCCTCTGTCAGCGAGGACAGCAGCGGGTGGTCAAGATGAGGTTTAAAAGTCAAAAGCTGTACTCAAAAGATTTCTGTCCATAGTGGTGACATGGTGTTTTCTAATTATCATGAGATGCCCAGAACGACTCCAAGAACTTGATTTTTTGTATACTACGTGGAAAAGAAATGCTTCCCAAAAGGCTGCAAAAAACACAATGGAAGCATTAACAAGATGAATTAAATTGCAACAACTGGAGTGGCTTAAAAATAGGGGGTTTACATGAAAAAATATGGGCTTTTTGGTTTTTTTTCATTCCCCCCTTTTTAAGTTCACCATAGCTAAAACAAAAGAAAAAACCAGAAATTAAAAGCTTTCACAAAACACTTTATTCAAAGAGGATTTAATAATAACAATGCTCCTCAAAATTTTCTTTCAAGTTGTTCGGAAGCAATTTTTTCAGTATATTTTACAAGAACTGGCCTGAATGGTGAGGTGGTTTGACCTTGGCTAGCTACTAGGCTCCTACTTCCTACTTGCTCTTTCACTTGCCCTTTTCAACAGGTCAGTAGATAAAAGAAGATGAAAAATCTTGTGGGTCAAGATAAAGAGATCACTTACCCATTACTGTTGTGGGCAAAGCAGATTCAACTTGAGGAAAATTAAACTAATTTTCTGCCAATTAAAATAGACCTGTGTAGTAAGAAACAAAGACAAATTGGACTTACACCTCTTCCTCCTATTTTTTTTTTTGGTCTGGGCTCATGTTTATTCCTTCACTGCCATTTCCTTTACCTGTGCACCATCCAGGGAGGAATAGGTAGGAGGGTTGAGGAATAGGTGTTGCATTCATAATTTTTCTCTCTCTCTCTCTCCTTTTTCCTCACACTTTTCCTCTGCTCCATAATGGATCCTTCATGGGCCATAGCTCCTGCCAGAAGCCTGCTCCTGTGTGGGCTCTCTGTGGGCTGCAGTTTCTTCAGGGCATGACCATATGCTCCAGCATGGGGTCCTCTGAGGCCTCCAGGGGAATTTCCTTCCTGATCTTGTACACAGAGCTATTTTTCATATTTTTTTTCCTCACTCCTCACTGTCTAGACATGCTATACCCTTTCTTAAATTGTTTCTGCAGAGGCAACACCAGCTTGGCTGATGGACTCATCTGTGTACTGAGTTCGGTCTGTTGGAAGGAACAGTTGTGTCCAGCATGGGACATCCCTGTCTCTTCACCAAACTGAAGTATTTGAAAGACGAAGACGACAAAATATTTAGAGCTTCTTTTCAGGTTGCCTACTTCCTGATTATGGTGGACACTGTATCTAATTATTAAAAACTGATGTACTCTCAAGCAACATCTAGTGCCTGGCAGTGTTTAAGAAAAAATATTTTATGAATATTGGAGCAAGAAGTTCCTTTGGAGATGAACAAAGATGAGCAGAACTCACTGGCCTAATGATAAAGAAATTAGGAACACAAGTTCCTAATAGGTTGGTATACATTGTGGAGTTGCACACAAAAAACTGCAGCAGGTCTCCTGGTCCTCCCTCTACTTCTTTCTTAGAGTACAGAGTAACTTGGATATAGTTTGGTCTTCTGCTCCACTGGGATTAACTTAAAAATAGAGGTATGACTTATGCAGAAAGTCTGCTAGGAACAGAGTTCTCTCAGAAACTGATATATCTATGTTGTAAATCACCTTCAGGCCATGACACAAAAGTAACAGCAGGGTAAATATATATGATGTCTCCCCAGTGTGCTTTTTCTTCTTCAGCTTCATGCTTTTTATCTGCTTAGAAACCTTCTGTGGATTTCTCTTGAAAATATTTGCTGTTCTTCTCTTGAACTCATTTATGGTTTTTGATCTTTAGCATTCTTTGGTGAAGAGCTACAGCTATTTTCTCTTTGTTGCCCAAAGAACTACTTTCTTTTGTTTGTTTTTAAATTCAGGCATAAATTTATAAAGCTGCCTTAAAAAAAAATCCCAACAACCTCTCTTTATTAGGACATGCCAGAACTTCTGTTGTAAGATGATTAAAAATTCTTCCAATTTCCCATCTAAATATATTAATTGCCAGTTCATTCCCATTTGTTTTGTGCTAATTATCTGATAGTTAATATTCTGATTCTTTCAGAAACACTCAGTATGTCCCTCCTCAGACATAATTTTGTTCGACTGAAGTCAAACTTTCTAGCATCTGCTCACAAACCATTTTTTATATCTACTCTGCACCTTTTCTGGTCTTAATTAGTGTTTGTTGTGAATTAAAACAGAAATGGAGAAGAGAAACAAATCCAGATCTTTGCCTCCTATCTCTGGAGATTTGTTTTTAGATGTTATGCCTTCATGTTTCTTTTAACTCTGACAGACTAGAATACTCTGTGCGGCTGGTGGTAGTACCACTCCTTTTTCAGGAGATTTTCCATTAGAGATGTTGAAGAAATTAAACACTAGATTGTAATTTACCCAGAGATCTGTAAATAGTTTTGGTCTTATTATAAGTGAAAGCAAGAGTACATGTATAATATGCAAGATACAGCCTTCAAACAAAAAAATCAATTGTAGTTAGATCTCAGCCATACCCATGCATCTTGGTAAACTTTGGAGCAGCTCCAAGTCCAATGCCAGTCCTGAATTTTGTAGCTCAATCCTTGCCAAGACACAGGAAGAACAATGTCAAACAAGGCTCAGAGAGTGATGTGGCATCTGAAGTATGCCACAGGTTCCCAGAAGTCTGGGTCTATCAGTGTTGTTGGCACCCACAGGTGTCTATATGAATGTGTCTGTCTGTTTTCTGTTTCTATTTTAAACTCCTGTTTCCCCCCCGGGGCAATTACCACATTGACGTCAGAACATTGCCCAGCACCTCATTTATGTCTGAGAAGAGAGGGGAACAGTGTTGAGAAGAGAGCTCAATGGAAAAAATAATATTCAGAGTGTGTTAAAAGCATTGAGGGAGGAGGAGTAGGTGGAAGAGATGGGAAATTTTAAGTCAGTGTATTTATGTTATCCTAAATACCAAAATCCCTGGTTATTTTGGATATGAATACTGCATTAGTATCTGAGAATATAGTTAGGCAGAGGTTTTGGAATATCTGAATACCTGACTATACATGAAATAGTTTGAAGATGTTTCTTGTTATTTTATTCTTCATTTGACTATTTTCTTTCTGCCATTAACCAAAAGTCATGATAAACCTCTGATGTCTTTTTTCTTTCACTCCATGTGCTTTTCTGAGAGTAATCACTGATAACTTTGCAGCAGATATTAGATATTTATAGAACTCTATCTTGTTAGTCATAACATCATGTACTTATCTGAAACTGTTGTGAGCTCCAGATGGAGGTAGGCAGTATCTTGTCCAATAAAATCTGGTATTAATGCACCAAATAGGCAATCTATGCTCATGTCTTCGAGTCAGATAATGACAGCATGGAGTTGTACTGTGTGTGTATATTAGAATTCAACACTCAGTGTTCCACATGTTGTTTTAAGTAGAGCAGAATGACTTTTAAGCGATTTTTATCATCTCTGTGACCTAAAGCAATATAGGCAAAACACCATGTTACACAGCACACAAAACACAGTCCCTTTTACATCTTAACCTTTCCCTTTTCTCTCTTACCGAACTTTTCTATCCATTTCTGTCCCCATTTCCTGTTCTTTTACTTCATTCATTCCCATTTAACTCTTCTTCTTCCGTTCTAGTCCTGCATTTCAGTGGGCATGTTTGGCTTTCATTTCATAACAAAAAACTTCTTGTTCTGAGAATGGTGGATCAGACCCAAATAACTTAAGCCATAAGGAAAGTACATTATTTATTCCTATTTGAAGATTTTTTGGTTTAAAGCTGGTCATACAATTTGGAGAAACTGGCTTCATGTTTTCTAAAGGCTTATGGTTGGCAATATTGCATGGAGCTTCTCCAACCTAGTTCATCTGAAGGGAGACTGAATAGAAAAGCAGTCTTTATATTCCTTAAATCTTGGAAATTGCTCTCCAACACTGCTGGCTGATATTTTCATGGAAAAACTGAGTTTGGTTAACATTTTTTTTTCTTCCACAAAGAAGAAGGGATTTTCTATCCCTACCTGTTTCTGCATTCTTCTTTTGGACATCCTGAATTTCCTGCTCTTCAGTTAGAACCGAAGCAAACTTCAGGTTTTTATTTTATTCATTAAATTGTGAAATAAAAGCTTTTAATTTTGCTTGAAATGTTGTGGGAAACTTGTTATTTACCAAACATTTAGAATACCCATCCAGTATTCTCTTAATCACTTTGATGTGACTAAGACCTGATTCTTCACACTACAAGCAGCTGACAACTTAAGAAAAAACAATATACACTTAAAAGGTCGACTTGGCTCCTCTTGGGGAAGCACAGTGCTTTGCTGAGGGACATTGCCCTCTGCAGCCTGTGCTCACCAACAGCAATTTGATGATGGCATCATTCTGAGGCCTGGGGTACAAGGAAAGCTTAGCTTTACTTTGATTACACTAGCTCTAAAATCAAGTAGAGTTTTGTTGTTGTTGTTGTGAGGGTTTTGGGGTTTTTGTTTCTTCATTTGTTTTCTTACTTGAGGGTTTGGATTTTTAGAAAAGAAAAAGGTGTGTAACATGTAACAGCATAGCAAAAGTCAATAGACACTGTTTCTGCTGCTAAAAAAAAAAAAAATCATGCCTGCCTGCTTTTCTCAGTCAAAACTAGCACTGTCCATCAGGTGTGCAAGGAATTCAGTCAGTAGCACTAAATACTGAGACCCTAGCTGGTTCGGTAACCTGGCAGCCAAGTGTTGGAAACATCCAAACATGTCTCAAACACAACATGAAGGAGATTGATTTACTGCTTTCCCTGCAGCCAGAGCTTGTTTCCATAGAAATAGCTTTGGATTGCTTCCTGGTTTCACGAGTCCTTTATATACCTCTGGTACACTGTGTCATGGCATAAGTGAAAAACAAGTAAAGACCTGATTTTCTCTCCCTTGTAAAAACTTTACACTGGTGCTAATCAAGAAATGTGATTGAATTATTCCTGATCTGCAGAGCAATTCCTCTTAGTGGACTAATATTGCTTATTTTCCTTTAAGGAGATGCACAGAAATTATACTGCTTGCAATATATTCAGAAGAAATGAATATAAACTTTTTTGCATTAAACTGAATTTCTTACAGCAAATATTTTTACATTTTTGCATATAAAAAATGTTACCATTTGAATAGTAACTTGGAGCTATGTGATCCTATTATATTCAGAATAATTATGACAGCTAATGTTAGAAACAAGGATAAGCATTTTTCACTGCATTGTTTTTCTTTCCCCTTTTTACATAAATATGGAAGTTTTATTAATCATCAAAATGCAACATTTAAAATTATTCATAAAAGAAAAACATCTTCATGTACTAGCTTGGTGGTTTCTTATGCGTAAGTATTTAATTCAAAAATTTCAAAACAGTCTGCTTGAAATGAGTTTCTTAAACCTATAATACCTCATGAAAGCTGTTAGAAATGCTAAATACAACAGTTCACTCTGAACGAGGCCATGCCCTATCAACTTACAGCAGATGTCATTATCTTATTTATTCCTCAGAAAACTGAGGCTATAATGATTGGAGAAATCTGGCATCATGCCGGTAAATAAGTAAAATGATGGCTATAATTTCTTGATAGGTAGAATAATAAGGTATATACCAAAGATATACACTTATATCTTCGTAATCTTCTTATAATTATTTTGGATGAACTGTGCTCTATGCTAATAAAAGAGAGTAATGCTGGCATATGAGATGCAGCACTCAATGGCTTCAAATTCAAGATGTCTGTTTCTTCTTTCATGTGATTTTTCTGGTTTTACATGCTGAGGTTGCTAAAGACCCACCTGAAAGCACTTATGCACATGCCTGTTCCATACCTGACTACTAAAGTTCCTAAGCACATTCTTCAAATCCTCTTAAAGTCAATAGGAATTGCACATATGCTTAATAGAGTTTGAAGGGACAGTCCTTTCTTAGAGGAGATCTTGTTCAAAAATTAATATCTAAAAAGAAATTTCCCTGGGTTTGAATTGGCTTAGGTTTGTCAGAAGAAACATGTTAAAATAAAACACTGTCAGATAACAGGGAGTTGGTATGGAGATTGTACCGTGTCTAATAAAACTAAAAAGGATCCTCTCCTTTCAGATAATTGAATTCTTGGTCATAGTTGTGCTCCATTGGGAAAAATGTTGATGTGTAGCTTTGATGGAAGGTAATAACCAAAAGTTCCAAAATCACAGTAATGAGAATAGTTTTTATTTCCTGTTTTAATGATCCTACCACAATATGGAAGCTGGCTTCAGTTATGCTGTCCTACATGAAGTAAAAGAGCATCAGTATCACAAACAGTCTTGGGACATGATTCCTTGTAGATTAAGTTAATTGAAAGAAGAAATGGTCCTTCCTGAATAAGGCCAAATAATTGCGAGGAAAAAATAACGGCAGAATATTTCTTCCCTGTATTTTTGTCTTGTATCCATTTAATGTTCATGGACAGTGGCTTCATGAGAATTACTCCTGCTTCCCTTTAGTTATTGTGCATTTGTTACCATAGTCTCTGCTGCTTAACATGGCTAGAATGCTGCTTGTATCAGAGTACACTACACAAATTTGTTGATATGTTTGCAGTACAGATCGATCAGTAAATGGGATGTGAAAGTGTTCTACCAAGCTATTTGTTAAAATAATCCAACTCTGTCAGATTAGTCAATTTAAGACTTTGAAAAACATGGATTTATTCTTTTCTTAAACTCAAAAGTCACATGAATCTTCTTCATCATCTACTTTGTACTGGGAGAAATTAATCTCCCAGGCAATCATTAGTTATATCTAAGATTTATTAGGTCTACAGTTCGTGTCTGATCATCCAAGCAAGGGTCTTAAGAGACAGGCAACTGTATTTCCAAGCATTTTGTTCGTGAGGCATTCCTGATGCTAGGGCATTCCTGACTCTGAGGCACTGAAGTGTTTCAATATAATTGTAACACTAACAGTGATGGGAGAATAGGCTTTGGATTTGCATTCAAAAATAATATGGAAAAAAGTAGAGATTCTGACAATGAAAGTGGACCAAAAAAAGGATAAAACTCTGCAGTATCTCAACACAGAGTACCTCCCTTCTGAAATATCACCAAGTAAATATATCCACGTTTGTCTCTAAATATGTTGAGCAGTATGTCATGGACATTTCATGACTGTTTGCTGTTGTTGTTCAGGCAGCAGTGAAGCTGTTTTATGTTGCTCATAAAGCTTTTTTTAGCAGAAGTGAATTTTTCAGATGTCTGATATCTGTCACTGGAAACATTCTGTGTGCATTTTAGCAACTGTAGAGATCTAGCCCCAAATTAGCCATTTCCTTAATTTTGGGATCTCTGTTGAGTGTCCATCGTACTTGCCCAACCACATTTAGAGAACAGAGTAAAGAAAGATAGTGTGGTTTGGGGAGGAATTTTGAAATGTAGCTGCATTCCACTTTGGGGGGAAAAAAAAGAAGCTTTGATGCATCGATGAAAGGGAATAGCATCCTTACTCCAAGGCAGTCTGTCTAGTGGTCTGCCCCCAGCAGAGATCACAGAAGCCCTGGTATTTCAAATCACACACAACAGTCTGGCAGATGAGTTTGCCAAAAAAGTAGGAAAACCTGACAGACAAGTCTTATAAGGCTCCTGTCTGGATTCCTTTATTTGAATTTTATCACTGCCTCTTTCCATCAATCTTTATAATTTTGATAATCTGGAAATTCTGAGGAAACAGAAATTTTGTTCCAGTGTATTTTCAGCTGAGATTTATAGAGTTTATTCCTGTTGTTCATGCTCACTATAACATCATGATCTCATTAAAATTCTGATATTATGAACACTTGAACATGGAGAAAATTAAGGCAGTCTTCCAAAAAGATTAGAAATTGTGCTGAAATGTTAAGAAGCATTTTACTATAAATGTTGAATGAAAATATTTGGATACTATTTTGGTAATAAAATAGCTACTGCCAAAGCCTAAATATGTGACCAAATTTTGTCTTCGTAGGTATAAGAGTACCTGAAAGAGAAAATTTAACTGTAGAATGAAGTATAATTTTGTGAGATGTTCTGAAAAGATGGTGAATTCTTACAAGAAAAGAAAAACAAGTATGAAAAGCAAGGCTGAGCGAGACTGAGTGTTGGGAAGGAAAAGTATTCACGAGCAAACTGTACTGCATTGAGATTCTCAGAGAGAGATTAAGCCTTTCTACTGTTTGTTGTCACCAATAGCAGCAGCAGTAACCAAGTAACATTGACAGAAATGATAGAAATCCTTCTTTTTTCCAGGGAGTGGATCCTCTCTGGGAGCCCTCAGTTTTAAGAAGTGCTGTATTTCCAATCCTTTTAATCCAGCACAGATTGCATGCGCATAAGCAATGTGTAAAATAACTGTGAATAATTTCTTTTCTTTGTGTAACAGCAGATCCTGATGTACATTTATTTTGTTTTTACAAAGAAAATAAGCCAAGGGGTTTGCAAAAGCCCAATACCAGGTGGTGGTTTTATTGCCATCTACTGCACATAATGGTAATAATCTATATTGATAGTTTAATATGGAAATATTGTTATGTCCTGTTAAAATGCAATAAGTATCATGTTTACAGACAAGTTAAAGAATTTCTTGGGAATATAATCATTATGTGCACATGCCAAACTGGAGTAGGGGAAAGGGAAAGGGAAGACAATTTAATTTTCAGGCAGTTCAGATAGATGTGTTGCCAAGAAGCTAGAATACTTAATTCACATAGAAATACGTGCACATCCAAAGGGTTTGGAGATGCAGAAGACACCTCATAAACCTCTATACTTATCCTGCTTGGAGCACAGTGTTTCCAAGTTCTGTAAGAGATTTCCTTATGTGATGGTGGGAAGATTGTCATAGTGTCTTGCAAGAAGGAGGTTGTTAAAGTTGACTGTTTCATAGTCTCTGTGGAAAAGTGAGATTAGCAACACGCAATGCACACAAGCAATTAAGCCCATAAATAAAGCAAAAGTACCAGCTTGCATCAGAAAGATGAGTACTTTAAAACATTATTATGCAGAAATCCTTCCTCATTGATATTCTCTATGTAGAAGCCAGTATCAATGGCAGGAACTTTGTCAGGTATAAGCTCACTGGAAGCTGCTTCTGCTTCTGATGTTTCACCAAAGCTGGATGTGTGCGTGCATTTCAGGACTGAGGACTTTTTCTTTCTATGTTTTTAATTCAATAACGTTTGGCTCCCCCATGTACTGAAGCCTGGGCTAAGACATGATATGACCAAATGAACATGATATTCCCTGCACTTTAGGGCAGTTTAACATTACATAGAGCAATCAAATTGCACTATTATCCTGTTTGATTATGATTTGCATGGATTTCATAATTACTTCATAGCCATTCTGGTTCTGAATACAAGCCTGTGTGTCACGAGTTGGTCCACACCCAATCCAAATGTGAATGTCTGTGAGGACTGGCACCCTGTGGTTTAGATGCAGGCTTTCCAACTCCTTTTAGTTACTATGAACAATTAAAGAGACTGAGAAAAGCAGAAATTAACCATTTACACACCTTTTAGTCTGAGAAACTGTCTCTTGCCTTTGTCTACATTTGCTAATGTATTGCTGTAGTAAGGTCAAAGACGTAAAGAGAGCACAAGCATAGCAGTACTGCTTACACTCTTCCTGTCTTGTTAATTTGGGCTAACTCTAAAATCTGGATTTGACACTTCTATCTTTATTCCACACACAAAGTTACTCCAGCAAACAATTTTTTTTTTTTTAATAATATAATTTCCCGGCTTTTGGTTATCATGCCTGTCAGAAGATAAACTCAAAAGGTCTTTTGTTTTTGTCTTCTGTATAGTGTATTTAGTCCTTGTAGAATTACTTGGTAGCTGTCCTTCTGCCAATAGTCTACTGGGTCTTCAGTGGGGAGCCAATATATCTGAGGAAGAAACTGTTCTTACCAGTGATATTTCATCACGGATTCTTGTCAAGATACATTTCAAATTTTTTTCCACCTTTTTTCTTTTCTGTGAACAAATTGCTAGGGAATCCTTTTCATTTCCACTAATGGAAAAATAGGAAAACAAGACAGTTACTGTTTCTGGAAATCTGGCTATGACTGCACTTGAAGTATTACTGCAGATATTTTCAGGATTTAATGGTTTAGGCTTTAATTAAGCTGCAGGTCTTTTGGAGATGCAGGAACTTGATTTTCAGGGACAATGAAAATTTTCATATTGAGCATCTAAGCTTAGGAACTTTGATAAAAAACCTTTTCATTAAAATTATAATGCTGATATGAGAAAAAAGGCAGAATTGTTAATGGAAAAAAAGATTTAGAAAACTGTGCACAGAAGGAAGGGAACAAACCTCTAACAGATCAGTATGCTCAAGTAGTGAAAATTAAGTAGTATCTATCCTACTTAAAAGAACTGACTCATGAAAACAGTCCTGAACCAAGCCTAATCAATAAATATAGTTAGAGTGGAGTAGTACTCTCTACCCTCTAATGTTCTATAAGTAATTAAAATGGAGGTTGGAGAAGTAAATTTCAGTAGTTACAGAGATACTAATCACAGAAAATCACAGCATAGTCTGAGTTGGAACAGAGCCACAATGATCATGGAGTCCAGCTCTTAAGTGAATGGCCAATACAGGGATCAAACCTTGGTGTTAGTGGCACCATACTCTAACCAACAGAGCTATTCTCAGAGTCTAACATGACCTTTCTACATTTTTAAAGAAAAACAGAATAAAGGCCCCAGTTATGCATGTAAAATGGTATTAAATACAATCCAGATCTGTTAATGGTAGGTTATACCTTTGATATGATCATTCTTTGATAAAAATCGCCTACTTTTCTAGATAGAAAAAAAATCAGGAACAAAATATTTTTTTTTTCTTGAAAAGACTGTGATTAAGACAATAATTTCAAAGAAGAAAAATTGAGTAGAAGAAAAATTACTTTTTGTGTTGAAAGAGTAATTTCAACAGAGAGGAAGGCTACTACTACCATCAATATTGCAAGTTTTCTCTTTCAAAATACTCTTCATGAACTTGACAGAAAAGGGAGGACTGGGTGAAAAAAACACATAGAAAACAATTTTTGTTTTCTCTAAATACCAAAGAAAGACAGTTACCCTAGTAATTAAATTTATGATTTCGTGATTTATGCGTGTTGCTTGCAATTTGCTCTGCTGTGCAATATATTGTTTCTTTTCTTTGACTGCTGTATTTCATATGAGCAAGCCATCCTCTGAACTTCAAAAAGAATACTCACATCACTTAACTTATGCATGAATGTTTAAATATTTTGTTTGAAGAGTCCTTCACATTGAAGAAAATTTGCAAAATTTGGTATATATAAATCCTAATACCTGAAGTAATTACCTTCATGTTTTCCTCATTCTGAGTCTTAAAGATGAGTTAAGAGTGATGTTTCACCCCTGAATTTCTTAGTTGTTGTTACTTCTAGTCAGATCTATGAAATTATTTAAACGACTTTTTTGGTGTTTAACAAGCTCTACTGTTCTCTTGGAAGTGACTTTATTTCCCTTAACAGTGAAAAGGATAAAAAAAATTAAAATTATTTATCTTAGTATAAGTTTAAAAAAGTAGAAAGAATAATGGGTATGATGCCTAGTTGGGACTACCTAAAAACAGAGGCTAGACAAAATTAAAAGAATAGAAAGCAGTTATGTTTATTGAAGGGCCTTCAGGTACATTCTGGGCAGATGAAGCCCACCCAGAGGCTACACCCAAAAATGGATGACTGAATCACAAGATTTTCATACTTTTATAAGTTTGGTCCGTTTGAATATTGGAGGTTAATCCTCCAGTTACAGCTTCAGGTAATGAAGTCACTTACCCCAAGTTTGCTCCCCCCAATTCACTTTTTTTTCATTTCTCAGGGTCTGAGACAGTAAGGTGTCTTTGGCTTCCAGGCCTAGAGAGGAATTCTTTTGTCTGACAAAATGGGAGAACAGTAGCTAGTACTGTATATAGAGTTTAGAGTTATACATTAAAGAATTACAGGATTACAAATATATGAAAAATATAAAAGCTAAAATCCCAAGGCATCAAGTAAGCAAAAAATTCCCTATCTAAAAGCCCTGCAACATGTAATAAAGCATGAATGCAACAAAGAAAAGTAATAATGTTAGCAGCTATACAAGCTGTTTAATTAGAGATGAAAGGAGACTCAGAGATTCTCTCTGTGGCAAATATCAGTGGAACTCCAGATAGCAATTGAATGCTTGATAAAAGAGGTGCAGAATTACAGAGTTGAAAAATGAACCTATTTTTACTCTTTCAGTCACTTCAAGGAGAAGGATCTATTTACAGAAGTATAAATTTAGTTACATAAAATTGACAGGATCTAGAGAGATCTAGACAGATGCACACTTTTGCTCAAAGCCAATTACAGCACAGACAGGATTTGTGCGGGAAAATCCTGAATATCTACCAGGATGGAGACTTCACAGTCTCTGTTGAATATGGTTTTCAGTATTTGACCATCTTCACGGTAATTTCACACCCCACGCCTCCACCCCACTTCCTGCTGCTCTCTTCAAGTCAGTTTCCTATGTCCTAGTAAGGATTCTCCTAGTAGCTATCCAGACATTATATTGTTGATCACAGGACACTGTGATTAGTTTCCTCAGCCCCTTCCATTTATCTAGTTCTTTTATCATCAGTGTTCCTCTAAGGATACCAGGGGACACTCTGTCAAACACCTGACTTGAGCCAAGGTGTTCAACACTTCCCCAGCTGTACACCAAGCCAGGCAGCAGTTTGATCAGGCATTATTTGTCTCAATCTCTTGATTGCAAGTCTGCCCTTGACCTTCACATCCTCTGCTATCTCCCCCTTGTCTGAGCATAATAAGTAACCCCCCTAATTAACAGCAAGGAATTGATGCCAATACATTCTAGCAATCTCCTGAACTGTTTGCGTCCAGGCCTGTTCTCTTCCTAGCAGATACTGGGATCGTGGAAGCCTGTTATGAATTCTAGGTTCTGTTTCCATGAATATCTTTCCAAGACTCTAAGAAAGGCTTTATTTTAGTGCCTCTTTCAGATACAGCCGTCAGTAGGATATATTCCTAGATATTTATTTCCAAAAAAGTCTGCCAGGATGTTAAATTCAAAATACAAACTGCACAGAAAATGATTTTAGAAGTTTCCAAGTGTTTTGAATAATCCAACCATTATTCTTTACCAGAATTTTGCCAAATATTCAGACAGAATACAAGATTTTCAAATCATTCATTAAATAAAACTTTAACTTGTCCAAATCTGCGCTAACCTAGATTTTTTGAACACATTAGATGGGGTGGATGTTTTCACTGCTTGTATGGAATATTGTATATAAAATATTGGTTGTGAGATTTTCTTTCTGTCCTTGATCAAAAGATGCTGTTAATGCTGACATATAAACACTTTTTATGTTGCTTCCAAATGTCTGCTACTATTGATATTAATACAACACAACAAAGAAAGAATCAAGATAGATTGGAAAGAATTAGTTTGAGCTACAAGAATGGTATTTCAGACCAGGACTTCCTGGATAGAGTCATTGTGATTAAAAATCTGAATGAAAATTATGGTTACTTAGACATAGTCTAAGAATTATCAATTTGTTCCATCCATGACAAACTCTTACCCTATAAAGCTTTACATAGGGCCCAAACCACTGGAAAAGAATGAAAATAGCTTTCTTTCTCTGTATCGAAAGAGGACAATCAAGAAATGAAAGAACAGAGAGCACAGAGGAACTTGTGAGGAAACAAAATCGGCATATATGCTTTTTATGAACTGAGTAATTTAGGAATTCAAGATGAGCCTATTGATCAAGGCCTGGTAATTTTGCACAATAAATTTATATTATTGCTTAAGAACTTTTAAATTTCATGCCTTCTCATGAATGCAAATAATACCTGCTTTTAAAATCATAACAAACCTAAAGTGATGCACTGAACTTCATTCCCCAGATTAAACCGTATTTAATCTTATTATATTTTTATATTATTATATTTTATTTATTTTTATCTTATTATAAAGGCACACTTTTGACTAATTTTTTCTTGATTTCCTACTGCTCAGGTGGATAAAATATTTCCTGACTTCACCTGAGAACAGTAAAGGTAAAAGTGCAGAAATGTCTGCTTTTAAAACAAACACTTTGGTTTTCAGATTAATAGCTAAGATTTAGCTTTTATGTCTCTTTTTAGTAATTGAAATAGAAATTTCTTTTTTTCTTGCATATCTAAATAGGATTTAAAAATATCTATACTTTTCAAAGACAAACAGCTTTTACTTGGATGGAGTTAACCTTCAGATTTGATCTCTTTGCTTTAAAAAAGTTCATGAAATTATTAGCAATTATTCAGTATTGTTTTGCACATACATATATATTTCACAAAGCTAAAGGAAAGAGACAAAAGGAAATTTTTAAAGTATTAAAAATAAATAATTTTAAAAACCTATTTAATTTATGACATGACTAGTATTTTTCAAAAGGAAAATAAGAGTATAGAATATCAGACTTACCTAATTTCTGAATTCCCATTAAAAATTTGAAACGTCAAAACGACTTGCTTTTTTAAAGAAATGGCAAACTGAATACAAGAGCAGTCTCAAACAGGAGAATAATCTGACTTGAAATAACAACAGTATTTTCTGTGAAAGTACAGCAAATTTTGGCAGGTTCAGTGAAATGAATTTCTACTATCTTCATTAATAAGACTATTGCAATTATCCAGACATACTGTTTTTTGATGGTCGTGTTAACCTATGTAATCCTAGAAGTTAATGAAATGAGATGTTCAGTGGTTTTCAAGTACTGGTTTTGCAGAAAAACTTTAATGTTTTGACAACAAAGAAGCTCTTTATACTGAGGCTAAAAGGATTAAATATGTTAGAATAAGACACCTCCTGTTGGCAGAAAGCACCTTTAGGACATAAGCTGTGCTTGTCACAAAAATCTGTGCATTTGCCAGATTGTTTCATGCCAGAAAATTGCTGCTTCCTCATAAAAGTAGACACAAAAGTCCAATAGATAACACCCAGAGAGACTGCTCAGAAAAAAATAAAATCAAAAATCTGATTATGGGTTGCTCAGAAATTAATGGAATAAATTAAATGCAGTCCTGGCTCTGACTTTAGGAAGACTCAGGATTTACATGTGGAGACTTTGTTCACAGTAAAATGTTTGCTTGGCCTTTTCTCAGGCTTTGGTACCTAGACGTATTGGACCTGGATTTATATTGTTAACTGATTTTTTAACTATAAAATGAAAGCACTACTTTTCCTTTCAAGGGATGCAGCCAGCATAAAGGAAATACTTCAATTTTCAATTTTTTTTGGTTGCTGGTTATTTTCATTCTATGTCAACAGAATTTGCAGCAATTACAAATCAAGGTATATTTTGAAATTTCATTACTTTTCCTGAAAGAGTACAGAGTTTGTTTTCCTTTACTTTCAGGCCACCTAGGCCTACTAGGTTTTGCCATGTTAGTGAAATTTAGCCCTCATTCACAATTGAGAAAAACTGCATCCTGTTGAGTTCAATTTGAATGTTTTTTCCACATTCTTCCTTTGCCCAGCAGAGAACAAATGGCCTGGTGGGAAGCCTTCTTCAATTGTTTAAAAAAAAAGTTAGAAAAATAAATATGAGAAAACCTCTTTTCACTACTTTTCAACAAGTAGGAATCTGAAAAAATAAGAAAACTGGTGTTTCTTAGCACCTCTGCAATTCCTTGTTCACTATCATAAAAATAATTGAAAAGTGCAATTAGGTATCACAAACGTGAGTTACATATCCTTAGATACCACCATCAGTGTCAAGCCAACCAAGAAAATATCTGCTTTTTATGTCTTTGTGTTTATGTATTAAGCAAAGATTTAGAAAAAAATATTCTGTTTACTGTTTTGAACTTTTTCGTTTTTTACTAAAGTTGGCCCATTTCAGATAGAAACAAACAAGTTTGAAGTATGAATGTTATTTCTTGGTTTCAATATAAGATTATGATTAAACACGAGTATTTTCAGTTATGTCAGTTTTGTTCTTCTCTTCAGGTTATATAGAAAGTTATTAAGTCCCATAAGACACAAAGAAGCAGAGTGCAAGCACTTGAAAGCTATTTTATTATTATATAGACACTTTCTTCACATACTCTTAACAATTTTTCACTCTATTGAAATTTTAATCGAGGTACATTTCTGCAAAATTTATGTCAAGCCACTTTCAATACTGTTAAAATGCTCTTGAAACTGAAAAAAGCCCAAGAGTAATCACTGGAATTTATATTGGAAGCAATTTTCAGTGAATCTGCCCTTTTCACCCGAAGGAATTTTAAAGGATATTGTCTTCCAAGGATTATATCCAATATCATTAATTTAATAGTAGGTGGGGAAAATGGTATCTCCATCTCTTTGTCTATTAATCGCTATTTCCTTGATGCTGGTATTGCCTAAAAAATTGTAATCAATTGACAGTAGTACTTTGCCTTAAATAGCAAATAACCATCACTGCTTTCTACTAATTCGTCATTCAGACAGTCATGACAACACCCTTTGTTTTCATGTAGGACAGGTCACCTCACTGCAGCCTTCAGAGTTGTACCTGGGCACACTTCCAATATCCAGTTTATGCCCTGGATTCAGCAAACCAAATTTAAAGTTTAATGCTCATAGAATAAAAAATAATGTCGGCATGTCTTTTCTGCTATGTTTGTGCTTCACGATTCTGCTGGATCAGCTATAGAGTAATGGAAATTACTCATTTGCATCTGCTTTCTTTGCAAAATATGAATGATGATTGTTTGCAAAATGCTATGATTATAGTGTAAACAAAAACCAAACAAATAACCACTTTATACATTTTAGCTATTTTACCTTTTTTTAATGTTTTTGGGCAGTCTTTTTGGCCGTGTCAGCTTCTTTTTTCCTACACAGACACTACAATATCCGTCATAATTATGATAGGCACTATGGACACTGCAAAATGGGCCTTTAAAGTTTGGGGTGGGAAGGTCTGGTTGCTATTATTATTATCATTATTACTAGTACTACTACTACTACTGCTACTACTACTTCTTTTAGCCTGGGATTTTTCTCTTTTTACTTATGTAGAATTTCTATGCTATTAAATATATTTAAGTAAAGGTGTTGATGCCTTAGGTTTTAACTTTCATATTTTTCAAATCCTGTACTGCCTAGTGTGTAACTCTGAAGTTTCTTGTAGCCTGTTAATTTCTGCTCTCTCATGCCAGGTAGACATAACAAAGCCTCTCCAGGCCTGCTCTCCAAGGACACTCAGACCATCCTAGGCCCAAAAAGTATAAACCAGAAGCCTCTAAAGGCGGGGGCAAGCTTGGGGAAACCACATCATTAACTGAAGCTTTAACTGGAGAATTAACCCTGGTATGCAAATAAACCAAACCTATAAAAGTGTGAAGAACTCATGACCTGTCATCCATCTTGGGGTCCATCTTGGCAGTAGCCTCTGGCTCCCCAGGGGGTACCTTTGAAGGCCTTTCAAATAAATACCTACCTTTATTCCCTTACTCCTGTCTAGCCTCTGTTTTTAGGTGGCCTCTCAAGGCATCAGTGTTGTCAGGTGTAATGTACATTTAAACACAGTGTGTAAATGCATTATAATTCTAACAGTTTTTGTGACCTTGAAGTCTACAATTTAAGAGACACATACTAAACACACAGAAAAACTGCACAGGGAAAGGGACTAGAAATTCTAGCATCCAGATCCTGACTCTACTTATGTCTAGGTGTGTTAGAAACTGCTGCCTCACACCAAGAAAGAAACACCGATTTAAGATCTCCACAGGGCTTGAGAACTTTGTCATCATACAGATATGGTGAATGTTAAGGCTGGGAAAATTGAAGATTAGAAAACTCTCTCTGAGCACTCTGCTCCTGTATGTCCCATGACAGTACATTCATTTTTTCCCAGTGTTTAGACTCTCAGCTGAGTATCATTCTCATAAAGTCACATGAACTGTCACCCACAGGTGCTGTGCAGAGTGAGAAATATTTTGGAAGGCCAGCAGGAAGTTCAGAGAACTTGGAGCAGCAGTACAGTGATTTGAAAAATATAAAAGTTAAAACCTAAGGCATCACAAGGAGGTCAGTAAAAAGTATGTGGGTCAACTCCTTGGATGAAATGTCTTCAAGTATCTGCTAAGATGAGAAGAAAGGCCGTATTAAGAGAAAATTATGGGCTTGCAAGAGTTCTATGGATTGGCTTTCTTGTAATATGGACCTGCTAGGTGTTAGACTGATCTCTGGTTCATATACAGACTTAATATGAGATAGATTGCTCCTTCACAGTACACTCCTTTCATGTCCCAGTAGCAAACCTGATGGATGGAGTCTTTCAGAAATTTTCAAAGCTCTCCCAGAAATTGCCTCATAACGCCTCTTTTCAATGTGTAACCTAGAACTCACCAGCTGAGGCAAATGCTTTCTACATGGCAGAGGTAGTTCAAATTACAAATACTGAGAAAAATTATGTCCTTGGTTTTCAATGTCTTGAAAGACGGAAAGGAAGAAAAAGTTTATACTAAGATTCCTACCCAAAGGAAATACAACTCCTCCCAGAAAAAAAACAAAACAAAAGAAACCAAAACCAAACCAAAACCAAACATGAAACAAATAACAAAACCAAGAAAGAGAACAAAATGAGGAACAAAACTCTTGGGTACAAAAACAGGTAAAATTTTCATCAGTTAATATATAACTGGTAAAACCACCAAAACTAATGATGTACCTATATGTTCTTTGAGATCTTTTTTCCTACACTAAAGACTTAGGAGAATCAAAAGCCTCTAGGTGTCAACACTGTAACACTTACTAGAGAAATGAGATCTGCAAATTCAACAAAAGTGGAAATGTTCCTTAGTTTAGTTAAACAAGATGTACGCTGGGGAAAAATCCGTGTGTGCTTTAGTTCATTGACTTTGATAGAATACTTATCGGAGCTGAATCCATTAGAAATTCTAGAGTAGAATATTACTATATAAGAAATAAATTCTTTAAATTTTGCTTTAGTTATTTCTTTGTAAATTATTTATATATTCAAGTACTTTAATTTTATTATTAATTTATTCTCAAGTTGTTTTGGCTAGATGAAGTACAAAAATCCTTATTTTATTTACGTTTTTCACTTAGCATTCATTTCTTCAATAAACCCCAATTGAAAGTAATGGGAAACTTTCCTCGGAAAAAAAGCAATGTTATAGTTTTCCAGGTCAAAACCACATCATTTTAAAATATAAACTTGTCTTTAGATCTTATTCTTATTTTGCCTTTAATTTTTTCTTTTTTTAATTACTCCAAGACACATGTTTAACAAATCTGGGCTAAATATCTTTTCAACTGATTATCTTGCACAGGGAAAATTAGTTTCGAAGTTTTCCTCAAAGTTTTCTGTTTTCCTCAATAATCCTAATCTCACCATATGAAATGAAGTTTTAATTTTGCCCATTCTCTGCTTAATTACAGCAGAGGTAAATAAGATTTTGTGTGCTTGGAGCTCAGCAACATCAAATCACGACAGCTTTCAAACCTGTTTTGAAATGGGAAAGTTTCTCTTGTTCTGGACCATTTTTAATTTGCATGAAAATCATAGAGTCATAGAATGGTTTGGGTTGGAAGATACCTTAGAGATCATGTAGTCCCTGCCATGGGCAGGGACACCTTCCACTAGACCAGGTTGCTCAGGACCCCATCCAATCTGGCCTTGAACACTGACAGGGATGAAGCATCCACAGCATCTCTTAGCAACTTGTTCCAGTACCTCACAATCCTCACAGCAAAGAATTTCTTCCTGATATCTAATTTAAACCTTAAAGCTATGCTATCTAACTGAACTGATAGGTGCTGGTATGTGGTACTGGCAGCCTTTTCCTTCTTTAAATATTTAATTTCCTATGATATTAACAACATGTGGAGAGTATTTACATTTGCTGCTTGCAGCTTCTTAATTATGACACTGTGTTTTTTTTCAGCTGCTGTATTTATGGTTGGCTTTCCTGTCCATTCGTAATTGCTTGGTTTTATATTGATCTATAAAAAATACTATACCAAAACCTTCAATTTTATTGAGATTTAGAATAATTGTGAAGTTTATTGCTTATGGGAAGATTTCTGAGACATTTTAAAATTTTGTTTCTATTGTGAGTTTGTCTCCACAGTTCTGATGAATTCATACAGTGTAAAAGTAAGTAGCATCATACAGGAACTGCTTGATTCTGATATATTCTACTCTGGAATAAAAAAAGTGCTTTGCTACTGAGTTAACTGAGGACTCAAACTCTTATTTGCTTAAGTGCACGTTGTGTTTTTAATTATTTATTCATGTGGCCCTTGAAAAACCTATTGTTACACATTTTCTGTGCTCTTTAATTTGCTTAGGAACCTGGAACCTGCTTTGTAACATATTTTGTAATATTTGAAAGTGCTGGGAAAAAAAGGTAATTTAATAATTAGTTGATGTAAGTTGAGGGCAATTTCATCTGATAAATTCTTGCCATGCATGTATATGTAAACCAAATCCTTTTCCAGATGCTAAATGATAACAAAGGGAACAGCTGGGACTGATTTCTGATTCTGCAAGTGTTGTAAACAAAAACTTTGCATGAGAGAGGAGAGCTGGAGAGACATCAGGATAGCTTCCTAAAGTAAAAACTTTTTAATTAAAACTGCATACAAGGGTGAAAAAGCATTGGGTAAGGAGAGCTGCCATGGGTTCTGTTGTACAAGGAAATTAAACCAGAAGGTACACAGGTAACACGGGTTTCTCTTATCAAATCCAAAGCCAGTTTTGCCGCAGTTCTGGGAGGAAATGGTCTCCAGCCCTGCTGTAACTATACAGGCTTTTTTGAGTCCTTGAACATCTCATGCCTGTAGGCCAGTGCCTGTAAACAATAGGGTGCCAGTAGGTGGTAATGGAAATAACTAACCTCTAAATATCCTAGCTAAGGACGTTAGGTCATTCTGAGTAAGGCAATGGAGAACGCTGTCCCACATCAATCAATGGAAGCAATTGCATGTTATGGAACCACAACTTTGCTTCAAGTACTTCAGGTGTCACACTTTGTGTAGCTGTTCCACTACCATGTCCCTGCTTACCTTTCATTGTGCTAAACTAAATTAGTCAAGCTCTTTAATTTCCCTTCAAAAGATAGGGTGTCCCTTTCCCCTATAGCTTTTTCTGTACCGATCCTCATTCAAATTATTCTTTATTTTTATGGTTAGTAATGTCCACTGCCCTCCAGGCATGTGTTCATACAGCTTTCCTGCATCTGCTCCTGAATGCCTTGCTTTATGTATAGTCCAGGCATACCTTCACTGGTTTACCACTCAAATATGAGGGGAATATGAGGGCCCAATAGCAACTGGGTCTTGTACATTCTACTTCTGTATGGAAGGTGGCAGAGCTGACTACTCATGATGGAAGTGTAACACTTCATTTCAACACCCTATACATTGTGCGGTTGAAATGAATATCATTACAGGCATCATGAATGCAGTGAATTGTGTGCCATCTAAATGTTTACCTCAGCAGCATGTTTACCTCTAGCCTGAGCTGTATGACACTCAGGTTTGTAATATTCAGTTACTTACTAGAATCTTCCACTTTTATTTACTTGTCCGATTCACTCATTCTTCAGAAAAAAAAGTGAAGTGTTTCTGTATTTTATAAGCCTCATCACCCCTGTATTACAGGAATCAGGTCTTCAAGCATTTTTATTTCAGGCACTGAGCTGAGGGATAATCTTAAAGGATGACACTATAAAGCCTGGGGACAGCCATAATGGAAAGCAACATGAAACAGCTGCTGGTTGCAAGCATGCAGCAGGAAAAAGCTGTGAATGCTGTGTACAATATGACACTAGAAAAACAGTGAAAAATCTAGGTTATCAGCATAGTCTTATTGATTGGGGCTGCTGTACAGACTAGAAACTGTATTTCTTCATGAGTGGGAAAAAAATTGCACAAAATCCCCAACATGTACCCCAATATATTTTGAGTGTTTTGCCATGTTGCTGACTATGCAAGCTTTAATATGTACGGCCTTTGCAATGAGCATATAACAAAGACTTCATTCTGTTTCTCCTCATTTATTTGTTTGGTTTGGTTGGGTATGAAGAATTAGCGGTGACACAGAACCAGAATTTACTAATTTGAACTCAAAGTCAATATGACATCTGAAGATGTTTAATGTCCTTAGTTACTGAGATGGAAAAAATCCAAGCTACACACTTATATAGAACTGGAAACACTGAAGAAAGCTCTGTACTTAATGCAAGGAATATTATTATAAGCATCAAAGGAGAAAAGAATTTTACAGTTGAATTTCTAATCAGGAGACATGATAACAGCCTTTGCTATCTACATTGGTTATCTAAGATGATTTTCCTTAGCATAATCTCAGATCCTTGAATGGGTTATTCTTTTCCACTTTGTATATTAATCACACACTCTTCTTGTGACATATCTGTCTCTTAATTCAGATGAACAATCAGGGACCTTCTGCTCTGGTTACTGTGGTTTTCACAATATAAAACCACAAATAATTATTTCAGTCCACTAGTACAAACGAGGTATTTTTTCAGAACTACAATGTTTTATGTGATCAGAGATGATCATTAGAACTAGAACATCAGCCTGCACTGTGACACGTGAACAGAGCTGCATGAAAACTAATTTTTCTTTCTTTCCCATCTATTTGAATTGTAATTGAAACTGCCTGTTCTTCTGGAAAGCCTTCGGTGTTCCAGCACCCTATTTGTAAGCTATGGGACTTGTTTCAGTTCCACCTAATTTCGCATATTGCTTAAATTAGGAAGAGTGAGGCACCTTTTCTGTCAGATGAAGGTACAGGAACTTTCAAAAGGTAATTCACCCCACTTTAGAACTGAATCACATTCTGGAGGTATAGACAGTCCAGGGCAGTAATGCATCTGACTTAGACTGCTTAGTTAGATGACTCAAAGAAAATGGATTGCATGGAGGCTACAATGTGAAACAGGGACATAGACTTTTGTGAGATGGATCATAAAGAAAACAAACTTTGGAAAGTGAGAGACAAATTTTAAAAACCCCATCATGGCGCAGTGAGTTATGAGCTGAGATAGAAAATAGGGAAATGAAGAAGAGAATTACACAAGTTGAAGATATTTACACTTGAACATGCATGAATTATGTCACCTGGAAGATAGTCCATGTATGCATGAACTCTAAAAACAGTACTTGGAAACATCCTGCATATATGTTCTTGTGCACTTTCTTTCATGGGACAAAGATTGGCTTAGTGGAGGAAAAAGTGACATAGATGCCTCCAAAATTTTTGGAGGAAAGAGAAAAGGATCAGAATGGGGCAAGGTAGCAGGAGGATTCACTGTTTGTCCAACATCACAATACATATCTAAATGCAAAAAGGAAAATTCTAAAACATTTGAAGGAGAAAAAGATTACTTTAGTCACCAAAGACAAGGGAAATTATACTAAAGTGAGGAACTGAAACTAGGTCCTCTCCTATAAAGGTAAATGGCTACTTTTTTTAAGATGTTACGGAGAATCCTATGTAGCACAAAGAAAAATATTTGTCCCTTTACTTGATTGTACTTTGAAATTTCTAGGATATCCAGCTGAGATCCTACACAGTATGCTGTTGTTTACAGGTGATACTCTCCAGTTTAGTGCTCCCACTAAGACTCTCCAAACCACTGCCACTTGCTCGCTTGCTGTGCCCCCCCTCCACCTCCCCCTCCTGTGGCAGGACAGAGAGGAGAGTTGGAGGCACAAAAGGTAAAGATCATGGGTTGAGATAAAAACAATTTATTGTGAACAGCAATGAACAAAGGAAAACTAACAGTAACAGCAACAATAGTCTTGACAGAGGGTACGAGAAAGAGGTGCACACAGAAACAACAATTCCTGACTGCTTCCTCCACCATGCAGCACCAACCCAGGAAAGATCCCTTCTCCTCATAAGAATCCCTTCCCCCTACCCCTGGAAATGACATGAGGTGGTACAGAATAACCTCTGGGTCCTGGCCATGCCCCCTCCAAGCTACTGCAAAAATTAACTCTGTCCTGGCTGGAACTAGGACATATGCAAACAGTAGGGTCATAATTTGCTCATAATTGCACAAAAGGTGTAGAATAACCCTATACAGACCTCCCAACAACAAATAATCCCCAGATTTACATTGTCCAATCTGGAGAGAGTAAAAGGGTATGCGCACAACACACCTTTACTCTTTTAAATGTAATTGTGACAGTACTGTGAACAAGGATAAAATCTTAAAACATCAGTTGACCTCCAGCCTGGTTCACACCCAGAGAACTTCAAGGAATTAGAAAAGAGTTGTCTATTCTTGTGAATTGCCAGAATTCTCAGTCTTGCTAAAGGCAAGAAAAACAACCCAAAATAAAAGTACTAGCCAATTTCTTGCTAACAGGATTTTGGTAGATTTCTCTGGGGACTGGTATTCCAAAACCTGCAGTCTTTGAGACCTTCCCTGAAACAGCTGGGTCCTGCTGAGGAGAAGTTACTTCATTAACAAGACCCCTGCTTCAATCCAGGATAACAGTTTGTATGTGCCTGTGACACCTCTCACTTCTTTAGGTCTATGTCCTTTCAGGAGGGAGTCTGGTGTTAGTTAACTTTTCTACCTGCAGCCAAATGTCTTTATTTACAAGCCTCAGAAGGCTTCTCTGTTTCTTTTGTTCCTACCCTCACCTCCTGACCTTCCCCTGGCTGTCAGCAAGTTTTGGCCCAAAGTCCACACCACCTTTTTTTTTTTCATATTTTCTCTTGTTCTCTTTCCATTTGCTACTTTCCCCATTTTGAAAAAAATCCGTCAACACTTCTATCCCTCCCTTGTGAACTACTTTTCCAACTTCATTTGTTCCCACAGCAGCAGCAATAACAAAATGAAAATGATTTGTAAAAATTCACAGAATGCTTTCAAATGAATGGTAAAGTTCAAACAAATAGGTAACTTCGGCCTGGTTTTGATAAATGCATCCCAGATTTTTCCTCAGACATGAACGGGCACATGATTTGCTCTGCTTGCCCAGGCTGACCGCTAGAATTAATTTTAAAAAACTGTAGGAAATAAGCAATCTATGAGCAAAATAGAGATTAAGCAAGTTGCATTTCTGTGCTAACCTTCACTTTAAGATGGAAATCACAGTAATGGAAAGATAAATGCTTGTGAAAATGGGGTAGAGTTAGTGAAATTAATCATATTTCTCCTACAGACATAGGAACCCAAAGAATCAGTAAAATTTTTTACATTATTTGTAGATTTTAGCTAAGACTTTACAAAATATGTAAGAAAGCACTTATATCCTCCACTTGATGTTTAAGCACCTCATTTAGATATAATTCTGCATATCTAAAGTTTGGGCTACAAATTTGCTTTTTAATTTCCTCCAAAATTTCCTTTACAGTTGAAGGGAGAAGAAACTAGGAGGCAATTCACATGGCCAGAGTTTCACACTTAATTATTATATGGTATGAATACCCTTGCCCTCAGTGTCTGTTACAAAATTTTTCTGTCATTGTAGCTGGGCCTCTCAAGCAGTTCAGGTTTGAGGAGAGAAGAGCCTGGAGGACTACCAGCCTCAAAGTGGTTGTTGCCTAAGTGGCTTGGCCTAGGTAGAATTTCCATGCAAATCTAAAATATGTGTCCAGCTATTCTGAGATTTAACTGTATCTTAACCAGGTTCTTGCTGCACAAAAACCATCTTTGAAATCCCCTATCATGCCCCACTTTTATGGAATGACACCCACTATATGGGTTTGCAGTTTTTTTAGTGATACAGGTTTACTGTTGGTGGGAGTGAAAAATAGTATAGACAGATTATACATTCAGTTAAAAAAAAAAAATCTAATTGTAATGCGGTAATAATCAGGAAATATTTAGCCTGATGGAATGCCAAAACTGATGTCCTCTGAAGGAAGGTGAGTAAAAGCTACAAACTCTATAGAAAATTAAGATGGTCATGCATCAGAGTGATCAGTGCTGGACAAAAAATTAGTTATGGATCACTCTATTGTAAAATTTGATTTGTGTGATCTTATAGAAATCTCTTTCAAATCCAATTCATTAATATTCATTTTTTAAAAATGGTTATAAACTAAAATTTTATTAAAAGGGTAGCAACCACCCCATTTTTTAACAATAACAAGGGATAATGTAAAGTGATAAAAAGATGAGCACAACTATTAAAATAACATCATTGAGAAACATGAAAATGCATTTTCTCTGGGAATAATTTCCCTGATTTTTATTTCATATCAAATCTCCCAGTGATCACTCATAAATATTAGTTCTTGTGAGAAATACAGATAGTACATATAACTCCCTCTGCCTGTAAAAACAGCTTGTCAAGGTGAATTAGTATAACAAAACAGAAGACACACATTAGGAGAGTAATACCATACTCAAAATATCTTTGAGTAGCTCTCTTTGTATTCATTACAATGGACAACATAGTGCAGCTTAGGATGCTTGATAAAGGCATTACTTAGAATATCACTGCTTTTATACTAAACAAGTTACAACAGAAAGCTGTAATTGTAAAAATTACCTAATCATCAACCAATTTAGATAAGACCATTGCTATATTGTCCACTACAAGGATCTGAGTCTTTGCAAAGGTGAAAGTATTATACCAAAGATTATAGCAAATGTTTCATCATTCTTTCAGACTCTCATTTTATCACTTACATGTCAAAATTAAACCTGTCACCCAGGCTCTCTGCTAAGCTGGCACATTTTGCTATATTTTTCAATAAATTCTTAAATCACAAGTATCCAGGTGATAGCAGACCTTAAAACTGTATTTAGTTGTAAAGGCTGTTAAATGGACTGTTGTGTTTTATGCCAGCTACATCATAGTTTATTAATACACATTATTGTTAGGGATAGAAAAGGTCAGCACAAAAATAATTATTTTTTCAGTATCTATTTGGCACATGCATTTCTGTTTGACAGTGATAGGTTTAGTGGGTAGTTAGTGGTGTAACCAAATGCTACTGTGGAATTTGTTTACAGGTATAGCAAACATCCCTGAAGTAATACAACTTTACTGAAAGGTGTTGATACAGTGCACATGGTTCAACATTGGAATTAGTTATCAGTCTCTGTTCAGGTTTGGGGACTGATGCTGAAAAAAGAGAGACTTATATCTATCATTTAGGAATTGCACCATCTAGGGTCACTGACTGTTTAAAGACTTGGGGATGTAAAGATTACAGGACTCAGATTCACAGGAGCCTCCAATGTGATCAGGTAGCTACTTAAACCAGGGTGTCAGAAGTGCCAATGAAAACTTCTGCCTTTTAATGGGCCTCCAGTCAGATTATGTGATCTCTGAAACCTGGTGTCACCCCACTTGCCAGCTAATTCAATGAATATTGTTGTCACATACAGTGGGATAGACAGGGCTGGCCTCTCTGTCTGAGCTGCAGAATGAGTGCATAGATTTGGAACAAATCAAAGGTTTTAATGGGGATGTTCCATTTCTCAGGAAGCTTCGCTCAAACCCTAGTTTATCAGCTAAGTACATAGCATGCTGTTCTTCAGGAAGGCTGTTTTGAAAATACTTCCTATCTTCCCCTAAATATCATGACTAATACTTCCTATCTTCCCCTAAATATCAATACTTCCTATATTCCCCTAAATATCATGACAGCAGACAGTGTCTGCTGTCATGATATTTAGGGGAATACTGTTTTTCAAGATACCTTTGCAAGTAAATTACTCATAACCATACACAGCTCCTGAAAGTTTCACTTCCAGGGAGATCATCTTAAGTTGGCAGCAGAAACCACACTATTTACTCTGGAGGGTGTAAGTGCTGTTCCATCTAGAAAGGAGTAAAAGCTTTCTGGCGATATGAATATAGAACAAAGGTATAAGTTAGTGAATCACAAACAGACATGTCTTCTTTTTGTGGTGAACTCTACCACAAGCTGTTCCTGAGCTTCTGGGAAGAGAAGCTGGTGAACCCAAGCAGTTCAGTGCAGAACCAAGGTGACAAGTCATCCTGGGTATATAAGTTAGATAGGTATATTTCTGTGGTGCTGTTATTCTGTTAATAATGCATTGTCCTATTTCATTACTGTCAGACTTATTTGACATTTCTGACTTTAGACAATGTTCCCAGACTTATTTTGCAGGGAGCTCATTAAAATGTGTCTGCATGCCTGATATAGATTCTGCCCTGTATAATTTCATAGATGCAATACTTCACCTTGTTGTCCTGGGGTGACTGTATGATACTGTATTCCCTATCACCTGCTCTATGCCCAGACATGAATCCTGTGCCTTTCTGTGCCGTTAAGGGAGAGGGGAGAGATCCGGTGGAATTCTTTCAGCACTGTGTTCAAAACAGATAAGCTCCCTGGCTTCTCCTGCCCGGCTGCTCTGCTTCTGCAGCAGGGAAGAGAGTTACATTCCTTTTGCTTTTTAGCTAGTTTCTTGTTCATTAACTAAAGTATAGAGCTCTGGGACTTTGGCTTCTTCTTCCTCTCTTCTGGACTGTTCATCAACACCAGAACATCATCGGGAGATCCTACACACCTGCCCAGAGGGGCCCATGCTGAACCTCAGCTCCAGAGAGAAGAAAGCCACACCCACAAGGACTTTGAATTTTACCAGGTTCTCTCCACAGCAAGAGGTTTTATTATTTAGCATTATTCTTTTATTTCCCTGTGCCTGCATGCACTTTACTTGTTAAATAAATAGGGTTTTTTTCACTTTCCTCTGAGTAATTTCTTCCCGAACCTGGTGGGGCAGGGGTGGCTGTAGCCTGCCTTATATCAGGGGCTGTTCATTTTGGATGTTCCTCCGAATTTGTCTCAAACTGGGACACATATTATTTAAATACATGACTTATTTTACAGCCCTTTTAAAAACTGCATACTACTTACAGAGAAGAGGATCATTCTCCAAGTTATTTTAAAACTAAAGAAATGAGCAGGAACAAAGAACCATTATAATTCTGTAGTACTTAAAATGTTAAAACCCCATAAAAATACACATCAATGAAAACATTACATAGTTATTTAATTTCTGTTTTCTGGCAGACACCCACACAAAATATGGACAGTAATGTAACTGGAAACAAGTCTTAATTTTTAAGCACATCTTGCACACAAAAAAAATATTAGCCATTCATTTCAAGCTGAGAAGACAGAATGGCAGAAGTTGGTGAAGTTGCAGGTTTGTTTTCCCTTTTAAAATCAGACCACATACCTTTACACAAGTCTGCATTAAAATGAGTGCAAGTAAAACAGGTGGCGAAAGTCACAAGGTTCCACCATTTTTAAAGTCTGTGTAAATATCTATTCCATTTTTCTTGGTTAACCATAATATAAAAAATCAACTCTACTAATTAAAAGTAACTTAGAGCAAAGGGTTATAAACTGTATGAAACTGTTTTGGAACTATAGAAGATCGAAATGCTTTTTCTGCTCAACTTTGTATGTTTTACAAGATAAGTGCAGAGTTCTAATCCAGAGTTTGGTCTGAATCCAAGATTTTGCAGAATAACAGGTAGTTCAGATTTGATTTTTCAGTTCAGTGCCTTTCCTAATTATAACTCAATAAATAACACCAATGAGCATACCACAGTAGTTTCCATGAGAATTTTCTGAAGGATGAGTATTCTCTGTGTCTTAGACCAAAACAAGGTGCAGCTATCTGAAAGGAACATTTGTTACAGTTAGAGTAAACCACTAAATTTTTCAGGGTTTTTATACATGTATTGCTTTAGAATAAAGAATACAATCAAATGTATTTCAGAATGTTACTTCCCCTCCCCCTCCCTCCCCCCTTATTTTCTCTACTTAGAGAAAGAGTTTAAAACATAAAAATGTTTCTGAAACTTCTTCAAGGTCACAATGCACACTTTGTTTTTGTTTGGCAGCATAGCCTAAGATAAGACTCATGGAGTTTGCAAGCACTTAAATGGGCTTTTGAGGAAATCCTTTTTGAATGGGATTTCTAAAATTGGAAACATCTTGATCTCATTAACGCGGTAAATCAAAACAGTACTCAGACCTGCTATTACTCAAAGTTTTAATCATTGTTTCTAAATACATTCATATATATGACACAGTTGAAACCCAGTTTAAAAAGTAAGACTAGTACATGAGCAATGGAATGTGAACTAGATTTTTTAATTTGGTTTTTTTTTTTCACTGTTCTATCTGTAGGAAAAATTTTGTCGAAATTTGATGGTGTAAGAAGAAAGAAATGCTATCACAATTTCTATTCCATCTGTGTTCTTTTATGCCAACACCTACCCAACCTTCCTCATAAAACTTCATTTGGCAGGTAGCCTAGAAAAATAATGTTTTCAGGTTTAGACTCTTAACATTTTATTATTTATTTTTTTCATTTAAACATTATTGTTAAAGTGTATCATTGTATAAACTGGAAAACCCTGTTTTCATTATATACGATCTTGTCTGTCAGTAGAAAATATTAACATAATATTGTCCCAGAATTCACTTATAGCTACAAGGGGAAACAAAATGATGTGTTGATAACAGATTAAGCATATAATACACAAGGCCTAAGGCTTTTACTCTCAGGAGACATTACATTTCCATGGCAATACCAGGATATAATATAAATAAATGAAGAGTTACAGTCTGCTAGTCAGGCATGCTGAATTGGATTTAAGGCATATTAACTACTTCTAGAGTAAGCAAATGAATATTGCTGATGGACTGAAAGAGATAGAGAAGGCATTCTAGGATTTGATACCGTTTAAGCTACTTACTCAAATATCCTGTAGTAAGACTGTATTTCTGAAGAAGGTTCAAGCCTATTTGAGCTTTTGCTTTTTTTTTTTTAATTTTTATTTTGTGTTAAAGAATGTTTTCATAGAGTTCACAGAGAAAGCCATAGGGAACAAAAATAAAATGCCTTATATTTAAAATGTGAGTTCACAGAGGAAGACTGAAAAGGCACTTTTTCTGACTTGTGACATCAGGGGAGTCAGTGCAACAGAAGCAGAGAAAGGCAGCTCAGAAGCAAGATAAAAAGCTCTGTTATAAAGAACAGACTAGAATGTTTGCCAGTAAGCCAGGTAGAAGGACTCATTTGTGTTGAAAAGGTGATGACAGTTTTTACAGGAGCATTATTGAAGCAAGGAACATGGAATTTCCTGAGGAGCATTGAAATTTGCAAAGTCTCGGATAGGCCTGGCCCAAACCCTAAATGTTTCGAGAGATGTCCATCTTCAATTTCCAGTGGTCACTGTATTAAACAAAGGCTACAATAAATTAGAAAACTCTTAGACTAAACCACTTATCTGTATGGTTTGATTGATAAAGCTACATCAAATTGCTTTATTTCACGCTCTTCTGAAATTGGTAGGCATTGGATGACTTCTTTACATTTAAATAGTGCTGATTAGCCAGCTTACCTTAATAACTCTCTATGATAGTGACCACCTTATCTTGCCCTTTAATTTTAAAATTAATGAAGTAATCATTTATCCTGGTCTCTTTCTGTGTTCTGCCCAATTACTTTAGTGCTGAATGGTACTTTGCATTTTTGCTGGTCGATTAGTCCCATATCATGCTCTTTCTGGACTTTGTTCAACTGAGGGATAATTAAATAGTGTATTTTATAATCTTTATAACCTTGGCACATAAATTTCCTTTGCAAACAGTTCAATCTAATAGATAAATTAAAAAATTTAAATTTATCTTTAAAACTGGGACTTATTTTTGTTTGCTTCTGATTAAAGCATCTAACTTCAAACCATGTCAAATAACAATCTACCTTGAACTATTTCTTTTATTCTACACATAGATCCATATCTTGATTTTTACCCTTCAGGAAGCCATCCCTACACTGAAGATGCATGGAAAAGAGCTGTTACTTTTTGACTCCATATTGTGGCAGACTTTGAACTGCCTACAGAGAACTAAGAGGAATTTTGAAGCATCGAACTGACAGTGAATGAAGCAAATTTAACACTGGCTAGGTCACCACTGAAGGCTTGAAACTTACAAATGCAGTGCAGTCTGCTGTGGACTTTATGAAATAGGACTGCAGTGAGCTGTTTACAAAAGATTTGCACTATTAGGAGCCAGACTCTTTCTGCTTGCTTGGGCGGTCTCACAAGCTCTTTGTTTGCCCTTTATGGTCTGAATGAAAAGCAAATTTTAAAGCTTGATGGCATTTATTCAGAGGATGTTCTATACTGGGAAATGTGGCTGTTGTCTCTAGGAATGGTGAGGAGTTCTGTGAAGAAAGAGATTTGGTGCAAAAAGCAGAAAACATTTTAAAAATGCTAATAACATTTTCTTATTTCTTGAAGTTTTTCTTCATTTTTGTTTAATTGAATTCTTCCTAGATTCCAAGCATACAGAGCTGTCAGAGAGAAATTATGTTTATTGGGGAAATGGTGATGAGCTGCAAACACAGCAGGTTCAGAGATTAATAGGTTAAGGAGAACCCTCAATTGAATGCAGCCTACAATACATTCAGATGCTATTACATTCACATTTTAATAAGTACAAGGGATGTGACTGACATATTCTGAATTTTCATGCATATGTGAATGTATATCACTGCACTGGCAGTACCTCTAAACCGAAGGCTGGACCTCTATTTAAATACTCTACTGCCATCTTAGTAAAGATGAAGTTTTGTAGATAACTTTTTTGTTTTTGTTTTTCACCAGAAAGTAGTGTCTCTATTAAAAAAGTGCTTATGTATTGAAATAAGTAGATGTGGAGTGGTTTTCATCATATATAATGTAAAGATTTAAGAGAAGAAATTCAGCATACCGTTGTGTTGAACATAATGGTTCAACAAATCATTTTGCATATGAATGAGGAAGTGCAAGAGCAAGTGCAAGTTCAAGTGCAAGAAGAAAGCAAGTGCATATTTCCTGTGAAGTCATAATTTCACTACTGTAGATACAAAACATGCTGCTAGCAAGGATTTTCTTACTATTTTCTAAGTCCGTGAGAGACTTTTCTCTCTCACAGAAGAGGTAGCAGAGTTATGTAAACAACCAAGCCACCTGCAACCTTGAAAAGTCTTGTTTATGGTATAGTAGAAAAATATTTTGACAATGGATGTTTTAGGATTTTAGCCAATCACCCCAAGGGGTGGCTGGTCCTTTGTCCAATTAGACTATGAAGAAGAAAGTCTATAAAAGAGTTTGTAAAATAATTAAATAAATCAATCTTGCTGCACAATTCCTGCCTGCTGGATCTTCTCTCCTCCTCCTCCCTATGGCTGTGGGACACGGTGATATACCGTAGGAACCAGGCCTGCGGTAATATTTGGTGCTGCCCGACGTGATCTGCACTCTCTGATGTGTCCTGAACGCTGTGAGCCAAGCTGAATTCCTCTAGAGGTACGCTGTTCTCCTTCCCCCCCAGGACCAGGAGGTCCGACAGGACTGGGAAATGGCGAACAGCGGCTCACAAACTGACCCTGTGGTACTGGTCTGGAAAGGTGAGTTTAGCATATTGCACACCTCCATTCCTGAAAACTCAGTTCGGGAATTATTAGACTGGGCTACTTTAAAAAGGATTTCCATGGACAGAGATACTGGCCTGGACTTTTCCTTATGGCAGGAACTTGGCTGTGCTGTCCGACACGAGCTCCCGACTGGGGACCCAGCAGAGTTAGAATTATACAAAACCTGGCATTCGTTATTTATCCTGCTGACAGACCTTGACTGTGATAGCAGGGCTGGATCGCCTATTTCAGTGATGAGTGACAGAGGAATGTCCAAGGGGGGCCCCGCCGACTGGGCTTCCGGGGCAAATGATGGTGGATTCAGAAAACCCCCCCCAGCTCCACAGGCAGAGCCTGCGCTGGCTCACCCTGCACAATCGCAGGACTCCACAGCCCCCAGGGACCCCGCGCCACCAGAGGCGGGGGGGTCAGGGCAGAGACAGGGCGCACAGCCTGCCTTGCTGTTCAGCTCAGCGGCGGCCACGGCTTATCCAGGGCCACAAATCAGCAGCTTAGCAACATGGCCCCCCAGAGCGGCTCCGAGCTCGGTTGCATATGCACCTGGATCTAACTTCTTAGCCGGCGTAGCACTGGGCATGCCTGCCCCTAGACTGCCTGGGTGTGGTCCGCTGCCCTCCTTGGTGCTGGACTGTTCTGCGCAGCTGCAGAACCGAGCCATCGACCTTTTAATACAGCATCTGCCTTTGCTGACAGAGCTACCGAACCTATCCTGAAGGATGGAGGACCTGCTCAGCCTGCTAGAGCAGTGGATGCCCGAGGCACCCTGCCGTGCGGGGCGCGCCGAGCCTGCACCGCCCACGCCGCCCGCGCCGCACCCGCACCGCCCGCGCCGGCTGCGGGAGACGTGCTCCGAGCCAGGAAACGGTGCGGCCAGCGGCAAACCCTGAAGCAGCGCTGCTGCGGGAAACCCGAAGCGGCGATGGCAGCGGAGACAACGGCCAGGACGGCGGCCACCGGGCATGGCCAGGGAGCGCGAAACAGCAGCGGGGCAGCGGCGCCGAGCGCGGCCGGGGAGCGAGAAACAGCAGCGGAAGCGGCGACCGCTCCGATCGCAGCGTGGTGCAAGAGGCAAGCGCGGCGCCAAGCGCAGCTGCAAGCCCCAGAGACGGCAGCAGCAGCTTCGGTACCAGCTCGGCCGGGACCGGCCGAGACAGCATACTGTAAAGAGGCTGCTGTCCAAACTGCAGCTCAGGCAACTGCAGTCTGTGCTGTCTGTTCTGGCTCTAGCGAACTTAGCCAAAGTGCCCCTCTCCATCCATTTCTGTTCGCTCCCAGCGTCTCAGAGTTGCCTTTGCCTGATGATTCCTTGTCAGGCAGTGAGGCAGATGAGGTTCTGGCCCCAGGTCGTCAGGCAGCTGTGGCTGCACAGCGAAGAAAAAGGCTGCGCCGGTCTCGCCCCTGGACCTTTCAGGACTGCACGGTAATAGTGCATCCGCCCCATTATAATCTTCTTAGAGTCTGTTAAGATGCGAGCATTGGAGGAGGGTGACTGGAGGTTATTAGAAACCCTTGGAATGCCAAATAGATCTGAGTATTCTGGTGGTAACCGGGGAGCTGTTACACTCCATCTGCAGGCTGTGCCAGAAGTTCAGGATGGTAGTGCTTCCCCAAAAGGGGAGATCCAAGCTTTCCCAGTGTATAAGGCTCTCCCAGATTCAGGGGAGCATGACAAGCTTGGAAAGTTGCCCAAGACCTCCAATCCAAGGTGGCACAATATGGGCTAGGTTCTGCTGAGGTTATGCAGATAATAAGGGTGATAAATACAGATATGCTTTCTCCATTTGATATCAGACACTTAGGTCAAATTCTATTTCAACCTGTACAATTTACAGTTTTTGAGAAAACCTGGAAAAAGCTGGCCGGCAAGGCTGCATTAGTGAATATGCAGCTCCCTGCTGCTGATCCTAGACAGACAGCAGGAGTGGATGCTTTGATGGGGACTGGTCTCTTCTCTGATCCCAGTCTACAGGGTCACTTGTCCTCTAGCGTCCTGCAGCAAGCTCAACAGGTCGGCATGGTTGCCCTGTTGAAAACCATAGAGTTGTCAGCACCCAGAAAGCGATATACTGAAATAGTTCAAGGGAAATCAGAGTCATTCCTCTCTTTTGTAGAGAAAGTCGCTGCTTCTCTCGAGAAGCAGGTTGAGGATGACTCAACAGTTGTTAAGACAGTTTGTTAAGGTAGTTAGTGAGAGATAACGCAAACGAGGAGTGCAGAAAAATCATAGATGCTTTACCAGGGGATCCTGAGGTAACAGACATGGTTGAAGCCTGCGCTAAGGTGGGATCTGGGAACCAGAAAAGGTCTGCTTTGGCTGCGTTCCTGCAGCCTGTTCACGCATCTTCTGGTCGTGAACCAAAGCAACCAAAACAGGTGAAGAAACGGAAGCGGCCTAAGCCGAGCCAAAAAGAGAACACACCGATCCCCCAGTGCAAGAGGTGTGGCAGGCCAGGGCATTGCTCGGACTATTGTAGATCCCAGACTCATGCCGATGGTCGGCCTTTGTCGGGAAACTTCCGCCGGGGTGCAAGGAGGGGGAATTGCTCTCCGATGCAGTCGCTCCCCCAGAGAGTGGCACAGGTACAGGCACAGGCCTACCCAGCCACCCTAGAGCGCACCCAGGGATCAGACGGCACCCAGGGATCAGATGGTTTTGACATCCACACCGCAGCCGCAGTCGTCTTAGACTCTAGCGGTATTTGTAAGGTTCCCTTGGATGCATATGGACCCTTAGGCCAGGGATCCAGTGCGATGCTGGTGGGGAAACCTGACATTGCCCATCAAGGAATCTTAGTGCACTCAGGAGTTATTGATGCTGACTTTAAAGGTCAGATTTGCGCTATGGTCTCCACGCAAAAACCCCCTGTAACTATTCCTGAAAAGACCTGCCTTGCTAAATTAGTGCCTTTTAAGTCTTGTGTCCCCAGGATAGAGCAACAAACTCACGAAGATAACGGCAGTGGATCTACGGGACTTCCGCAGGCCTTCTGGACTGCAGACATCTCTGACCAAAGGCCACAGATGACATGTACCCTGATCCTGCCGAACGCCCGTCCACCCCGGATTCAGCTTCGAGGTTTGATTGATACGGGTGCTGATGTAACTATCATCTCCTTCTCTGCGTGGCCTCCCTCATGGCCTTTAGCCCCAGTGGGATCGGCCATCGCAGGATTAGGAGGAACCACACAGACCTATTTAAGCGAACGGCCTGTAATGGTGAGGGACCCAGAGGGGCACACAGCTACAATTAGGCCTTATGTTGCTACCACTTCCCTTAACCTTTGGGGACGGGATGTGTTGGCAGCTTGGGGCATACGGATTGGGACAAATTTTTAGCAGGGGTCACTGTGTGCAAGGGCGCACAGCATCCTCCACTGCCTTTGCAGTGGTTGATTAACACACCAATCCGAGTCAGACTCTGCTCAGTTAGTTGAATTAAGGGCTGTTACCATGGCTTTTCAGCGATTCTCACAGGAACCTTTGAATGTGGTTACTGACCCTGCTTACGTAGCAGATATCACCAAACGCTTAGATTGTTCACTTCTGAAGGAGGTGAACAATGCGGCTCTGTTTTCGCTGTTGCAAACCTTGTGGTCTGCAATTCAGGCTCGAGTGCATCCGTATTACATTCTGCACATTCGAAGCCACACCAATTTACCAGGGTTTCTAACAGAAGGCAATGCCAGGGCTGACATGCTGGCCAACCCTGCATGGGTAGGGCCTCAGCCTGACAAAATTGCACAAGCCAAGGCATCGCACGGTTTCTTCCATCAAAGTGCACATACCCTGCAGAAGCAGTTTCATTTAACGCCAACCGAGCGCGCGACATTGTCAGCGCTTGTGCTGACTGTCACGGACTCGCTGCGCCTTTGCCAGCGGGGTAAACCCCAGAGGGCTAAAAGCCTTGCAGATTTGGCAAACGGATGTAACTCACATCCCAGAATTTGGTCGGCTGAAATATGTGCACGTGTCTATTGACACTTTCTCCTCGGCTATGTGGGCTACTGCTCACACTGGAGAGAAGGGCCGTGATGTCATTGCCCATTGGAAATTGGCTTTCTCAGTCCTGGGCGTGCCAGCTTCTGTGAAAACCGATAATGGTCCTGCCTACGCCTCGGAGAAGACGCGGCAGTTTTTACACCTATGGGGTGTAGACCATACCTTTGGTATCCCACATTCTCCTACTGGCCAAGCCATTGTCGAACGCGCTCATGGTACCTTGAAGCGTGTTTTGGACAAACAGAAAAGGGGAATGCATGGAGAAACCCCACAAAACTAGCAAAAGCTTTGTATACAATTAATCACCTTACAGTACCACAAAATTCAAATAATCCTGTTATTCTGAATCATTTTCTCTCATTGCAGTCTGCAGGCAGACACAACTGCCCCGGGCAAAAGTCTGGGTACGGAATTTACTCACTAACCAGTGGGAAGGCCCGCATGAGCTTATCGTTTGGGGTCGTGGGTATGCTTGCATTTCCACAGATACTGGGGTACGGTGGCTACCTTCAAAATGCGTTCGCCCTGACCTACGGCACCAGAGGCAGAACAGGCAACTCCAAATGATGACCAGAACGCCAACCATCCAAATGGCGACCAGAATGTAGATCATCAGCCTAATGACTCTTCTGATGATGACCAAGGATGTCAACCATCAGGCAGATGGTCCTTCTACAAGCAGAGACTGGGATGGTCCTTCCACAAGCAGAGACTGAACTTTAAATTTCTTGTTATGGAGTCAGATAGTTAAAGCCTTAAGGACATATTTAGAATTAATAACTGATGTAGATTTCTATTTAGGATTAATAGTAGAGTTGTTATCTTATAAAACAAAAAGGGGGAATTGTAGATACAAAATGCTGCTAGCAAGGATTTTCTTGCTATTTTCTAAGTCCGTGAGAGACTTTTCTCTCTCACAGAAGAGGTAGCAGAGAATGTAAACAACCAAGCCACCTGCAACCTTGAAAAGTCTTGTTTATGGTATAGTAGAAAAATATTTTGACAATGGATGTTTTAGGATTTTAGCCAATCACCCCAAGGGGTGGCTGGTCCTTTATCCAATTAGACTATGAAGAAGAAAGTCTATAAAAGAGTTTGTAAAATAATTAAATAAATCAATCTTGCTGCACAATTCCTGCCTGCTGGATCTTCTCTTCTCCTCCTCCCTATGGCTGTGGGACACGGTGATATACCGTAGGAACCAGGCCTGCGGTAATACACTACCTTCCAGAAATTCATCAGTTTAAATCCTGGTCCTCTAAAGACAATTACAAAATTTTATTGACCTCAACAGAAGCAACCTTTTCTCTTTGCAACTGGTGATGTGCTCTGAACTGTGAGTGAGACACTAAACCTTCTCCCTTACCATTGCTCTCGAGCATCTTTCTGGTTGACAAGGCTCAAAACGCTTTTAACTGATAGCAGCAAAGCACAGACTAAAACACAGAGATGCACTAGTCCAGCAACCTCTTGCATAGCAGAGGTCATGGAATTTCATTAAGTCCTAACTGGATAAAACCTCTATCTTCTGGATGGCTTATTGCATATCTTTGGCAATCTATCTCATCTTCATTTAAAGACAGTGTACACTGGAGAATCCATAAATGCTGGACTGTATCAATCCTATGCGTTCTTCTAATTGCTGCAGCTGTTGCAGTTGTCTTTGAGTATAATTTACGCCCTGCACAGGCAATCTAAAGATACACAGAGCAACCTGGTCCTGTTCTAAAATCACTGTACATGACAGATAGCAATGATTATTTTATTATCATTTCATCAATCTAAATATTTCTTTCTGTAGCTCATTATCAATATATCCCAGAATTTGTTCATAATATAAAATTATGTTCGAAGGAAATATCTGACAAACCAGTTAATACCTCTCAATCATTCTGGATCAGGAACATTAATTCATAACTGGCAGACCTCCCAAGTCCATTTTTGCAATTTAAGCCAATCTATTTTCTTCCTCTGTCATTCATGATTTTTAACTGGAAATGATCTATTGGAAAAAAAGCAATATAGGTAGGTGTAGGTGAATATATTTAATTCAAAGGGAAAATTGGAAGAAATAGATATGCAACTGTCATTTTTTTTTTCTCAGAATGAATTGTCTTAAGGTATGTTAAAATAAATTTAAGAAGTATCTATATTATTATTGTCACCTATTGAAAAATTTTAGGTAAATAAAAAAGTAGCACTTGCAATTTACTCTTTCATTTTATAATTCAAATTGCTAAAGTAGAACCATGGAATCCAAGAATTACCCAGAAGTTTTCTTTGGATGGAATGTTTTGAGCTCTTAGGCTGCTCAGGACCTATGCAGCTGAGCTTTGAAAACCCAGGAGGATAATTTTTCATCACCTATTTGGATAACTTGCCTCCAGGTCAGGTGGTTTTGTAAGAACTTAGTTCCTGAAGTTATAAACAATGCTTTTGACAGCCTACCTATTCTGCAGACACAGCTTTAGTTTTCCTTTATTGCAGTTTATTTGCTTTATAAAAAAGAAATATTTCTGAAAGGTGAGATCTGTTTATTCTAGAAAGAAGGACAAGAGGCACTTAGTACTGAACTACTGATATTACAGATACATTTTATAGATAATTTAATTTAAGTTGAAAATATTCCTTTCTTATGTATCCAGCAACTTGGTGCTCTTTCATTTATCTAATAAAAACAATTTAAAGATGCTGATTTTCTGCACTTGAATTGCAGTTTCTATTAGAAGCCATTTGGCATAGATTTCGAATGAAAAATGACTCATCTGTTAAAGAAAAAATGATGTTTATCACTATTTAACGTAGCACAATAGAAATGAATAATTGATACAACTGTATGTAAAATTGTAAAACTGATTGAATGTGTATATAGTATAACCTGTTTAGGAAAGTATAGTACTTACTACTTTTGTTTTATTGTGCTAAATTGTAAGACAGTATGTCTTAATAGTTGCAAACTATCAATAATCAAATTTTGGCAAATAACTAAAGCAGTAGAAATGTAAAAGTAGGTATTCAAATAAGGTTTTTTGCTCATTGATTTAGATCATGGTAAAGATCATTGAATTAAATAACAGCAGTTAAGTCTGTCTACCTTTGGAAATAGACGAATATTTAAGAATACATTAATTTGTAGAGTACCATGTTAATGTCACTTGCTGAAGAAATCAGCTCTAGTCCAGGCATGTTCCACAGCGGAGCAGGAGATCATGGTGTACAGAGAGGGTTTCCTGAGTCAGGGAAAACCCAGAGGTGTGCTGAGACCTGCCAGGAGCCAGAAGCTTGCATGGGACAGGCTGACAAGGACATGTGCAGGGCCAGGAATAACAGTGACCACCCCCACTCCCACAAAGGAAGCACCAGGGAGTGCAAGGGGCCAAGAATGCCATGAGAACAGTCAAATAGGTTATAGACTCAGACATTTGGCATGACAGTTACTGTGGGAGGGCACTGCTCTGAAGTTTGGGCATTTCTCTGTCTGAGTGGAGACTTGAAGTCCACATAGTCCAGTAGCTGGACACAATTCTTTGATTATCTGCACAGGTCAAGGGTGCTCAGCCTACCTGACCCTCAAGGCAGAATGGTGGGCACTGCTCTGGGAGCAAAGTCTGCAGCTCCAGCTGGACAGTCTGTGCTATCTACCCCAGCAGTGGCCAACACCTCCACTCAGATGGAGCTGCTGCAGGGAGAGTGTCTGCAGTGCAGACCTCAGACTGCAGAAAGTGCACAGACCTTTCTTCTGGCAGCAGACCTACCTGCAGAAGGTGTACCCAGGTGAAGGGCCTTCTGCAACAAGTGGCTGAGCTGCAGGAACTGGTGAGAAGGCTGTGTAACATCTGGGAGGCTGTGAAGGAGTTGAATAACTAGTTCCAAGCACTGGAACCACAGCCGAGCAGTCACAAACTCCCCTACTGGCACACACAGAAGAGACGGGGGTCAGTACTGCAGAAGAACGGAGGCTTACAATGACAAGGACCTGCAGGAGGAAGAGACTTCCCCAAAAGCCTGAGGTACCATTGCAGAACTGCTTCACCACTTTGCAAAGTGAAGAGGGAGGACCTGTGTCATCAGGAGAGGTGCTGGGGTTGAGCAAGGCAGCCCCATCTGCTCTCCATGTAACTGACAGCTGGTGCAAATAAGTAAAGATGATAAGGTAATAGTAGTAGGGGACTCTTCTGAGAGGTATCAGGCACTGACTTGCTGCCCTGACGCACTCTTTAGAGGCGAGCTGCTTACTGGGGACTCATATCAAGGATGTCACCCAAAGACCACCAAACTTCGCACAGCCCGCTGACTATTATCTGCTGCTGTTCTTTCCTGTGAGTGCCAGAGATACAGCTGGGAGCAGCCTGAGGAGTAGCAAGGATCACAGAACCCTGGGAGGGGAAATAAGGCACTCTGAAGCATAGATTATTTTTCATCAATATTTCTGGTCGAAAATAATTTCTTTGAAAGGGCCATTTGAATCTGGCTAATCAACAAATATTTACAGTTGCCACAGCCAGAGGTTCAGCTGCTTAGACCATGGGGCTTGCTTTGAGAAACCTGAGCTGCTGGGGGCAGATGGGGCCCATCTGTCAGAGAAGGGAAACGGAATTTTTGGTCATAGGGTTGCTGGGCTTGTGAAGAGGGTTTTAAGTTAAAATTGCTGGGGAAAGGGAGCCTCAATTCATCCCATTCCTACCGGTTTGATGCCAGTTCCAGAATGAGATGCTCAGAGCCTGAAGAGGGTTTGCAGGTCATCAGGAGAGCACCTGAAGAGCAGCACAAAGGAATTCCAGCCACTCAGCCAGTAAGGCAGCTTCACTGGGACTCCTACACAAATGCCTTTATGCAAAGGCACACAGCATGGGGAATAAACAAGAGGAATTAGAGATGTGCACATGCCTACAGGGCTATGATCTTTTTGGCATCATGGAGATGTTCTGGGATGGTTCCTATGACTGAAGTGTTGGAATGGAAGGATACAGGATCTTTAGGATGGGCAGGCTGGGGAGATGGTGTGTCACCCTCTATGTCAATGACCAGCTGGAGTGCACAGAGTTTTGTCTCGGGATGGGTAAGGAGCCAGCTGAGTGGGTGAGGATTAAGGGTAGAGCAGGGACAGGTGTTATTATAAAGGGGATCTGCTGTAGACCACCCAACCAGGCAGACCAAGTAGATAAGGCCCTCTAGAGACAGATGGGAGCAACTGTATGTGCACAAACCCAGAGCCTCCTGGGGGACTTCAACCACCTGGATATCTGAGAGGGAAGGAGAACACAGCAGGGCACAAGCAATCTGGAAGGCTCCTGGAATGTGCTCATGTTAACTTCCCTTTCCAAGGGATAGAGCAGCCAACAAGGAGAGATGCTATGCTGGACCTTGCTCTCACCAACAAGGAGGGTTTGGCGGGGAATGTGAAGCTCAAGGGCATAAAATGAACATAATAAATGAACATAAAATGGTGAGGTTCAAGATCCTTAGGGCAGTGAGGAGCCCATCTAATGAATTTAATGGTGCGCAAGTCCTTGGAATCTGATGAGGCGGATCTACAGGTTCTGTGGGAACTGGTGGGTGGAGTGGCTAAGCCACTATCCTTCAAATTTCAGAAGTTGTGGCAGTGAAGTTCCCACTGACTAGAAAAGGGGAAACATAACCCCCAAACCCTCCTATAAAGAGAAAAAATTAAGACCCAGGGAACTATATGCCAGTGAGTCTCACCTCTGTGCCCAGCCAGATTGTGGAACAAATCCTGCTGGAAATTATGCAAAGGCACTTTAAAAATAAGGAGGTGGTTGGTGACAGCTAAAATGGCTTCACTAAAAGCAAATTGTGCCTGGCAGACTTGGTGGCCTTCTATGATGCAGATTACAGTGTTGGTGGAAGAGGGAAGAGGAAGAGATGTCATCTACGAGGACTCGTGCAGAACATTTGACACTGTTCCACATGACATCCTTGTCTCTAAATCAGGGAGAGTTGGGATTGTTCAGTCTGGAGAAGGCTCTGAGGAGACCTTAGAGCAGCCTTCCAGTACCTAAAGGGAACCTAAAAGAGAGTTGAAGAGGGCTTTTTTTATAAGGCCATGAGGGAATGGCTTTAAACAGAAAGACGGTCAGTTTAGATCAGATATTAGGAAGAAATTCTTTCCTGTGAGGGTGGTAAGGCACTGGAACAGGTTGCCCAGAGTAGATGTGGATGGCCCATCCCTGGATGTGTTCAAGGCCAGGTTGGATGAGCAACCTGATCTAGCGGGATGCTCTCTGCCCATATCAGGGGAGTTGGAACTAGATGATCTTTAAGGCTCTTTCCAACCAAATTCATTCTATGATTCTATGATTCTATGATTCTGACCAGATGAAAAATTATCCAAAATTATTGAGAAAACATCTTATGTCTGTGAGGACGCTAAAATACACAGAGGTAAAACAATTTATATGACATCATTTTTGGAAGTTACTTCATAGTTATTATCAGCCTTCTTTATCGTTTCACTTACTCTGATGTAAATGCAATAATTTCTTTTACTGCATTCGTGTTAGCAATTGAGTTAAGAACCTGCCACAATTGCCATGCAATTTCAAAATAGTGGATCTCGATTAGTATCCTCACTCTGACAATAGATAGCGCCAGTACTTCAAAAAAAGTGATCAACAAAATCAGCCCCACACTCCAGCATGTTTAACAGATGTGCTACAAATCTGCCAGCGTAAGGTTAAATTTGTCAGGTCTATCATCACTGCAAATTGCTCTCCTCATCCAGCCAAATGTCTAGTCTTTCCCTGAATATTTGCTATCAGTCCTGGCTAGATGCAGCTGAAATGACTCAGGAAACTGTGCAGTGCTCCTTGCTGCGTGCCGCAAGGGAAGCGCGCACGGCAACAAAGGTGGGCCAAGGGGCTTTGGGTCTGTATCACCTTTGCTTCCATCAAAAATGTATCAAATTTGCACTGGGTTTAGTGTGTCACAGACACAAATACTTGTAATCAGTTTGAGATTCCCTACATTTCAATGTCCTGCAGGTATCATTTGACAATGTGGTGTTCTTTTCCTTTTAAATGATGAAGCTTAGTCCTGGCTACCATTTTTTACCATACCCATTACTGTCATATTGCTTCTTGTTGACCATCTGTATAAAACCACCAGTCCCAAACTCATGATTTCCCTTTTTTGGCATCTCTCCATTCCTCAAATCACATTTAGTAAGTCAGAGCAGGGCCTTGGATTGCCCTTGGAAACACAACCCAGCGCCCAGAAACTGGTTCCTTTGCTCCTCTAAGAAATTGGCAACCACTACATGAACAAATACAATTGTCTGGAGTCTCCATAAAGATTCGAATACATTGCATTTATCTCTTCTGCCTCTTTTACAGTTTCTGATTTTTCTACATACAATACTATCCCTTTGCTTTGCCAGAATTTAAGAAGTCCTGGTGCCTTTTTTATTCTCTACTCTTTTTTTGTCTCTAAAAGTCTTTAAAATCTCTAAAAGCTTGATACTGTGATATACTCAGTTTGTTTCCACAGCAAAAATCTAAGGTGAAAATGGAACTAACAGTCATTAATGTAGGAACACTTTTTAATCAAAGAGAAAAGGAAATACTTTCAAGGACAACCCTTTGTTTAAGGCCAATAATCGAATTTAGTGTGGATACTGCCATTATGAAAGTAACAAATGAATCTGAGAGTCACTGTACTGTTCACTAACAGGGTTCTGAAAATAAAATAAAGCCTCTACAATGATCTGTCATCCTGCTTATGGCGTCATGGCTGCTTTACTTTTAACAATGATTTTTCTTCCTTTTTCCCTTCACAAAGTAAGCAGTTGATAGTTTATGCCTGCTGCCAGTAAGAATAAACTACCACCCACTTTGTTCGTGACAGCAGAAATCAACCTTAAGCGGAAAGCGGCTGAGTACAGGATAACTGATCCCTTTCAAGGTTTCTTTACCTTATTTCCAGGTTGGTGCTGAGGGGTAAGGAATTGCCTCTTTTGAACAATTGTCACTACTTGACATCCTGGTTGGTAGTCTAGGGACCAGGCACAGAGAAAGGCTTGAATAAGCACTGAGTCTGAACTGACCTGCCATTAGACGTAATTTCTGCAGCAAAAACTGAAACACGCTCTTTGCAGGTGTGGGAAAAGTCACATTGCAGCAATTTCTGCTATACTCTGAGCAAAAAAGGGATGCATATCAGGCCTGTCAGTTCTAAAACCTTATTATAACTCAGTTCAAAACATAAAAAAAATTTCACTAATGTCCTTTCTTGCTGTTCCTAAAAAAATCTCCAACAACAAACCAAACCAAACCCACACAATGAAGATTTGTTAGCCTGTCTCCACATCCTATTCAATATCTCAGGTTAATACCTTCCCAGTAGAAGAATGTTTTCCTCACACAAATTGCTGAAAATAACCATACAAATTATCAGAGATCTGCTTTTGCGATATATTTGACCAGATGATTTCATCTGAGATTTTCCCTTTTGTTTTAAACAATTAATTAAAACATTTTTTGCAGACATGTTCACCATCACAAACTAACTGTACACATCTCTATTTAATCACTCTATTGTCATTTTAATGACTATTTAACTTACCTGTCACTGACCCCCAGACTCCACCTCTGTTAATGCTTTCATTTATACTATAATGCCAGGAAGATTCAACATTGAACTATTTCACCTGAACATTTCTTAGATCCACAGTGAAAAGAGGTTCCCATTCAAAGACTTACTAACAAAATACACAAGCAGTACTAAAGAAATTATTTCAAGGTCATGTAATTGGCTTATGTCTAAAACAAGAACAGGAAAAAGTTCTGACCACTGTGTCAAACTGCTACATTTTCTGACATTACCACAATGGACCAGGGATATTTCAAATCTGCAGTTGTTTAAAAAAACCCATGTGGAAAGCAAATAACAAGTACTGCGGAGTACAGTGACACCAAAATACATATCACTTCAAAGGCTCTGAGTGATATGAATAACAGAAGGTTCTGCAAGCAATTCAAGCAATTATCGTTATTGTACTTCTGCATATTTCAAGTGGATTTTACCAGTATTTTCTTTCTTCTTTTTTTTCTATTAATCTTTTCATGATGAAAAATGCTCTTACATTGTTTTTTCTAAGTGCAATTTACTTCATTACCAAAGTTAAGTGACAGCTACCCATGTGCTCTAGAAACACATACCAAAAGCAAAACTAAAACCATCCCAAGACTGAAGAAAACACCTTGTGAATATAATCTGAATGAAATTGTTTTAGAAAAACAATCATGCTGTCAACATCTTAGATTAATTAAATCTTTCAGAAGACATTAAGAGAGAACAATTAAACTAGTAATTTCTTATTCACTCTTTAAAACTATTTCTGCGTAGTATCAAATCTTTAAGCAGCAGATATTTCATGTCTTCCAAAGTAAATTAGGTCCCTGTAACACCACACACCAAGTGAAAGTCTCTGGTGGTGGGAGTGTGACTGCCAGAGTGGCTCCTGAATGGTCAGACAGGAAAGATTCCTTAACAGTTTCTTTCACATCTCTCACTCTTCTGTTTCCAATACTGATGAATTCTAACCTATTTAGTTCAGAAACAATTCCATACATTTCAATATCCTTCCTATACCTCCCCACATTTCCAGTTCTACTACAGCATTTCTGAGATAAAGGATCATCACTGCATGCACTGGTCTAGGTGTGGGCTTAGCATGGTTTGTAAAATAGTATAATGATCTTTTCTGTTATGCTCAAGCTTGCAAATATTCTGAATATTTGTGTCCTTTTTGACAATAACAGAACACTGAACTAATGTTTTCAAGTAATTATCTATTATTTCTGATTAAAAAATCCCACCTAATTCAGAGACCATCCAGTCTTAAATATGAAATATTTCATTTTTTTTCTGTCCACAGCCTGTTTGGTCTGTGATATGTTGCCCTAGTGCAGCTTGGGAAATGAATGGGAAATATTTCATTAAAATTTGTGGAGCTTGACTGTATAATCTTTGAGAGAATGTCTCCTACTGGATGACATGGGTAGTGAGATAATTATGTATGTGAACAAGGATATCAGAGAGACCTCTACTATAAACAGAAAAAGTGCCACACACATTTATGACATTCTAAATAACTGCTTGGACCGGAACATTCACATGTAAATAAATACTCTAAATAAATGCAGAAAAATAGAGTAAATGGAAGAATCTGAGGTGTAAACAGCTAGCCAAGACAATAATTTAAAGAGCATAAAATAATTACAAAAAGCACATACAGTGAGCAATAGAGGCTTAAAGACCTCAAGATCCATTAATCAGAATGGACAACTGTTGATTCTTTTAGCGTGACAGGGGATTTTGTTTTGGCAGAACAACTTCAGATAAAATGGAAACGGGAAATAAACAATCCTGTGTTTTAGGGGTACCATCTAATGTTAACTTCTTTTCAAACCTCTCACCTTTTTGATTGAATAGCACCAAACCAAATCCCCCTGGCTCGGGGAATACTGAGCACATAATGTTTCAGCTTCTGATGCTTTATTAATGTAATTAACCCACATGTGGGTTCAGCCATCTGACCTACACACATGAATTAAATAAGTTTTCCATCCCTACCAGTATCTAATAATCACATGAACAATAATACCCAGATTTCTGAGCTTTAGCAGTTGCAGAAGCCTCACCTATTATGTTGGCATCCTAGGTCTGCTAATTGTTGTTTTCTGACAATATGACAGCAGAGCTTAGGGAAGGAGAATTTTATTTGCCTAGAAAACAAAGGAGATTTCAAAGCAGACTTGTACCTTGTGTTGCATACAACAGGCCCACAGCTACTTTTTTCTGTCAGTAGTGTATGAGTCCTTCACAAAACCATGTATTTCTCACAGAGGAACAAAAAACCTCAGCCTGAAGCAAAGTAGATGGAAAAGGAGATGGAATTTTTTTTTTAAATTGACATATGTGATCATTACTGAGCATACCATCCAGTGCAAGAAATGAGGAGCATGAAGGAAGTAATAAATATATTTCCTATTTCTTTGTTTGACACAATTACCTTAACCACTAACAGAAAACACAGGATTATTTCAGCTCTGTAGATTAGATAAATCAGAAGCTCACCCTCCAAGAATTGTGTTATCTTCTTAATTAGGACATGAGTCAGTTTGGGAAAAAAACCATAATTGCTTCCAAAACACTGCAAATTTTGTTAAAATAATAAATGTTAGAAGTGGAAGAAAGCCATAATTTATCTCTTTTCAGGTACCAATATTATATAGCCTAATGCTAATATGAAATGAAAGCTAAGTATCTATTTTTAATTTTTCTGAATTTGAAAGCTTTTCAGACAACATTTGGCACTTTGCTTCTGAAGATGCAATGGGCATGGGTTTTATGTATCACAGAGCAGGCAGATTTCAAGCTCTTAAATTTAATTACATGGGCACCAATGCATGCATCTAAGACAGTTTTTGAAGTTGTTCTTCTATATGCTAGTTTCTAGTAAAGAAACTGAAGAAAAAATATTGTATATTAAAATTATATTACTTAATAATAGCAAAATTATAATTAAGCATACATTTAATATGCTACTATGGTTCATTTAGAATATGTTGTTGTTGTTATTATTATCAATCTATAAGCTACACAACTTGCTTTTTAAAGGTGTATTTACATATTCTTTCTAATCTGAATAATGATGGAGCTCCAGAACTAGCAAACAAAGTACCAAAGGTTTTGAAATTCTTTATTTTTGAGGATGGCAGCAGTGCTCCATAATTTGAGGCAGTATTTACTTTAAGAGTGTTCTCAATAACTTATTTAAGTTAATTACTTCCAGGCATAGTGAGCTAATTTCAAATTTTTAAAAACTTAAAATTTGAAGTTAGAAAGAAAGTACAAGCCAGTAGGATATAGTTATAAAACATTCCTAAATAGCTTGTAACAGGGATCAATCTGTGATTGGTATAATACAAAATTTTTCAAGTATATTGAATAGGAAACTGGACTCTAGATTCTCTTTATCTCAATTGCATGTTGGTTTTCATTTCTATCTTTTTCTTTCACTTGTTTTCCCATTTTTCTCACATACTTCTGCTTGCATTCATCTGCGTTCAAAACAAAGCAGGGTTTTTCCCTCAAAGTCTGATAGGATGTATCATACGTTAGCACAAATTCCCAGAAACCCTCTAATAGTAGCATTTTTGCTGTGTTATGGATGACCGAAGCAGTAGGGATCAAGTATTTTTCACTGACCATTTCAGTTTGGGTAATGGTGTTGCTGACCAGCAGGTGACGTCTCTTGCTGTTTCTCTTAGTGGCCAATATGTTTCTTTTCCTCTTGTACCTACAGAAAAATAAATCTGGAGTTTTTTGTGGTGAGTCCACTTTGGAACATAAACAGAACTACAAAATGATAATTTAGCTTTTTTACACTTTTCTTTTTTTGATAACACAAAGAAATAGCTTGTGTCCTGTTTCCCTGCATTTAATATTCTTCAAAATTCAGTATTGTTGAAAATTCAGCATTCTTGAAATTCACAACTACAGAAATGAAACATTTGATCTAAAAAATAGAATTGCCTAAAATCTTATGAATTTACACTTCAATGTAATCCTCCAGTTTTTAAATAGTTGAGTTCATTATTCTTTCTTTTAAAAACTGTATTAATATCTCAATATTTTTCATTGCATGTAACTTGTATTGATGTAAACCAAGCAAAATTATTTTAAAAAATCTAAAAAACAATCCTGTTGTGACTTAGGTGAGATTGAATTTCAGCAGAGCTTAAGTACTGCACAATGCCTAGTGCACTGTTATGTGACAGTAGCTTTCTGATCAATTCTGAAGTGGCCCACCAAGCACAGCTTGCAGAAAAATTTTCATGAAGCAGCGGGGTGCAATACCCCCTCACCACTTCTGTTGATTTCATAATATTATTCTTCAGGTATTCTTTCTCAAAGTTTTAATGATGTGCCTGCCAAGCTTAAATACATTAAGACTGGAAGACGAACATTTTCATTATCATATTCTAAATGTGAATCAAATGTACTCATCTTAAAGTAGCTGATTTGGACAGTATTCTCCCAAAAAGAACGAAATGTACACACAAGTTAGCTTCCTGCAGCACTGACATTTTTTAAGACAAAATTTAGTTATTTTCAAGAAAACTTAGTTTTCCTTAATACCTTCATTCATCAAACCTGCTAATTTTCGGTTTCACAAAGTTCTATGTGTCTAACTCACCTCTCACTTCTAATTATTTTACATACATCATTAGGAATGATTATATGGACAACTTGTGTAGTTTCTTGAGAAACTCAGACTCTATTACTTCAGCTGAAACAGGTAAGCTGGCTGACACTAGTTGTGACTAAAGGTAATCCTTATACTTTATTCCACATAAGAAAACCCAGTATGTATATATTTGCATTGAAATGCAGGTGTACTGTTAACCTATTAAATGAATCCTTCATCTTTAGAACACTGTTACACAACTTCCTGTACTCTACTGGACCCATTCCATTTACCTGGTTTACAGATAAAGGCTATGTTGTGCTCTCAGGCATAACACTATAGAATTGCTCTCCAATATATGCCATCAAATTTCTCAATATCTCATTTGGCTGTAAGTCTCCCGAATACTTTAATATTTATTACAGGATTAAGCTTTCTCTTTTAAAAGTTTATATTATGAGCAAATTCTTGAGTCGTCAAATTTCTGGGTGTATCCTTTTCTATGTGTTGTAAAATTTCTGGAGTTTTTGAAACAACAGAATGTTGCAATGTGTGTTCTTGGCAGACAAATTTACAAGGACTATAATAATCTATAAATATTTGCAGAGTATAAACATCAAGGATAGTAAAAGGCTATTTATCATACTATAATTTTAGGAGCTTATCATTAGGAGAAATGGAATAAAATGAAGGAAGATAAAATGTTACATGAAGAAAAAAATCATCTTGACCAAGTTAACTAGTCTATGGAATTGTTTCCTATGGAAATTGATGGAATACTCTTTGCTATGACTTTAAATTAGACTTGAGAAAACATGCTTAAGTGAACAATAAGGAACAATCACACTGGCAGAGAGAAGGAGCAGATGACCTAATAGATCTTTTTCATCTTCTTTTTCAGTGAGTTTCATTCTTTTCCTTTAGCTGATAAAACAGTATAGAAAGGAATGACCTCAAGGAAGGACTTGTTCTGTGTGGCTTAATGAAACGAAATAATTGCAACAATCTGAGCTGAAATTACAATGAGAGCTTGGTGTGGAAATCGGGAACACAGTTTCCTCTATATCAGCCATGATGAATAATGGTCCTACCTGGATGTTTGGGAGACAGCCTAGCCCAGAAAGTAAAATCAGCCTGCATGTGTCCTGTTTCCATCTGGATAAGAGCTACTGTTCTTTCTAGCAGTTGGTATAGTGCTGTGTTTTTGGTTTAAGACCATGTTTAGGTTTTCAGCTTCTTATGCTGCTCTGCCAGCAAGAAGCTGGAGGCACAGGAATTTGAGAGGGGATACAGCCAGGACAGCTGGTCCAAACTGGCCAAAAAGATATTCCATACCATATGGCATTGTGCTGAGCAGTAAAACTTGGGAGGAATTGGCTGGGGGGTTGGTGGCCCACTGCTTGGGGACCAGCTGGGCATCAGCCAGCAGGTGCTGAACAATTGCATTGTGCATCACTTGTTTTGTATATTCTTTTACCATTATTATTATTATTACTTTTCCTTAATTTTTCTGTCCTATTAAACTGTTTTTATATAAACCCCTGAGTTTTACTTTTTCTGATTCTGTCCCCATCCCACTGAGGGAGTGAGCAAATGTGTTTGTGGGGTTTAGCTGCCTACCTCATTAAACCACAGCATCACACTTAGTGAATAGCATATCACAAGGTAGGACATGACATCTTGGCTTAGGCATCCCTGCTAACTGCCTACAGGCTGCTGGTGCAATACAAATGGTTGATTATTATACAGAGAGCAACACACTTGTGACATGATTACAGACAAGACCCACTATTCACCCAAAGCACTACCACAACCCTTGCCAGATCAATATCTCATATTATATTGATGTAGCGTGAAAGTAATTTCTACAGGTTTTTCATGAAGACAAATCCAGCATTGGAACCTGCTGTTTCAAAACATACTAAACATTTAGTGTAAAGATCAACTGTTTTGCATATGGATAGTGATTCTGTTGCTTGGAAATAGAAGAGTGAAATCAAGCTTGGATACCATTGTAGTTGTATTTTGCTCCTGGCAGTGGTTCATCTGCTTGGTCAGATTTCCATTTTACTGCATTTTTTAAGCTAAGCAAAGATACTGTGCATGTGTCTGGAAATGTTTTATACAAATATTTGGTATCAGAAATGTGTATGCACCCCATTAAAGCAGAGTATATAACAGGACTGTCAATCTTGATCCAGTGTTTTCTGTCACTGTAAAGTTCTCTGAAAATTTTGAGATAGAAACAGTCAAATGAAATATCAAGTTGAATCTGTTTACCAAAACAGATCATCAGCTGAGGCTTTGCTGTAAATTTTGACTTGTAGTTTTCAATTTAGGGAATTTGCTGGGTCTGTGTTTGCATCAGTACATCAAATGGGGTATGAACCAACCAGCAGACCTGAGAACACTTTTCAGTTTGTTCCCTTTCCCTACTCTCTAGACAATCCCTTACACATGCTGTTGGAAGAATAGAGAACCTCTGGGTTTCACTTGAGAGAACATGGGCTGGTACCTCTCTGAATCATGCTAAGGGGTGACTAAACATGAAAAGGTCTGTATGTGCTAGAGTTCAAGCCCATGGCCTCATTAGTTTAGGGCAGATGCTGCCATATGTGTATCTGGGATAGATTAATCTTGTAGAGTAGAGTTTTAAAAACAGATCAGATAAATGATGCTCCTCATGTGTCTATTTCACTTAATCTCTTGTTAAAAGAGCCTAAAAATTAGCTCAAATATAAATTATATATTGTAGATATCTAAAAGTGGGATGATACAAATTCCATCTTCATTTAACTTAGAGGAAGCTGTTATGGAGATAACATCTGTTATGTGAGTCTGCAGCCTCCAGTCCCACCATCCCAGCTGACCACTACCATACATAAAATACAAAGTATACTCATAATCTGTATCTGGGACAGCCGGGAAATGGAAATGGAAAGGGAAGTGGAGAGAGAGAGAGGGAAAAGGGAAAAGTAGAGGAAGAGGAGAGAGAAGGGGAGAGGGGAAGGGAAAGGAAGGAAAGGGAAAGGAAGGGAAGGAAAAGGAAGGGAAGGCAAGGCAAGGCAAGGCAAGGCAAGGCAAGGCAAGGCAAGGGAACAATATGCTTATTATCCTAAACGTGTAAGTGAACAATATGTTTCTATTACATTTGTCAAAATGCCTGTTTTTAGAGTGAAAGCATTGATTGATGTCACCTGATTACCCTTGGGGCTCTATTTGAAAAACTGGCTTAGAAAGTTGCAAAGGGAGTTTTTGCTTTTCAAAACTCCCCAAACAGATTTCAGTAAAACATCCCCAATCTTTACTTTCTCAGTGTTTCAAGAGTATTCTTTTAAACAAATAGTCCATTGTTTTAGGGTGTTATTTTTCATTTGTCTCTTCCTGCCTTCTTTTTCCTCCCCCATTTGCTACTTCTCTGCTGTTACTTTTCCTAACTGTTCTTATGATGATGGTCATCATATCCATTCTTTCTAATGACAAAATAAACAATAAGAAAGCAAAATGAAAATGAATGAAAAAGCTATGGGCAAGACCTGAGATACTGTTTCAGAATGTTAATGAAAATTTCCAGAATGAATAAATAAAATACTAAACAATTTCAAAATTATCAGTTAGTCTTTCTACAGAAATATAAAACATCAAGCTGCCTTTTTAAACATTTTATTTTCTGTTTCTTTCTTCATGCCACTGTCAGAGAAGAGGAAGGGCAACAAAACTAAGGATGAATAAAATACCAGTTGGTCCTCTACCATCAAGTTAGACATATGATCTTTGCAGTCAGCTTCTCACTGTCCACTGCATAATATATTTAGACATATGATTTAACTGCATATTTAGCTGGCATCTAAATAAGAAAGGTAGTGGTGGTGCTTTATTTTTGAGTTTGGTAACTATAGTTATCAAACTTAGGTTCAATATGAGTGTAAATTTTACAATTCTGACTATACGAAAGTGTGAAAATGACCTAAAATACCTTTGGCACTAGAATTGTCTTAAATTTTATGTCATACTAACAATATAGCCATTGACTGAAACAAAACTGTAGCCAGTTTCACTTTGGACATGGCTTCAAACATAATATTCATAATATTCAAAAATATTTAGCAAATTCTGATAAGGCTTTAGTCAGTGTAATACAGTTACCCACAAGTGACATAGCACGTGTGGATATGCTTTTTAAGATAGTCAGAATTGTTTCTCAACCGTCTTCCTGATATGACCACATTCCTTCTTCTTTCTGTGCTAATTCTCTTACCATGACACTATCTTCTTCAAAAAGTGCTCTTGAACTCTACAAAAATGGAATTATCTAGGCCCTATCAATTTATCTGTAACACTCCTTTGGTCCAAATTTGTTGTTTCTACCTGCAGATGGCTGGAACTGTGACCTGCAATTTATCTAACGCGTCCTAAAATTTAGCTGACACTTACTAAGAACAAAATTTTTTTTCACATCAATTTGATTATTGGTAGGCATCATGTCTATGGTCCACAGAGCTACTTTTCCCTTCTCCTTCTCTTGTTTTTCATTTGGTGATGTGTCAGCTTGATCTTAACAGCTGGTCTCTGTGACAATGAAGCTAAAACCTACTTAGTCCTTACACATATAAAAGTGAGATTTGAGGAAAGTGGAGTCTTTCAGGTTGAGAGGATTGCATGTGATCCAGGTCCCAAGTTTAGACATAATCTGAAATAAAAGGCCTTCATCCAGTGACTCATCTTTTATCATTTACTAGTCATTACAACAAGTTGCCTAGACACCTAGGTCTTTGGGTGTTCCTTAATATTCCCTATATCCTTGTCATGTCATTCCGGAGTATTTAGTGGAGAGAATGAATGAAAATAGTTCAAATACTCTCGGTAAAAAGACAGTATTCAATTTAGGTTTCTAAAGCTTTGAGGAGTCCTGTATAAGAGGTGATTGCCCTGAATACCTCCTCTGTTGAGCTGGTTCTCTGAGAAGGCATTACTGTAGCAACTACTGAGTTCCAATTGCAAATACATTGTGAAATGTATTTTCTTTTCTGTCTAGAAATCTAGCCAGGAGAGTAGGAATTTCACCATATCTTGTAGCCTTATAAAACTTCCAAATAGGTTTCCAAAAATTCCAGAGAAATGACTGCTGTGCATTTCACAGTTTGGAACTGAGTTAGGTGTACAGAGTCTATATAAAACCAAAAAGTACTACATACACAGAAAATATAAACCTAATGTGTCCAGAATCCGTGGGAAATAACATATATTAGTAGGTTCTATTTTTGTCTGCAGATTGCAGAGACTGGTGCTCATACTTCTGCCAAACTTCGTTAATGACCGATTTTTCATTAATGACATTAATGACAGTAGCTCAGTTGGTCAGAGCATGGTGTTAATAGTGCCAAGGCTGTGTATTTTATCCCTGTATGGGTCATTTACTTAAGAGTCGGGTTCAATGACCCTTGTGTGTCCCTTGCAACTCAGAATATTCTGTGAAATCAAAAAAATTGTGACCCATAATAGATGGGAGTCCATCCTTCCAAATCTGATCAGGCATGGAAGTTAGAAAGAACCACTGAGTAAGTAAACGGCATGCACTAAGTGACGTGGCCCCAGCACAATCATAACCGGAAACAGGATTACTCGTCATGTTTAACATACCTGCTTTACTGGAAACTTGGAAGACCTCCTCATCTCTGCTTCCTGGAAGACTGCATTCTTTTTATACTGCTAAGTCAGCAACAGAATTAAATTCAGTAATTACATTACTTGCCTTACCTGAACTATGTCAAGGAACCCCAGTAGGCCAGTTAGATGTTTGATTTAATACACATTTCATGCTAGAATGTTCTTTCATTGGTAATGTATGTACATAGTTTTCAAACATAAAGGAAAATCTGTTTGGATAGTCTCTGCAAATACCTCATGTTAAGAAAGTGGATGAAGGCATGACACAGCTATTGGCCAGTGATTGTTTCCTTCATGAGTTGTCTAAATAGATAATGTATTTCTTTCTCTCTTGAATACAAAATGTAAATTATCATGTTTAATCACCATTTAATGCTCCGAATTTCCCTGCAAAAACAAGTCTTTTTCCTTTTTCCTTTTTTTTCTTTTTAGCAAAACATAGCCACTGGAAAAAAAAGACCCAACAAATGCTGTTGGTTAGTACTTGACCTCTGCTATAAGATAACTTTTAGTGGCAAATGGCTCTCAATATTTTCATGGTGAGGAACAGTTACTGCAACTGGACTTGAGAAGTAGGTTTTGTTAGATTAAATAAATGGGCAGTGAGTTCCAGTGTATTAATCTCATTTATGTTTATTTACAAAAATATAATTCCTGTTAATATGCTTGTTGTTGAGATTCCTTGAAGAACAGCAGTAATATAACTGCTGTTTATGAGCTGTATATCAGAGAGTGTTGCTCTAATATGCTCCTAGAACAGACTATGTGTCCTAGTTTTCAGTAAATCTCATATTTTCCCTTGAGAATTGTAGCTATTGTTTCAGTTCTTTCCCTGTGGAACCATTTACCAATCTTAAAGCCTTACACAAGACCATGAATAATATAACCCTCACTGCCTTAGACCTTGTGCTGTCATTTACCCCAGTTCTAAGTGATTATAAAAAAGAAATATTAGAACCCCTGTAATATGATGTTATCTGATGTTTCAGGATATATATTCTTAAGTGTGCTCTTTACATAATAATCAATGATCAAGCAAGGTACACAGCAGTAGGAGGGAAGTCCCACTATATTATGTAGCTTCTTAAATCTACTTTCTAGGGAGGGTGAAGTCTGAACCACTGACAGCATGTTAAGGTATGGGCAAGTAATAATACTACAGATATGCTTTTTTAAACCAGTAACAAAGAAAATTCCATGGAGGAAAGATTGTAGAAGGAAAGAATTAGAAACCAATGTCAGGAAGCCAATCTGTGTGCATACAGCTACAATCCTCGTCGTAATTATAACAACTCTGAAGAGCATCCTTTTAACAGTTTTAGTCTTCTCAAGAGTATATGAAACCTGATGACAAGGAGTACTTTAGAGAGATCTGCAAAAGAGAAATAAAATGTGATTCAGCAGCAAAAATAAGACACTTTGAAATGCAGAGAAGAGGCATCATGAAAGTCCTAAGACCACAGGGAATGTTTTACTGACATTCAAAGAAACCTGTAAAGGCATGGAAGACATGGCACTAAAAAATGGGTCTTAAAAAAGCATTTATTATTGTGGGGGGGAAATGAGAAAGTGAAGTTTTTTATTTACCGGTGCACTGAAAGAAAGATAACAAGAACTGCATGGAATAACCCTTCATAGGGATAAAATAAAAAATAGAGCATACTCCAGCAATTGCTTAAAATGCCTGTGTACAAAGATACTGTATTTTTACATTCTTTTTGCCCTACCATCTCTATGTCCTCTCTTCTCAAAAAAAAAAAATCCCCCAAACCAAACAAAATACTAGAAGACAGAAGAAATATTTTGTTAAAGATGAAGATGCAGGTATTTTCATGCACTTCGAGACTTTGTGAGATATTCACAAGTCATCAGTTAAAAACTGGGCCAGAAGAGGAACCAGTACTTGTAGTAACCATGACTGAATGCTTTAAGGACCTGATCCTCTGCCCTAGAATTGCCTAAGTTAGGAAACAGTGTCTATTCAAGACAAGTCACAGAAGAATATGTAAGGACATATTTATGATCTCACACTGAGGAAACTGAGGACAAAAGCAAGGGTTTTTAATGGCATAAACAATATCAGGTACATTTTTACTTCAGCGTGAGTAGACTCACAAAAGGAAACAGCCCAGAACAGTCATTTTTGCAGAAGGGAAACAAAATTTTAAAAATCAGCATTAAGAGAGACCTATCTGCATCTATTTTCTAAATAATGAGAAAACATCAAAGAAACCAGGAGAATTGATAGCAAAACAAGACAAAGAGGAAGGAGACTTCCTGTGCCCTAAGTTGCAAGCTCAGTGGTAGTCTGTTGCCATTAGAAGAACATGGGGAAAATAATTTAAAAAAAATGAGGGAACACTCATAAAAGAGGCCAAAGATGAGGCCACATATATACAAATAAGTATATACAAATAGTGATTCAGATAAGTGCCACACAAATTATGAGCCAACAGAACAGTAAGCTCTGCAGTGGGACCTAAGCCTTGAGAGGTACTCACAGAATCAAGATAGCAGAAACACAAAGACCCATAGACATTAATTAAGATCTGGCTACAGGTGAGAAAGGGTAAATGGGTAAATGATAACCTCATTTAGATTTGTATGATGGGGTTTATTCAAGAACCAAGGCAATAAAAGACTTTCCCCTACCTGATTATATCTTACACTTGGTCCCCCAACAGTGCTCTCAGTAGGTCTCTCCTTCCCTGCACATTTCTCCTGGTCTAGGAATACTGGACAAAAAGTCGTATTGGGTAACTTTCCCCTGGTCAGAATCTTCACCTTCTTTCCAAGACTGATTTTTTTTCCAGTACCACTTCTTTCCAGGAACTATTATTTTAGGTCTGAAACCCCCAGTTTCCCCAGTCTAAATAATCCATATGAAGAAGCCCAACATATGATCGCCCTCCAAATTGTTGATTCTATCTCATGTTCCTTTATTACTTGGAGGATTCAAGATGCGCTACATTTGTTTACTCTTAAGTTTTATCAAAATTTAAGTGCAGCCTATACTGGTTGCAGCTAAGAAGTAACAGGTTTCTCCTTGTGTTCAGTAGCTCATTTACCCACAGACATGCTCAACATTATCTGCTATCTGTTAGAATTTGCAATTTAAGCTACTTTTTCACCTACAGAGTACACACAATCAGATTTAAGGTGGTAAGCATCAGCCCTAAGCTGATGTCATTCAGGGAAAAATTTAACAATATATCCAAGATGAAAGGGGTACTGCTCAAAAGAACGAAGACAGGAATAGTAATGAAATAAGGTCTCTGCTGTCAGACAAATTATATTGACGTACAATACTGGGTTGGAAGCCAACACACACATTTCTTGTTGGATAACCACCACATTTATAAGGACAAAACTGAAACACCGTCTGCTGAAAAGACTATTTCTCTTGTGCTGACTACATATTAACAATCTCTCCTGCAAGCAAGCTGGAAAATACTCACAAAAGTGACCTAACAAACTGCAAAAAAGATGGTTGTTACCTGGAAAAACAGAAATATTTGGAGGAGTCAGACTGTCTAGCATGCTAACCTTCTGTTAAACAGGTGTTTTTTTATTTTCAGAATAGGGCTTTTTTTTTGGTGTTTTGGTAATTCATGTGATCTGTGAAGCAGTAAGAACTTGAGGTTGCTAATGGTGGCATTTTCTATTCTCCCCAATTTCATAGTGAGGTGTAGCTAGGATACATTGAAATTTTGTTGAGAATACATAGATAGTATGGATATTCTATTTTCTTCTGCATTTTAATAAAACAAATTAAAATTATAGAGGTAGGCTTTTCTCTTTTTGAAATTTGTGGAGATCTGATGTAACACCTGCTGAATTCAGTATAGTCCTGGAAAAGGACAAAACCCTTGTATTATACTATGTGCGCATGCATTTATATATACTCATAATTTCATGTCTTCAGAATATAATCCTACTTATGTTTTGCCTTTTTATCCTGGCTTCAGCAATCCAAAGACCAAACATTTTATACTAAGAAAATTTGCCAATATAAACAGGAAGGATATTTGTGTTAGCAACAGAGAGAAAAAGAAAACAGAATTAATTATCTTCAATAAAGTTTTTTTAAGCAATTTTACTTGACAGAACGGTATATGGCTGTTAGCAATCTTCATGTGAGCTTTTATCTCTGGTTCCATGCCTTGAGGAGTGATAGCAGTGTAGCAGTTCTCATTAGTTGTGAAAATGGATTTTGTTTTATCCCCTCAGCAACCTCACTGAGTGCCTGTCCCTAGCTTATTTCAGGTTTTACGTTTCTGTTTTCTGTTGTACATGATGCTCTCTTCTCATTTCTTCTGTTTGCCAGGATTTCAATTGTACTAATCCCTCTGTAGCTGTCTAATATTACACTAATGGGAAAGGTGCTGTCAAGGTACAATAATATAACAGACCTCAAGTTTTTTTTAACAATGTACACGATTTTTGAGAACATTGAGAAGCATCAGGCAGAGGCAATAACTAGATCTCAGACACTTGTTGGTGAAGAATTTTTTTTTATTTCACACAGAAAATTACAGAAAACTAATTAACCTGAAGTGAAGATAAACAAGATAGGAGTAAGTCTGAGACTCTCATTGAGAACTCGACTGGAGAGTCGGTGTCTGCTTGTAACACACTGCATTTTGTTAACGAGTAACATGATTATAGACATTTTAGTCTGTCTTCGAGAATAGAGATGGACAAACAGAAATAAGACATTATTAAAAATACAAATACAAGAAGGCCAGGATTTTGTAGATTTTATAAATTTGATTTGAATATTAAAAAGAAGCTGGAATAAAAATACAGAGGATGACACAACTTGATTGAATTTTCTGTGTTCATAATTATTTAAAATTACTTTGTAAAGGATTACCTCCCACATAATTCTGCTGAGTTTCCCTCATACACTCAGTTAAACACATGATATACTTTTATAAGACTGGGTCACTTTTTCCAGTTCAGGCATTTTGTGTTTTAATCTCTTCCTTAACTGCTAAGTCCCTCCATAGGTTTTTATTATTCAGACCAGAAAGATTTATACTTATAAATGTCTGAATCATGAATAAGAATAGGCCTGGACTATAGCCTAGGCCTATAATAAAAGCATTCCCACATTTTTACTTTGGTGAAAGTTCAGAAGAAATATTATATCTGTTCCCCAAACAGATATCTGAAATTTCCCCTAAATTTATCTTAGTTTTGTCATCCATTCAGATGGCTTCTGCTACCTGCTTCTTGCTTAGGTGCTTAACCAACCATGACGATAATTTTTTGTAGTTTCAGTTTGAATTAAACCCTTATCAAAAGCCTTCCACATCTACTGGATAACTTCAGGAAGGAAGAAGGAATGCGAGAGGGCAGACAGAGTCCCTGGCCTCTAAGGAGATGCTTTGCCACTGATTGCCCCCCTCCAGGCCTGATGTTCAGACAGTTTCAGATTGCTATACTCTTTACTCACCCAGCCCATACTTCATCATTTTCTCTATGAGGATGTATGGGAAATAGTGTCCAAAGCCTTAATGAAATCCAGGTAGACAATATCCACTGCTCCCCCCTCATTTTCCAGGCTAGACTAGCTGTAGAAGTTTATCAGGTTGGTCAAGTAGGACTTTCCCTTGAGGAGTCCATCATGATTTTCCTGTTCTGCATGTGTCTGGAAAAGTTTCCCAGGATTAGTTGCTCTATCACCTTCCCAGGAAATGAGGTGAGATTGACTGGCCTGTAGTTGTCTGCAAACTTCTTCTTGCCCTTCTCATTGGTAGGTGTGACATTTGCTTTCCTCCAGTCCTCAGACAGCTCTCCCAGTCATCATAGTCATTCAAAGATTATTGAGAATGGTCTCAATAGGTTATATGAATCAGACCCCTCAGAAATTGTGGGTGTGATCAGATCCTTCTGAACTTCTGGTGTGTTCCACCAGGATCCAGGGACTTATATAAGTCCAATTTGTTTAAGTAGTCCCTGTCCTGATCCTCTTCCACCATGGGTCAGTCCTTGCTCCAGAAATTTCACATGGTCTCTGGGGCTTGCTAGTAAAGATTGAGGTAAAGAATGGATCCAGAACCTCAGCCTTCTCCAAGTCCTGTGTCACCAGGTCCCCTACCTGTTCATCAGTGGGCCCACATTTTCCCTAGACTTCTTTTTATCATGTATACAAGTGTGGAATACTTTCTTGTTTTTCACTTTTACTGGACAGATTCAATTCCATTTGGCTTTTTCTTTGAAAACGTCATCCCTTCATGTTCAGGCAGCATCTCTGTATTCTTTCCAGGATACTTGTTCCCAGTTTTACCTTCTGTATACTTCCTTTTGGGGTTTCAGTTTGTCCAGGAACTCCTTGTTCTCCCATGAAGACCACCTGTCATTTTTTACCTGATTTCCTAACTGATGGGGTGGACTGCTCTTGAGCTTGGGGGTGAACCCTGAATATTAAACAGTCTTCTTGGGTCCCTCTTCCCTACACAGCCTTTTTCCATGGGCCTTCTTCAAGCAGATCTTAAAGTGACCAAAGCCTTATCTCCTGCAGCCCAGTGCTGTGATCCTGTGGTTTTGCTCTGCTCCCTCATCACAGGATGCTGAACCCCTGACTCTTACAGTCGCTGCAGCCAAGGCAGCCTTCAACCTTCTCATTAGCAACGAGTTCTTCCTTGTTTGTGAGAATAAGCATGTTGTGGGTTAACCATACTAAGAAGTTCAGCCCCACACAGCCACTCACTCCCTCTCTCCAGTGGGAATGGGGGACAGAACTGGAGGTGTGAAAGTGAGAAAATTCATGTGTTGAAATAAAGACAGTGTAATAGGTAAAGCAAAGCTCTTCACACAAGCAAGGCAAAATAAGGAATTAATTTACTACTCAGCATTGGCAGTCAGATGTTTAACCATCTCTAGGCAAGCAGGGATTCATTATGCTTAAAATTTATTGCTGAAGACAATGCCAAGCTGTGGCATGTCCCTTCAGTCACTGCTGGGGCAGCGAGAGAAACTGAGGAGGCCTTGGTAGTGTGTAAGCACTTATCAGCAATAACTAAATCACTGGTGTGCTTTAAACACCGTTTTGGTCACACAGCCAAAACATAATACCATACAAGCCACTGTGAAAAAAACCCAACTCCCAGTCAAAATATTATTGTATCCATATGCTTACTTTATCTGTTGGTCAGCATAGTGGACTCCTACTGCACTTTTCATACACTCTTCATATGGAAATACACTATTGACTCTGGCTACAGTGAACAACATGTAAGTGAAGTCTCTCTTCAGGGCATAGCACTTCAGTGCCTGAATTCTAACTGGTGTCTCTAGGTGCTGGATTAACAGAAAGTGAAACAATAATATTGTCTTCTAATTTTTATCTTTTTTCCAATAAACACACTTCAGATCAGAGATTTATTTTGTAGAGTTGTTTTAAATTTTTTTCTAATAATATTCCAGATTTTTTGGCCACTACTGTGAACCTGAATATTAACGTGACAATAATCCATATGAAATCTATTGGCAAAGAATATATGTGACAACACTTATCATTTAAAATGAATCACAATTTCAGAGGCAAACTTAAAACATTTCCATTAACTTTTTAATTAAAATATGGCACACTAATTTCCAAGTAAATGGCAGAACATAAAAAAAAAGGTGGGGGTGGGGAAGAGGAGGCTGGAAAAAAGTAATCAGCAAAAACTCAAGCCCACAATTTACTTTATTGGCTTAATAAGAATTTTTTCCACTGAAAATGGTCACATGCCGGTCTATTGATGAGATGAATATTTTCCAAAAGACTTTCTACAGTTGCAAACAATAATGTCAAGCTCAGCATTGCCACATTGCATGCAAACAGGAAGTTAAAAATTCAACATTTGCACAAATAATTATAACAAGTAAATTACAAAAGAGAAGAAGAAATCTGTTGCAAATGAGGGAAGTGGAATTTTAGAGCCAAAAGCAAAAGCTTTGAATTCAACAGCATCTAGATTCTTTAATGTCAACAGTACAAATTGACAAATTTATGGAATTAACAGAGACATCTTGGAAAACTAATGGAACATTTAAACAGCATCCAAAATAAGATACAATTGTGCTATACTTAACTGGTTTAAAAAATGGTTTATTACAATGGGAATCATACCAGGGCATAAGGTGACAGCAAAATATTCTACAAATATAAAGGCATATAAATTAAAAGAAATATACTGTATTGGATATATACTTCTGCAAACACTTGGGTGAAATTATAGGATCCCTAAAATTCTTCAGATTTCCGCATGATTTGCACTATTCAGAATAGAATCAATATTTTTTAAGGTGCTTCAAAATGTTCTTTAGATTCTCATTTATGAAATGCAAATATTCTAAATACATATGCATTATCTCTGCCTTATACCTTCACAATCTGCTCATGGCTAGCTAATCTCTTCTAGCAATCAAGGAAACAATCACTCTAATAGAGACAATAAAAGCAGCATCTTATAGACAGATCTGCCTCAAAAGGTGAGCTCCTGTGGTTTCAGCAGGCCCAGTATTACAATATTTGGTTGTTTCATTTTGTCTGGAGTGAGAAGGCTTTTGGAATTTTAAAGGCTTTCTGTGGATAAAAGTTGTAAAAGTGTTTATGAAGTAAAGATTTTGACATTTTAGAAGGAATGAAATGCTTTGACTGCTAAATTTAAACTTAGATTAATCTGCTTTACCTTTAATTGTAGAAGAAAGCTCTCCTGTTTTAAGATACAAAGCAACTCTTAACCAGTGATAAATTTTATCATACAATGACTTTGTCTATAATTATGGTTAGTAGTATTTCTTGGGATTTCTTTGAAATTATCAACCATTATCTAGTCGAAGAATATTATATTAGTTACTTCTAACTGATTTCATGTATCACTTTAGTATATCTGTACTTTCCAATGACTTTCTTTGCATACATTTTTACACCTGCAGTAAGCCAGTACCTGGAAGTTTGATTTTTAGGTGACTATAGTCTCACAGTGAATCCTTTCACAACAAAGCAGACGACAATATACTTTGTATATCCCCACAAGCAAAGTTATACAGAATATTGGCATTGCTTTCAAAAGCAGGGCTATATATTTCTTTTTAGGCATCCTCATGAGGATTTCCTCACTGCTGGAACTCATTTATCTCTGCTGGCAATATGACCTGGAAGTAATGCATAATAGAGCCTTCAGTGAAGTTGGTAATAATAAAAAATTATTTAAATAGGCAAAATTGCTGGATTGATAGTCATCAATGCAGAGCCAGCTGAGAATATTTAGATTTAGGGGTTTTAAAATTGAATTTACACAAATGAACATATGGAAATCTTTTTCTCAATACATCTTTAATTATATGCAAATAGAAGGACATCTCCATGAGTAAGGGACAGAGAGAACACAGCAAATAGCTCAATGAGTAGGGCATTCACATATACAAAGAGCAACCAGACTCAAATCCTTGAAGTGACTCCCACAGAGCAGTAATTTAAAAGCTTAATCTCCTTTTTCCTATGGGAGTGACCTAACTGTAAAACTCTTCATTATTCTGGGAGCCTCTATTCCACTCAAGTGTGTTCTGCCTCCTTTTGTTTTTAAAATCAAACCTGGTAGGAAATATCTTTCTATGTGAAAGCTTAATTGTAACTAGGAGACTTAAAAAAAATGGATGTTTTTGTTTGGTATGGTTCTCCACTGGTTTAGGATTTTGTGATGAAAAGCATTATACTGAAAAACCCCTGTTTCTAAAAAAAAAGCTGTCAACATCACTATAAAAAGCTATTAAAACTTCTACTTACAAAACATAAACACATAAACATAAAGTCTAAATCTAAATCTTCTTCCTAGGGATAATTTCTGAAAAAGTGGCAGAGACAATTCCTATAATTTCTATGTCCCATTGATCTTCCATCTCCATCATAGCAAGTAAATGACTGGAACACATTGGTTAATGATTATTTTGATATTATGAGAAGCAAGAGACTATCTTTGCTTATGCTTTCTTATTTTCCCTCGAAATTCACATAACCAAGAGCAATATAATGGTTTATGCTTTCAGTGGTAGAATGTGTCAGTTAGTGGAAGAATTACATTCCATTAGTGTAACTTATTTGGCTTCTAAGCTATCCCTAAGCATCACCTAGACTGATGTTATTAGGGCAACAAAAATCCACTTTTACTCTCCTCTTCAGGGAATACACAATATTAGTTTTTCCTTCCTACTCATAGAACTTGTGATCTGGGTGGAAATAACTTGGCTGGCATTCGGTCTCCAGATGTAGAGAGTATGAACATTCATGCACAAACCTATTAGTGTATGTGGTGAATGCTTTAAAACTTGTGATAGTATGATAACTTCACACCATATTTTCCCTAGAGAGGGTATTCTTGCCAAAAAGCAGCACGAGAAATGTTGTGATAAAACTAGAATATAGGGCTAAAAAGAATGCTACAGAACTGTATGACTGTGTAATTTTGTTCTCTTAGAAGCTCCTTGAAGTGCTGGTGACCTGGTGCATCTTATCTCTTATCTTGGGCTAGTGCCCAGAAATGCAGTCTTAGGTCTGTATGTCTTTTAGTCTGTGTACCAGTCCCTCTGTTCTCCTAACAGGTTTTGACCCATCTGATCCCTTTTAGTCACTTTGAATACAGGTAGAGTCTAAAATGATATATGCTTTAAATGCTATGAAAATGAGAGGAGGGGTCAAGGAGTTGCACTTAGCTGAAACCACTGAGGAAAAAGTAGTCCAAATTCAGCCACTAAATATGCAATTGGCAAATTAGCATATAGAAATAGGCTAGTAGACTGATAGAAAGAAGATAATGTGTAGAGTTAGAGCTGCTCTGGTAATAGGATCAAGAGAGAAAGAATTTATATCTGAATGAAAGTAAGTTTCACTGATTACATCCCACCACTCCAGCGATTTGTTTCTGTGTGTCACGCAGCTGCCATAGATATTGCAGTTGTTCCTGATGGATATGCACTGCACTTTGGTGATCATTTCCTGGCTGGTTTTAAGCTTAACCACTGTATGAAACACTGCTTTCACTTTAACAATATAAATTTAACTATTTGGAGTAAGGGCAGGTTATGTCATATCAATGTTTATATTGTGCAATACCTGAGAGCAGGATATAAACTATTATTGGTAAATAGTAGCCATTTTGATTTTCCAGCCCCTGAGTGAAGTAACGAAAACTATGTTGTTTTTCTTGCCTAGTCCTCTATACCAAACCCACCAATTCGGAATTAACTTTGAACTCATTGACTTAAAAGTTTGTGGAAATGGAGAATTTTTGTCATTAAACTGTTAATATTCTAGAATAAAAAATGTGACAAATATGTTTTTGATAGCCTTAAGGACCATAGTTAATTAATCTGCAAAATTTACCTATTGCTTGATGGCTTTTTTGGTCTATGATGTAGAACATTCACAAGCAATAAATCTACCTTCCAGACAACATTAATTCATCCTCACTATGAAAAAGGTAGAATGGTCCACTGGTGATCACTGAAGTTTACTAAGATTTTTTAAAAAATTCTTGGTAAATTACAGACTGAGATTCTGTTGAAGGCAGTAACGTTTCCAATTTTTAGCTTTCAGATCTTAAAGGCATGGTTTGAAAGGGAGATCCATAAGTACCTCAGTGGGGTACATATGCTTCCTGGCTGACTCCTGGGGAGAGACATCACTACCTCAACCCCCTCTTTATCCTTAGGGTAATTCTGCCTGATCTCATGACGTTATCAATGTTAAATATCTTGTCCAAAGAAGGACTAGGAAGTCAGAGAAGGATCTAGACTTTTTCCAGTTTAGGCTTGAAAATCAAGGATAGATAAAACTCATACTTTAATTAATTTTTTTTTTTTTTTTTTTGTCTCAAACTAGGACCTAGGAAAATACCTAGACTTTATATGGCATTGCAGGAAATTGAAACTGGTCCCAGAGGTTTCTGGGGCTTCTGAGGTCTGTTTACTTCTCCTTTTGTCAAAATATTCCTCCTGTAAAACCTTAATTCCTCTTCACACCATTTCTCTGTTGTCTGTCTGTTGTCTGTCATACTTCGCCTAAGTAATTTGTGTTCACTTCTGAGATCTTTCTTTTCCAGCCCCACGTTGCATATCATCTCTCTTATTGCTGAGAATCTGGCCCCTCTTTCACTTTGACATTTCTTCACTGGCCAAGAGCCATTTTTTTTTTTTTTCCAAACAAAAGACATTCTACTTTGCTTCTTGCTACCTCTTGATGAGTAGGAAATGTGCCCACAATTCCACTTCATTATTCACCTCCAAAACTTCGCTTAAAATTCTCCTGTTCCATGATGCCTACAAAAAATGTGACTGTGGTTAGACCATTGATGTGCCTAGATGCCAGACTGAGAGCAGTCTCATTTTCTTGAAGTTTCATACTGCCTGAAATGTTGCAGGATGGCAGTAAAAATATTTAACTTCATCAAGCATTTTTATCAAGATGTAGTTTGTACAGTCTAAGTAAAAAAACATTTTAGCCATTAATTTAAACTGCATAACAGTTCTTTCTTTTGCTGTGTTGTCCTTTTCAGACAAGGCTTAATCCCTTCATTTCTACAGTGTGGCATTTCCATTGACTTAATGATGAGAAAAAGCACTGATAAAGCCCAGACATTCCATGGTTTTACAGTACATGGGAGGATTTAGATTTATGGTTGATAGGGTCCTTTCAAATGGCAGTTCAACCAGACTGAAAACAGAGATCCAAAGCTTGTCCATTGTTCTAAAAAAGATTATTTTAATAATTTATTTTCTAATAAACAAACATGTGTCCCTGCAATTCTCCATTCAGATGTTACACAGGCAACATGGAAGACCAAGAGGTGAATCAATTTGTTATGGGAAAAGGCAGAATGAAATAACATCACAAATTGGCTTACTGACAGGTTCACACACCAAGTTCAAAAGATTTTGGGCTTACAGAACAAATCATAAATCCTCAAACCCTAATATTTACACTTTAACCTATGGTTCTAATAATTAAAAACCTGATGGATACCTTAACTACCACAGTAGCAGGGAGAAAAGCAAAATTCTAGAGGTTAAATTCAGTGCTAATATAGGAAATGCATTACAACCAGTCAGGTTTGCCACAGAGTTTCAAAATATTCATGAAAAGTTTCCAGTGAAGAAAAGTGAAGAAAACAGATGATTCAGATGAACATACTGTAACATCATCCTCAGCAATGTCTTATTTAGATGACACTCAATCTTTGACCTCTGACGAGATGCAATCATTGCAGGAAGTATCAAATACAGCTTATAATTCTGAATTTCATGTATATATAAAAATAAAGATTCTGGTAATAAGGATGAAGGTTATAATGGGAATGGATTAAAAAGTCAGAGAGACATAGTAACAGTGATTTAGACTGAAAACATCAGGGACCTGACAATCGGGACAAATGTCATGTTAGTTTTGAGCTGAAAAAAAACCAGACTTCACAATCTCCAAATTATTGTCGGCTTGGTATTATACAAGCCACTTTGAGTGACCACAGAGTCTGCAGTATTGAACTAAAATGGGATTTGCTTCTATATTCTATACTCCTCAGCACAATCCACCAAATACATTAACTGGTAACATTTGGAAATGTTTAGTGACCTTTTCCAACAGACTTCCACTCTCTCCTTAACACTGAAACTGGGTTGTTTATTCCCCCTGAGACAAAGGCTTTGCCTGTCACACACTTTATGGCCCCAGGGAACAGCAATAGCAGAGGCACCCACAGAAAAAGCAGCAGAGGAAAAGAAGACAGAATCTTTGTCACAAAAGGAACACGACAGTCAAAAGAAGCAATACACCCCTCACAGTAAGGGCAAGCCTAAAGTTTTTTTAAGGAATAGTTTTATTCTACTTCAACTTTCACCTGAAGAATGTTCGCACTGCTTAAATGAGCAAAGTTGATTAAATGTATGGGATGTGATCAGAATTAATAAATTATATCTTCAACAGGTAATTGTAAGCTTGGTCTCCAGGTTTTATTGAAATCACGTGAAACCTATCGTGCATTCCTTGTCTAATATCTTTTCACGATTTAGAAACAGTTACATTGTCCTTCATTAAGGTGAATATTAAAATTGATTAATTATTAACATTTTTGTGAGATACGATCAAGAAAAAGGCTTGAATCACTAATATTTTGTAGCTCTTTTTTATTTTTTAATACTTTGGTTAGTTTCAGTTGAAACACATTTTAAGATTAAAAGCCTGTTTTCTGTTTTAATTTAGTGTATTCCTTGATAAATGTTGTTTGGTTAAACGTGTAATGGTTAAGCAGAAATACTATTTGCACTTTCTAATTACCTTGGTAAGAGCTCTTCCAGTGAACTTTCGCTGTAAGTTGCTTTTGTCAGGCCTTTGGAAAGTTTCAGGAACAGTTTTATGAAATATTTGCTTTGTCAGCCACTGGGCACACTGGGAGAACTACATCTAGCTTTCTACTTCAAATTTGCAAAAGCAGTAGAACACATGAGTATAAAAGATGCCTAGGAAAAATATTTAGAAGATTAATGGAAAGTTTCTGAGCAGATGGAATTTTGCTGCTTTGCCACCTGTTAATTTCTACATTGAAACAATTATCACGGTTTCATAGATTTAATGATTTCTCTTTTGAATCAGATGATTAAGAAAACCAAACCAAAACCAGAACCAAACGAAAAAAAACCAAACTAAAGCAGCAAATGAGATTCTCATTGCTTGACATTATATTTTTCAATTATTATTTGTATTCTTTGTATTTGTACATTATTTGTACTTGGTGGATTGAGAACTGACTGAACAGCAGATCTCAAAGGGTTGTAATCAGTGGTGTGGTTTCTGGTTGGAGACCTGTCACTAGTGGTGTCCTCCAAGGTTCCGTATTTTTTAACTTATTCATCAGTGACTTAGATGGAGGGGCAGATGCCTCCTCAGCAAGTTCACTGATGACATAAATCTGGGAGGAGTGGCCAATACCCCAGAGTGCTGAGAACCCTTCAGAAGGACCTTGACAGGTTGAGAAGAACAGCCTGAAATTCAGCAAAGGCAACTGCAGGGTCCTGCACCTGGGGAAGAATAACCCGATGGGTCAGTACAGGCTGGGGGCTGCCATGCTTCAAAGCAGCTCCGTGGAGAAGGACCTGGGGGTCCTGATGGACAACAAACTGCCCACGAGCCCAGCAGTGTGCCTGTGTGGCCAAAAAGGTCAGAGGAATCCTGGGGTGCATTAGGAAGAGCATTGCCAGAAGGTCGAGGGAGGTGATCCTCTACTAAGCCCTGGGGAGGTACATCTGGAGTGCAGTGCCCAGTTCTGCACTCCTCAATGAAAAAGAGACAACATGCCTGTTGTCATCCTCCAGTGGAGGGTGACAAAAATGATTAAGGGACTGGAGCATCTCTCCTAAAAGGACAAGTTGAGGGAGTTGAGTCTGTTCAGCCTCAAGAAAAGATGTTGGGGAGGGGACCTCATCAGTGTCTATCAGTATGTGAAGCAAGGGTGTCAAGAGGTCCTAGCCAGGCTCTTCTCAGTGGTGCCAAGCAATAGGACAATGCACAGGAGGTTCTTCCTGAATAAGAAGAAGAACTTTACTGTGCGCTGAGCACTGGAAGAGATTGCCCAGAGATGTTGTGGAGTCTCCCTCACCGGAGATATTCAAGAACCATCTGGACACAATCCTGTGCCATGTGCTCTAGGATGACCCTGCTTTAGCAACCCACTGTTGTCCCTTCCAACCTTGTCCATTCTGTGATTCTGTGATTTTGCTATGAAAATTTATGTAATAAAGATCTCAGCTTGTAAGAAAAAGCAAAGCAGATATTACTAAGTCATTCACATTATTTTTTTTTCAAATATGTTTTCTCATTAATAGAATAATATATATATGATGCTAGAAGTTCTGCCAGCACAGAGAATCTTTGTAACTTCACAAGGAGTGAAGCTAGAAAATTAGTGAAGCTGTTTACAAGTCAGAGGATCAGAAGACTCCTTAGTATGTAAGGCAACTTCCAACTCAGTAAATTGATGATAATTGGCTCTTACTGAACGGAAGATGAGGAATCTTGTAACATACTCAAGCTGATCATTTCAGATGAGGGATAAGGTTTGTTTTTGTCAGTTTTTTTAAATCTTGCTTTAACTGAATATTTCAGCATGACAAGACTTTATGTATGACCTCTGCGACTTAGAAATAGTGTAGACAAAATACTTTCTCAGAGATAGGGAACTAAAACCATTTGTGATTCTAAGAAATGACTTACAAAGTACTGGTCTTTCAACCAAAATATCATCAGGCTATTTCAAACCATAAATGTAATAATGAAGAGGGAGATTACCTAAGCAAACTGTGAATGGACACTCTGGTAGAACACAAAAGAGAAGGGAAGACTTAGAGCAGTTTCTTGCAGGACCAGGGTGCAGAGCCACCTGAACAATAAAGTTCTTCCTCGTTTTCAGGAGGAACTTCCTGTTACTTGTTAGCATTGTCCTGTTACTTGCCAACAGTGGAAAATGCCTTTTGAATCCTGTGGTTTTCATGCCCTAGATTATCTTCAGCTGTTACATCAGTCACTGTGCTGGTCACTTCTCAACTATAACATCTTGCAAACACAAGTAAGAGTTAAAGAGTTAGCAATGCAGTAAAGTTTCCTAAAAAAAAAAAAGATAGTTTTTCTGAGAATTGTTCCTACACTGCAGTTAAAATAACTATGACTACCAAGCTGTGAAACATAAACAAAGCTATATTATTATTTTCATACACACTGTAACAATGACATCAATTATACCAGAAGAATATAACAGCAAAAATTGTGACTATAACTAGAAATTTAACAGTGTTGGACCAGCAATGAATACAACATAATAGAGCTGGCAAATCTGGGTAAACATAATCTGAGACACATTAAAGGCAGGAAAGCTAAACACGGTCAGTAAATAATCTCTATTTTCAAGTTGGTTTTGAGAATTTACATTTTTAAACACTGTTATCACAGCATGTTTCTGAACTACAAGGAAAATGTCACCTGGTACTGTAAAAGCAAATGCCCTCAGATTAACTCCAAATAGCTCCAAATCAACTCTCTGCTGATCAGTGATTGATTTTGTGGCAACTTATCCTTGCATTATTTATACACCATTTCTTAAGGTTATCAGTCAAATAGTTTTCATATCATGACACTAGGGTCTAGTTTATAATACTAGACAATTTTCACAGTAGATAGGAAAAAATAAGATACTATAAAATTTTACATTTGAATTTCAATTCCTTTGTGGCAGGAAAAATGACTATGACAATGAGAGAATAGGCAGTAGTTTCTTTCCATTGGCTACTCAGGTAATCTGATCCAAAAAGCCAATTTATTGCTCTGTAAGAGCTACTCATGTTGCGCATGTGAGAAGTCATGAAATCATGGCTGTTTTTTTGATGATGCAACTCTATATGGAGGCTGCAGCAGCTACTTTCAGCCTCTTTCTTCAGGCCTTGCAATATCATGAGCAGAATTTACCACTTCTGTTGCTTTCTTCATCTCTTTCTCTTCTGCTCAGTTAGAGAAGATCCTACTCCTGCTTCCTACATCTGGTCTCCTTGTGTTAGGCAGAAAGTGCAGGGATGGTGAATAAAGGGCTATTTCCAAGGGAAATAGTGGGTCTTGGAAAGAAAACTCTGTATAAGTTAAAATCCTGATCCCAAGTGAAACAGAGGCAGTGGAGGAGGCAATATTAAAGTGGGGAAGATTGACAGTTCCCAATAATTTGAATACCTTTGAATTTTTTTTGCAGATCCTTAAAGTGTTACAAAATTCTATGTCTACCTTTTCCTTGAAACTCCTTTTGCTGTTTCCTAGTTTTCTCTCACCTTTCCAGAAGCCAAAATGACTCCTCTCAGATTTTTATCAAGGCTCCCAATTTATGTATTCATCCTCACAACCCTATTATTTCCACAAAATTCAATTTTGTCTGCATTTCTGAGCAGCTGAGAACTCTGATCCTGGAGCAGCTTCCAAAGTCCTGGAAGATTCAGAGAGATTTATTAGAACAAATCTGTACCTCAGGGATGTTACCTGGAAGTTATTTTTAACTTCAGGGATCCAGCATTCATCATTCTTTTTCTTCAGGAGATAGAGCCACAGTTAAAACCAGCACGTATTACACAACAAGATCTTGGTTCATGAGTGTCTTTTAGGGACTGATTACACTAATAGTTATTGTCATGACCTTGCCAGTCAGGGCTTCTTTGGCTAAGATCATGTTATGCCTTAAGTGAGTTAGGATGTACCTGAGGTCTTTGCCAGATATCTCAAGGCCACAAGAGTCATCTGAACAGGGCCTGAAATCCTAGACGTAGAATGAGGCTGAATGGGACTGTCAAAAAAAAATTGTCAGATGTACTATGCATGAGGAACACTATATGTTGAGTTAAAAGAAAACAAATGGATAACATTACATAAAATGAGTCATGAAGTCTGTTAAAAATCAATGTCTTTGTGCTTAATGGGATGAAACAAAAACACAGCAAATTTTAAACAGAAGAAATGATTAAAATTTGGGGTAGCAGTCACAGGACTTGGTAACTACTTATTCTGTACACAAGGAGAAGCAGAGTGCATAGCCCCATATCTGGACATAATTCCACTGTAGCAATTGAATACAATGGAGCAACCTGTGCACCCAAAGTGTTTAACACAAACAAAGAAAGCATTTTAAATCATACTAAATTTAGACCTCATGCATCAAGAGTCATAACTCTGTTACTGTTTCAGCTTGGGTACTTTATACCATGCATACACCAATTCTTGTGTAAATTTTAATTTGGTTTGTGAATTGACATATTCCCTGCCTTAGAAAAAATTGCAAGAGAAGAGAAACAAATCATGTTTTATTGCATTACACCTATGAGGCATAAGTTTTCCAAACCACAGCTATTCAAGGGAAATAGAAATTCAGAAGGAAAGAATACTTAAAAATACCCCTTCGAGTTCTAACAACAGAGGAGGTCAGGATATGCAAATGGCAACTAAAATAACTATAGGGTCTATTTTATTAACAGAAGCATCAAATCTATGGAACAGAGTGAGGAAAACTGCATTCCATATTACCAAAGACTGACCATGTCATCACTACTACTGTCATTCTGCTCTTGTCCTTAACTAAAAAAAAAAAAAAAAAAAAATTGAAACAGTCATGGAAATAGCTGCAAGTGGACAGAGATCTATAGAGATTAAGCTGTGAGGAAAGACTTGAAGTGATTTATTTAGTAGATGTAAAGAGCCAGATACTCATCTGGTTTAAATCAGCATGGCTTCAGTGAGGATTTGGTCTAAGCAATCTAGACATTTGCCAAATGTGTACAAAAAGAGAAGGTATAGTGTGGAGGGATATATATATATAATAGCAATAGGATCAAATTAATTAAACACGTATAGGTTGGATATTAGGAAAACTTTCAACAATGTAATATGTATTGGTTTAGGAATGTGTCTCCTGTAGGAAAGGAGATAACTATTTCAGGAGCTATTTCATATGAGACAGACATCAAGAACTAAATATATGTCATGGAAAACTTTCCTACACTACCTGCAATGAGTTAGCTTTGTTCTCTCTTTATCTACTTACTGTGATTTTCTGAAATATTTGCAATCTGTGTGCTTGTAGAATGGGTGGCATATTAGGAAGACATCTGGACATGCTTTTTATATAATATTTGAGATAGAACTGAGCTAAACCAGAAAGAAGCAATGAGAAAAGAGCGAGGCTGTGACTTATGGGTAAGGGTGTTTATGGGCAGAGTTAGAGTTTCAAAAATGCTTTAAAACTGTTCTTTTAAACATATTTGTCCTTATGTTGTTTACTTTACAGGCAATTCAGACATTTAAGGAGGTGATTAAAGCAAAGTGACAATTTGGGGCCTTCAAACAATACTTGATCATGTTTCAACAGCATCTAGACAGAGATGCTGAAAACTATGAACTATGTAAAAGGCAGTAGAATGAGAGGAACAACCTCCAGCAATAAAGAATTACTACAAGAGCCACCCATACCTCACACTAGAAATTTTCACACTGTCCCTTGCAATTTCTCTAAGTGATAAGAGTTTTCTGGTAACCCAAAAAACTTTTATTTATCATCTATGTTGTTAGTCTGATGTGTCTTCCAAATTTTGGCTTGAAAATGAAAAAGACCCCACTCACACCCTAGTGAGAGAAAACCTGAAGCCATAGGTGTGGCTTTTTGCAAATCAGACTGGACACACAACACAGGGCAGAGCCTCACCAGCTCACCATGGTTTAACTCCATTGAGGTCAGTGACCCTTGCATATACATAAGCAGAGACTTTTGGCCCAGTGACTTGAAATTTTTGTTGTTATAACTCCTGACATCTCCCCCTATTCTGGATTATGCTGTAAAGAGATATTTGACTTTCAGAAGTATTTTTATTTCACCTAGGGATCTGTTATTTCTGTCTGTAGCACTCAGAGGAGAACTGGTGTTCTATTAGGGGAGAAAAAAGACCATGTTCAAATGCTTAGTGAGCTTCCCAATTTTATTCAATCCAAAGTTTGAGTTTGCATAGTTGGGCTTGTTTTTATGAATAGAAGAGGAGAAACAATGAAAGATGAAGGCACTTCTTCATGTCACTCCCTGCCTCTTGTTCAGTTTTAGTCAGCACCCTCTGAGTGACGTTTTTGTGATGCTGTGGGATTCCTTTGCTTTGACCTTCATTCTATTCATTTTAAGCTGATATTTTGTCTTACTCATTATTGTCGCTAGTGGGAAGGATAGCAAGATCAGCATTTGGACATCATTATTTGAGCATCAGCTCACTTGTTAAATATTTCTCTTATCATGCATAATAAAAGGTATATTGCTTTATGTTTCACATGTTCTATCTAGACAGAACTATTATAACAGCTAGAGAAATTGTGTTTTGTTTCAGTAAGTCAGTTTCCAATTAAAAAAAACAGGAGGGATCAGAATAAGTGGATCAAAATTATCAACACAAGTACAAATGGACTGATACAATGAATGTCATTTGTTCTTGATCTGAAGGGTCTGTAGCGGCATAATTTGAGTAATTTCAATGCTGTTGCACTTAATTATATCAAAGTACATGGGATCAAGAATCAGACTAGTGAGATTTTCTTTTTCCTTTTATTCCTCTTGGAGGATAAAGTATGAAACAGGAGGATGAAGTATGAAACAGCTCCTTGAACAGCTTTTATTCAGTCATCTTCTCTAGGAATTTCCCTTGAAAGGGAACGCTACAGAGAGGGTTGTAAAGATAGTTTATATTCTGTCAAGATAATGTTTCTTGAGTAAAGCCCAGATCATAGTATATTTGATGTTTTCCAGCTGCTTACCTCCTCTTAAGGAGGCATGAATTCTCCTGATATAGTGTCCAACGTTCTCTTGGATTTTTTGCCAGCCATGAAAATCCTAAGTCTAACCTGCCAATTGTACACACTTGAAAATCAGATGGAATTAACTATGCTTTGAAACAAACATATAGTTTGCATGGGAAAGATGACACTGTGCCTGTTCTTCCTTTATTATCTGTCCTTCAGTCCACCCAAGTCTGCTGACTCTTCTAAACACATTGAAAATTTTGTGTGGCAAGTAAACTTTGAGAATAGATGTTAGTCAGGAATGACCAGGGATTTCACTGAACAGACCACTTGCTGTATTTAGGATTTCCACAGGTACTGAGGGAAAAAGGAGGAAACACCACTTTAACCCTATTTGCATCTTAGATACATAATTAATCTCCCCTATATGCCTGGATCATGAAAATCTGTAAAAATTATAATCAAGTTAAGGTTCTAAAAAGAGAAGGGCTATTCATTTATTTAAAGGTTATCAATTAGATTAAAAATCTTTGGTTTATATTTTTCTTTATTTCAGCCCTACTCTTTAGTTTTATGACTAAAAATGGGATAAAAAAATAATCAAGACATAAAGGAGAAAAGTAGGACAAAACAACACACAAATCTAAGTTGATCACAAATTTTCATATGTATAATTTTCTTCAAAAAAGTCAAGAATGTAGAAATTCAACTCAGAGATTTTGTTACTCTGGTTTTAATGTATAAATTTTGGAAACAGCACATCTTTCCCTGAACTTTAATTTAACCAACATAGACTTAAAAATCTTGAATTTCAGGGATTATTTATTGATTAGGTTAATAAAGAGTCAAAATGAGCAGCTAATTTTCTCAGGAAAAGAAGGGGGCAAGGAAGCATTGTACTTTATTTTGCTGAATTAATCTTGAAATTCGTAGTCTGAAATGAAGTTGAGAGTTAGAAGATCTTTTTCTTGCTATTCCTGTAATACCTGATTTCCTAAAATTAATTTGGTTATTTGGAAAAACATTGTACATAGTGACTAAAACTAATTGTAACTCCTCTTTGACTATTAAAGTGTCAAACTGCATCTCTGTATTACAAGGGAATGTTCATCACTGCTTAAAATCTGAGGTACAAATGGTGAACAATATATACTTCAAAGATGCTCATGGACTAGGCAACCTTTTAGAAAGAATGTCTATTGCTCAAGGTATAATTGTCTTCTTTCATGGTAACTGGTTTTTTAATTTGAAGTAAGTACTTCAAAGAGATTCAAAGTGGGCTATCAATCCTTTGAAGCTGTCAAGAGGTAATGACTTAGGATTTCCATTTCAAAGAATTTTACATCTCAGATAAAATGGAACAATTCCATTGAAAACTAGAAGATCCAGGCCTGAAATGACAACAAGACAGCTTTTAAAAGATCAGGTAACAGAAGCAATGTGCTTTTATTGTTCCTTGATGAGTATTTTGACCTATATATGCCTGGATTATCTGAGTCTATGGGTTTGTTACCAAGTAAACTCAACTGTTCTCTAGAGGTAAGGCTAAATAAAATTACCTCTGCTGGGTCCTTAACATAAACTGTTACATTTGAATATTATGTCTGGGGAAAAACAAGAAAGGTCAGATCAAGTAATCTATCTATTTGAAAGTATATATAGACATGTACTACTTAAACAATGACTAACTTCTAAATAGTGAATAAATGACTAAGATTATGACAATTACTTTGTTCAGGGTTAATTCCAGGTAGAAAAACAAAGAATGCTAGTGACAGTGAAGTTGCTCTGGTCAGACTGCCTACTTCACCTGCTAAAAGCTCCGAGGCATCAAGTTAAGTAATACTGCTGCAACTAAATGAGGAATTGTGAGTTATTGGCTAATATTTCGCAGAGTTATCTTTCCCAGCAGCAACACTGCTTGTGACTTTCAGTGTTTCCCAGCCTCTGGATGTCAAGAAGAAGAGAAAGACTTCCATGATCTTCCAAGGAACTTCACACCTTATTTTTACCTGCAGCAGAAATGACACATCCAAATCCTGGAATAGGTTCCTGGCTTCTGAGGTTCCTCTGTAATGATGAGAAAAACCTTAAACTGTCTTTAGATCCAGAAGCAGAGCGAATTTCATAAACACAGAGTATGTCAAGTCTAATTAAAATTATGATTGCATTTATAAAACTGTGAAAACATAGAAATACTTCAGTCTTATTTTGAAATCTGAAGTTTAACTGGGTCACTGTCTCCTAGTAGTAAGACATCCAAATAAGTCATTATGTTCTTCAACACAACAAGCAAGTTTTCTTAATCAGAAAATTAACTTCCATAGAAATATTGGTTAGATAATGGACAGAAAATATATGATCTATCTATATGTATATTTCAGAAAACTTTTCTGGCAAAGCAGTCTTACTAATAGGATAGACTGTGAACAGGATTTGGAGAGGGGATTGTGCTTTGGTGTAGAAAATGGGATCAATCGCCTCAATCTGTAGTATACTAAAAAAAATTTACTTAATATATAGTTTCACTTCACACAACTCAGGTTTATACATAGAGACGAATCCTGGAGAAATTGAGGTGACAAGGAGATGTTATGGATTTTACAGACATAACTAAGTGCAGAGAGACTTAGTGTCTGAAAACAAGCAGTAGAGATTGTTGCATAAGATTCCCCTTTTTCTTTCTAGCAAAACAATCACACTTGACTCCAGATTTATTTTTCATTTTTTAGTAACCACTAAAGTACTGGACAGTTTCTCATTAAGAATGAAGAAAAATAATCTCATAGAGAAATAGCTCCAGAAAATAAGGACATGGCGAAAATTAGAACTCATCAATTACATATTCAGAAATGTGCAAGAAATAATATTAATCTAGTCTTTTACAGTGTAGCTTTAGCTTAATAAACAAGATGATGAGTACTCAAATCACTCCAGCAGCCAGCAGCCTATATGATGTAACAGGCAATTCAAATTACCGAATCTCGAGAGCATACTATATTAATAAATATCTTTCAATCAAAAGAAAGCAAAACATAAAATTTCAGTGATTACTTTGTTGTTGATATTCACATGGCATGGATCTATAAATCCATTTGACACCCTAAATGGTTATTAAAATAGTCTTTTTCTTTGGGAAAAAATAAGTAATTGTTAAATATAATGTTGTCATTTCTCTGTCTTAATATCTTTTCTGAGATGAAAATTTACCTGATTAAACATTTTTAGTGGTCGAAAACTCAAATCACTGAAAAAGGAAAAAAGATTGGTAAACCTGTAAGAGTACACAGCAAAAAGGAGAAGAATAAGAGGCAGAAAACACACAGAGAATTATCATAGAATGGCTTGGGTTGGAAGTGACCTTAAAGATCATTTAGTTCTAATGCCTCTGCCATGGGCAGAGACACCTTTCACTAGATAAGATAGCTCAGAGCTCCACCCAACCTGGTCTTCAACACCATTGCTACTGACATATTTGGATTCTGTATTTCACTTGTATTCCAACTTTTGATTTAATATTTATTAGGAAGCTGATATGTTGGGAAGACTGGACATGGTCAAATAACAATACTTTTCTAAGGAAGCTCTGTATTTATTTATTTTTTGTCAAATCTTCCATTTTACATTAGTGTCCATGTGAAGAAATATGTTTTAATTTCAGTGGTGTTACTTTTAGATGTTGAGGATGTATAATTTTATTCAAGATTTTGATGAGTTGCTATGGTATATAAATGGCAGCAGATTTGGCCAATAGCCTTTTGTTTTTGATATAATACACTGACTTTATACCAAACATTCAACTGTAACACACAGCTAAACAAAAAACACTGCAAGGCTCACTTTCCTTTGTTTAAATTCTCTGGCTGTATTTTTCACATGATTCTCTTGTTTAAATGGAAAGAAAAAAAAATAAAATCCCAGACCACAAGCTATTTGAATTTCTTACAAAAGATGAACACTTAATACTTTTTAACATGGTGAAATTAATGTCACAGAGAGAAAAAAAATTAAGGGCTCAAAACCAGTTGAAGTGATTGAGGCTGATCCGGTAAAGTTCTGTTAAATCTGCTCAGAGCTATGGCAAGAAGGGAGGGAGGTGGAAATACAAGCCCCAGCATTCTGGGAACACTTTGCTGGCTACTGCCAGCAGAAGTATGATGCCAGAAGAGCATTTCTGTAGAAAGTAAACTCTAAAGTATTCTGTGATTCTTACTCCACCATGGTTTGCCTTCCCTGAGTGTTGCACCCTTTCAAGAGGAGTGTTTCGTTATTAGGTTTAATGATGGCAGTTTTTAGTGAGCAAGGGCTCTTTTCCACAAGAACAGGAGGAACCAAAAGCAGGCTCATAAGGGGAAGCCACTAAATTTGGAGACAACCCAAATGATGGTAGTTCCAGCTCCATGTCTAGTCTGGCAGCTTGAGTGGACACTATGATGTGCAATGTTCATGTGAGTATGTCAAAGAAGAAATCACTCTAGAAAACAGTTGAAGAAGGGAGGACAAAGCAAGCAAAACATAATATTTCTTCTGTCAATGAAAAGAAGTGCAGGAAAGACTGGAAGAAATTGTTCTTTCCCTGGGTAATTGTGTACTATCTCTTATTGACAGCACAGCACATTGCTAAGGTTATGGTTTAAACTGTGGAGTTTGTCCCCATTTCCTAGAATTTTTAATGGGCGTGGGCAGTCTTGGTTTGTCTTGTTAGGAGCAGTGGTTTTCCACTTCATCCCACAGTTTTATGCTGCCTGTGTCATCATTTCAGGCACAAGAAATAATTAGCCCTGGAACACATTTTTTTTCTTCATTTTTTTCTTCACAGGAGCTGAGCTAATTCGTTTTAAAATAAAAATGTCTCCATTTAGTTTCCCACACTGAGAGTGTCACAAATTACGTTGGTTCACCAAATTGGTGGCTGCCAGCAAATGGCTGAGAATTGCCAGATTCAGTTAAACACTTTGGCTCAGTTAACATCCTCCCATGGAAAAAAGTCATGGGATGGCCAAAAATCAGGCGGAATGATCTGCAGGCTCGAGCCACAGTTTCCACTGCATCATGTGCTCAGGAATGTTGGGGGGGTTGGGTCTGGACACCCACAGTCCTGAGAACCCACAGGGACTTCTGTGGGATGTTTTTCCCGTGGATTCTTTGACCTTGAGGTATGCTTGAAAACCATCCCACACGCACATAGGCCCTGACCATGCCCATGTGTTGTCCCTGGCCGTCCATCCCCTAAGGTTTCAAATGTGCCTTGGGGGAATTTACAGGTGCAGAGTGGGAATTTTGCAAAGCATTTCTGCCAATATCAACAGCAACTACGTAAAGAAAATGCCTGTGGCTTTTAGTGAGGAAGAATATTTCTTCACTCTAGCAATGCCCTCTCGCTGAATAATTGCACTCTTTCAAAACATAAAGACATCTGTTTGCAGGCAACTTGCATTCATTGCCTTTCATGGCACTTAAGGGATAGATAAGATGATGTTACTTCATCCCTCCCTCCTCCTGTCAATATATGGACCAAAAGATTGGATTTTTTCCTCCTTTCAACCCATCTAAGGAGTTGGAGGAGTTGGAGAAGATTACAAAGTTATTTTTCATGTGCAATTCCCAGTCCTCTATGGTTAGAAATTCTTCTTGCAGCATGAGTTTTCCAGAGGCTGTGCGGAAATGAAAGAATACAGCTTTTTTTAAATTATTCTGGATTGTTCCTCCCAGTTTAATGCACAATTGTATTTTTGTGCTGTCAAGGGCATCAATACACAGTTCAAGATTTAGGGGAGGAGGAGGGTGAGGAAAAGAATGAAAGATGTTTGTTCCCTTCTTTGGAAGATAAAATAGGCATCTACAAATGAAAGTTTATCAGAGCTAGTGTACTGAAATAATTTTACATTGGCTAAGAAAGTAAAGCTTCACAACAATGATGTATATTCTGAAAAAAAAAATAGATCTACAATATCACCAGATCATTGCTAACACTTTTAAACATTGTTTCTGTTTGCAGTATGTGACTGTGACTGATCATCCACTTGCAGATGTGCTATTACATGCCTCTGTCTGATTCTTCTGTCTACAACAGGCAAATTCAGACAGCCAAAATAAACAAGGGTGTTTCTTTAAGCTATCTACCCAAAAAAAAGAAAGAAGTTGCCAGGGAGAGAGATTCTTAACCCATTTCCCAGCCAGAAAAAAAACATTACCAGCAAAAATGACTTCCAGTCCAGCCAAGTCCAAAGTTCCTCATTTAAGAAGCCAAGGACAACCAGAATCTCTTTCTCTTTCTCTCCCTCCCACTTCACTTTCTCTTTTTTTCTTTTCTTTCTTTCCCTCTCCTTTTATTTGGCAAAATAGTTGAAGTGCCAGTTTCCTTTTTTTTCCCTTTTGTCTAATTTATTAATGTTGAGAATTGTCAAATATGTCTCCACTGTAGTATAAAGCTTCCCAAAATTAATATTTTTTTCCAGTGAATTTTTATCTTCTTTGTATATTTTTAAATCTCTAACTATGAGCCTAAACCAATTCCTATAAAAGCTCCTGGGAGCAGAATCCTGTCCTTAAAGGACAGTGCAGTAAGCAATATTGATTTCTGTTGAAACACCCCCATTTTATAGAACAGTAATAGACAAAATCCAGCCCAGTGCCTGAACATTTTCTAAAAATTAAGCTTATTGAAAAAGCCAAATAAAGTTAGCAATCAACAATTATCCAGTTAAAGCAGGCAAGATCAAATAAACAAATGAAATTAAAGCTCTAGTGTCTATTATTAGCAGACTAGCAGAACGGAATTGAAAAATTCATCAGCCTCAGACAGTAGGTTGATAAGGTCTTCCTGCTGCTAGGCTGGAATTCAGCTGTTGCTTCCCATCAACACAGTCATAGAAGTTCCTTTCCATCCAAGTATATCTGAATTTTTGCAGCCTAAAGAGGTATACATTTCCAGGTTAATTGGACAGAAATCATTCTTGTCTTTGCCTCTGAATGACAGCATGGGTGCCAGTTGTAAGACTTTGGCCCTGGCTGTACTTTAAAAGTAATTACAGGCTGTACTACTGTGAAATCACAGCAAAGCGTTTGCAGTTAACAATTAAAGAAGTGCAAGTCTCTAAAATGTACATAGTTTTGTATTCTACTTCCTGTAGCACAGATGATGCAGAATTCATAACAGATGTTGAATATGCTATCAAAGTTACATGAAAGGGAAGAGACATTGATCTTTGACCTCAGTAGTGTCTGGGAAAATGTCACTGCTTTCCCATTGGTTTTTTACAATCTACTTTTCTATTCTGTATAGGTTTGTTACACAAAGAGGTGCCATATTGTAACAACGACAGTGAGAAACATAGGGAGCACTACAGTGATGAGAATATGAAACATTCATAAGGCAGTGCCTGGAATGAAAATACATTTACACAAGTTTAAGCCTGTCACTCTGCGTCAAAGTCTTACACAGTTAATAAAAATCTTTCTGCAACCAACCTTCTTCCACAGTCTCAGATCACGAACCATTAGAGTCAGTAGGAACTTTGCCATTTCTTTCTTTAAGCCCAGGACCAAGGTCAAAATGCTTGCATCACAGTTTCCATATCATCTATTTTCTTCTGAACTAATAAACTCGGTATATAATGAATGCTTTAATTTGGTCACAATTAGGTGAGAACTAGGCCCTAGTTCATGCATTGCATGTACCTTCTTTTTAAGGTAGACACTATAACTGAAAGAACATTCCTGAAAGCCATTTACTTCTATCTTTTAGAAAAACTCTGGAATGACTACAAACTTCCAAACCTAATCAAAACAATAAAGAGAGGTTCTTTATGGAAGATAAACTGGTCATGAACATGGATTAGTCCCTCAGTTTTTAGCAGAATTGGATAGCAGTAGATCTATTCAATGGTCTAGGAGAATAAAAACCTTAACTGTATTCAGAGCATTAGAAACTGCAAATAAACCACATGAAATATCTCTGAAAACTGAAAAGAAAGAAGAACATTGTGAGTAAACCTTATCCCTAAAGCTGTTGATGGTGAAAGAAAAACTGTGAAGGCTACTGGGCACTAGCACTGCAGCTGATAAGGAAGAATCATGATGCGTGATTTCATGAAACCACTTACTGGTAGCCCAGGAAAATTTAATTTTACAAATGACATCCAAAACAATCATCTCTTCTAATTGAATTATATTTCAGAACTGTAATGATCTTTGGAATTTCAACATTGAGTTTAGCAATTTCACAATAGCACCACAATATATCTACCACATGCAGGTGATTCTGCATAAAATAATTGGAATTTTCAAAATTTAAGCCAAGAAAATTAATTTTACTTCACAGAATAAGTTACTTTCTAAAATTTCAGGGAAAATAATTAGGAATTTTCAGGTAACAACACTGATGTTCTATAAATCTTCTTCAGGTTTATAGTTTCTTGCAAAACAACCCGGTATTAATTCCTGAGCACTTTTAAGACCCTTGAAAAAACATCCAGCAATTGAATCTTACAAGCTAATTTGTGACCAGACTGCTGTTTAGAAACTTTTAAAAGTTTGGGAAAATATGAGGAATTGAACTTTCAAATGTCCCATGGGAGGATACTGGAATTTTATTCCCCATAATGAAGCAGTAAAAAAACCCAGAGAGCTGAAGATCCCTACCTTTGTAAAGGATATCTTTTAGTCTCTTGTCTCAGGCATGTCACCTACAGCCTGAATATCACAATCCTTGTACCCTCAGTAGCTGTGGGTTCACCAAAGGACTTGCTATGTAGCAGTCCGAAATAAGGAGCCTGAATGTTTTCTCTGTGCTTATTATAACATTGGAACAAGCTTTGGTGGGTTTTTGGTTTATTTGTTTGTGGGTTTTTGTAAAGTTTACACCTTTGAAGGGAAAATTTTAATAGCAGAAAAGTGTAGTAGGAGCTATAGCAGCAATAGACTGGTGATCTTAGTAGAAAAACACTGCTGAGGTACATATTTTATATCAGATATTCCTTTTGGCATTGCTGTAGACACTACCAGTCTTCATAACCTCACAACACTGAAACCAAGATTAATGGGGGTCATTTGACTAAATGTTGCTGGCTCTTAAACAGTAGCTGAATCAGAAATGTATTCTACTTTACAGTCAGTGAAGAGAAAGAGAGAGAGAGAGAGAGAGACAAAGAAAGGAAGAAAAAGAAAGAAAGAGAGAAAGAAAGAGAGAGAAGGAGAGTGAGAAAAAGAGAAAGAAAAGAAAGAAACAAAGAAAGAAAGAAAGAAAGAGAAAAAGAAAGACAATGCCAGATACTTTTACATCACATTTAATCTTATCTTAGAGTTGACACCTAAAATAGATCCTCAGTCATTCTTGCCCTAAAAATGGCAATTTCTCTGTATTTAATCAAAGAGGAATCTGGAGTATCTATACATGCAAATGTTTACAATGTAGGTGTCTACTATTAAGTAGTCTTTTTGCATATTTTGTCTTTTTCACTAATGATGTTGCAGATACTGCAAGGAATAAATATTTTTTTAATAAGAGAAGCTTTTGAAAACCTCATGTCTTACTTTTGGAAAACATAGAAGAAGTTACAAATGGAGATGTAAAGAACCCCCGCCCTGCATCTCTCTGCAAGTACCTGCACTCTCCAAGAGTATAAGGAAAAAGACACTAAAGCTTAACGAGGTCTGAGGCTCAAGATAAACTGCACCTTACTAAACATCACCTTTATTTTTGAAAGCAATCCAAAACTGTATTTTCATGCTTGGACCCTAGTTTTACCTTTCCTCCTTGCACAGAATTCTTCACAGAGGAGTCTAACACTACAGTGCAATCAGGAATTAGCCTGAGCTGAGTAAAATAGGAATGATGCAAGGACAGAAAATTGCAGCTCACACTAAGAAGCAAAAATATTATTATATTCAAAGTGGATCCAGAATTGCAATCTGAATCCTACAAAGGCCACTTGGGATAAAAATGAAAGCCCAATGTATTGTAATAACATTTTGAAGTTTCATTTAAATTGATTAAATTGTAACTGTGATTGTAGGTAGCTATTATGCATAGTCCAAATTCTACTGATGGAACTATATAACTCACTGCATCACAGGAATATAAAGAAAATTTGGTCAGTTTTAACTTTCTTCAGCATAAAGTTGTTTTCCTCTACTAGTTTCTGACTAACCCTATTTTAAAGCTGTTGATCTTTCTGTTCATCTTTTGCATATACCCACTCTGCATTTGCACCAGTTTTCTTTCACTAAAGTTTAATAAACAACAAATCCCTTTCCATCTCCGCACAAGGAAGAGAGGTTCTTACAGCAACAACCACTCCCACAAAAACACTACAGACCCTGGTTCTCTGGGAGTCTCCTTTCCCTCATTCCTCCCTAGGTATGGAGGGTGTAAATATCAGCAGCAGCCCAGCAACACTGCACACCAGAGCGGGGTACACACCACAGCTAGAAGGAAACTGCACCCTCTAAATTCTCTTACTGTGTTTGTGGGCTAATCTCCAGCTGCTAACCAGCCTTTGGGATGTCACTGCATATTTTTTTCTTTCCTGCCATCTTACGGCTTTTTGAAATAACACCTACAATACAGCAACAAAAATATTGTGCTCGATATATAATCCCAACAGTCCATTGTATCTGCTCTTGAAAACTGATTAATTTCATCACAGTTCCCTACTCTCTGTGTGTATAATAAGTTTTAGAGGGGACAGACTTTCAGGTTTGCAACTGCTTCTCAAAGTCAAATATCTAGAATAAAAAGGATTTAAATTTTCATTGTATTTAAATTTTCTGTGATAAATGCTAAAAAAGTCTTAGACAAATCTCTTTGACCTGTGCAGGTGTTCTCCTGTTTTTTAACCAGTTCTCCTGTGATCTTAAGCTTCATGGTTTTGCAAAGACAGACATAAAGTGTGAAGTGAACAAATAATTGGTTTAAAATAATTGCTTACCCTAGGCTCAATATAGCATAAAAGATCACTGCCTGCTGGTGGTGACACAGCTTCTCTTGGTATCTGGAGATTGTGGACACAGGTACTGAGATCTTCTCTGAGAAAATGTGCATGAAACGAGTCAGGGGATAGCAGAGAGAGACAATGTGTGAAAACTCTATACTTCATTTCAGAGAAAAAGTTGCACAGACAGATCATCTGGGATCAAAATATACTCTTTGTAAGATTCAGCATCTTGTGCTCTATTGTCATTAAATAAATAACACAGTCAAAAACAATAGTCTTGGGAGTCTAAAAATAGATTCAGATTGCTGACCCTTCTTTTTCAAAGTATTCAAGTTTAGATACTCATGCAAATATAAATCCTTCATGTTTCAATATTGTAATTTTTAGCAAGATTGAAAAATTATAATAAAATTTAAAAAAAAAAGTGTTATAAGCATCTAATAAAAGAATTCATAGGCTTTAGAAATGGGACTACAGATGCCAAAAAGGAAGTCTGCTGACTCTTTTCTTTACCATGATATTTTTGTCACACAATACTATTAATGTTTATGCTTAATTAATATTATGCAAGACCGCGTAAGTTGAAAGCTCACTATGACATTTATAACCCACTTTTCCAAATACATTTGCTTATGAACATCCTCACTAACATGAAAAACTTTTCAGAAAGGGAAGTGTCATATTAAATATATTACAAGCTTTGAAAACTGTAGCATCACTGAGCTGCTGAAAATCTCCCTTTCTCTTTCTTCAAAGACAGATTATTCATGTGAAATAGTACAACCTTTCATATGTTTTTCATAATAAATGCAGTAGTTTTGAAATAAAATTACTTCTTCCATAGTAATGTTTTACTGAATATGTATTTATGACTGCATATATTCATGAAAGATAGAACAAAATGTTCTAGTATCTGGTTGTGACACAATTGAAATTCTAATTTTAAATTAGGTCAAAATATATAAGAAAAGGCTTCAGTGTGTGTAAGTTGATGCAGTAATTTTTATATAACTCATTCAAATCCTGCCTTGAAGGGTAATTGTTACAACCATTCATGATGAGAAAGTCTATCATCTGCTTTTCAATGCTTTAGGAGATTTGTGGCAATTATTTCTCTTAATAAGTGCCTTTATTTTTTCAGTAGAATATTGATTAAGGACAAAGAACTACTTAAAAAGAGTAATGCTGTTATCCTAAAGACACTTTTCCCCCATTTTTACTCCAATTCATCACTAAAAATAGTTAAGACATTTATTTATTCCTACATTTTTTTCTGTATTATAAAAACCGTGTACAATCACTGTGTACAATGATTGTAGTACAGTGTGCAATATTTCAAAATGTCAAATAAGATATTTTAAACTGTTACTGTAAATTTCTTCAGATCCTGGGATATAGTTTAAAAATAGTTTTTTTCCCTCTTTAAAATAAAAGAAAAATGCTAAGGACCTTGAAAATCCTCTGAAGCGGGAAGTGCATTAGTGGCTGTGGATGCACTGTCTGCAGATATTGTTTGCCTCCAGTTTGTCTCAGCTCTCAGGGTAATTCCCCTGCCACTTTGCAGGATGGAGGAACTGTATCAGTCTATATCAGATAAAGTCAGCCGGCTGCAGGCCAAACACCTTTGTGCTCTGTGTAACCTGCCAGCCTGCCTGCCTGCCAAGGATTAGGAAGGGCACACATGATCTTTTGCTGGCAGAGGCGAAGAGATGGCAACCTGTGACTGAAAAAAGCAACAAATTGCTTTGGGGTGGAGGGGAGGGAAAGCAACAGCAATATGAGCATCAGGCATGACTGCAAATCCAGGCCCTTGCCACAGGCTCCTAAATCTAAAGCTGGGTAATCAAAAACTAATGTGCAGTAATTGGTTTCGCTGAGAATTGCTGAGCATGGTGCACCTTAAAATAGACTATGCATAAGGATGGAAAATAGTGTAACTCAACATCAGTTGTCTCAATCTAGCCAGTATAAAACATAGCCTAAAGCTGCACATGGTCCAAGCTACTCAACTAGGCTCCTTCTACAGTCAATGAAGAAAAACGAACACCTTGAAAAGTGCAATTCATCCTTTGCTGTGAAAGGTTTCTACCATACGTGATTCAGCCTTTGGAGCGACCTTTCTTTCCAGAGACCTCAAAGTCAGCACAGAATTCTTAATATTTGAAGAACTTAAGTTTTATGAAAGGAATCCCACACAAATTTATCATGAGCAGCTGTTATTCCAGTTTTGAATATTTACTGGGTAAATTAGTCTTGGACAAAAATGGTAGAGTTATTTTGCATATTGCTGCATATCTGAAAATCAAGTATATATTTAAGAAAAAAATTCTGAAAAACATTTTTTGAATAGTCTCTTTAGGAAGTCTTACAAAGACAGCTAAAACCATAAGCAGCAAAATTTACTATTTTTTTAGACACATAGATTGGATTTTTGGTAAATTTTCTACTTGAGAATGCAGTTCTTTCTCTCTTTTCCTCTAGCACTGCTGTCTATATCAATGAGACTTTGATCGCTCAGCTAAGGATTTTGCCTTACTCAACCCAGCTCTCTACTATATTGTACAATAATTTAAATCTTGGCAAAGACATTATAAGGTACTGGTGGTAATGTGAAGATCTGATCAAGAATTCACTGCCAGTAATGAGAGGGGTTCTGGGCAATAACACAAGCCCTCTGTACACAGATAGTGTGACTGATTCCATTTTACACTGATTTTTTACAAAATAACGGATTCTCTAAGATACAGGGAACCAATGAAGAGTCAATCTTTCTACAGCATGTTTTAGCATTGTCAGCTGCACAACTTCTTTGTCTAACTAATGTCTACAGATGACTCTTTTACAGATTTAATTGGCAGTTTCAGAAAGATCTGATTAAATACTGGGCATTCAGTTAAGATTTAATATATTACTTCAGGTAGCTACTGCATCTTCCTAAATCACCTACACTTTTGAGTGATGACTGCATACCCTCTTGATGAAAAAAACTTCATGCTCTGATCATATGATGAATTTTTGTAATCTGTAAAATTCAACATATCCATTAATCATTTAAATAGCTCTTTTCTATCAACACCCAGAGGTATTTACCCAAAGTATAGATAACATGGTTTTAGGTGAGACTAAGCCAGAAACAATGGCAAATTTTGGAAAAAAAAAAAGACAAGAGGGATTATACCACGATGTAGGATGCAGAAAGAAGCTGTGGAAGAAGTACTGTCTCATAAAACAACATCATTATGTGAAATGATGGCAAATGGTGGCAACTTGATGGCAAAGCAAAAGAAAAAGTTGGGGTGTTGACTGGTGATGTCTTAGATGGAGTTGAAAAGTGCACACCTCAAGGGTAGTATGAGAGGGAGATCCAAGAGGCAAAAGATTTATATTTTCAGTTTCCAGGTTCTTATCAGCATTTTAGAGATGATAAACTACCCCACTTATGCTATTTATGATGACTCTATCCTCTGTTGGTAATTTGGAGTGTTTTTTGAGCTTTTCCGCAAGTAGTTCAAAGATTGTGATTTCAGAGGAAGTGTTGATGACAGCCCAGTTTAATTTCTGTCTCAGTAAATCATTGAAACGTGCTCACCTAGGGATTTCTTTCACATAGACTCATATACTAATATTAATAAAGAAGACCATGGTTTGTACAGGGACAAATAATATTCTTTATGAGTATTAAGCTTTATTGTAATACAGTTAACTCAGAAAGCATGGTGTTAATAGCAACAAGGCTGTGGGCTTGATTCTTGTATGGGTCATTCATTTGTGTGGGACCTGATGATTCTTGTGGTTCTCTTCCCACTCAGAATACTCTGTGACTCTGTATAGATGAATAGGATGGGGGAAAAAAAGAGCTCATTCATTTCTTCTAAAGCTATCAAGTAGTCCTATAAAAGTAACTCTTTATTCTAACACCATCAAAAATTTAACCCTAATAATACAGAAGTGTTTCCTTCCAAAGGCCGGCAATAAAAAAGAAAATTAAAAATAAATTCTCAGCTTCTCAAGTACTTTTGGAAAAAAAAGTTATTTTTTGAAATATTTTATTTAGTTGCAAAAATATAAAAACTGGCAAAAAATTAAAACTTATTTTGTTTGATTTGAAAACTAGAATTTTGATTTTATGTAAGCATTAATGTTTCACTTTAAAAATCTTGAAATAAAAAGTGCTGTGTTTTCTCAGTATTATTTCTTTTATGTATATTAAAACACCGTATTTTCTAAGTTCTGATCATTGTCTACTTTCTGATACTTTTACCATATCCTAAACAAGGCAATATATCTACTCAGGAAAATTTTTAATTCTGAAGTCTTCATCCAGATTAATCTGAGTTCAATATTAGATTGTTTAACTACAGATATACGAATCACATAACCTAGAAATCTGGTCACTTCTCTAAGTTTCCTCTATAGAGCATGAAATGTCCTGGTAGACCCTAAATAAGCTGAAATACTCTTTGGGACACCTAATTCTCTTCATAGGCAGTTTGAAGCAATTTAATCAATTATGCTTAAAATTTGCCTGAATTATGTGGCTAAAATTTGGGTTGAAAAGTATGTCTTAAGCAGCTGATAAACTACAATTGCTTGGGGTTTTTTTTGATATTAACATTATTTACTCCCAGTGTGGTGAGTATGTATTTTCCTCTTTTCCCTACACTATCTCAATTCCACATTGCAAAGTGCACTCAAAATACTGAACATTATTTATCTTCAATAAAGTCTGATTCTGCAGTATACACAAACACAAAAATGTGTACCAGACTTTGTCTGTTAGGGTTTTGCATCAAAGTATGACTGAATTATTTCACTATTATTGAAGTAAAGAAACCTTTATTAGTTTCTCTCCAAGTTGCCTTCTTCAGGAACAGCCAAGGACTGACAGTCTTATAGCTGCTTATCCTGAATGTCTTATCTGCAAAGTTGTTTCAAATGTTTCTATTTATTTTACTTCTACTGTTTTTAGAGTTTTTATGTATAATTCTGCCTGTAATAACAAATGAAAGTTTTTGTTTGCATTGATTAATTTTTAAGAAATGTGTGATTCATCAACTTCATTCTTCTATGACATAATAACTAAAATACGTCTGAAATATAACAAAATTTGAAAGATAAATTAAGCAAAATTTACAGCTCCCAGTCTGACCTAGAATCCAGACTTTTTTTTCATTTCTGAAAGAACACCTCTCTTTTTGCTGTTGCTATATAAACTCACCCAAAGCAGGGATAAAATGCCTGGGCTTTGATCTGGCCGTTCAGCCCATGCGGACACCACTGATCCAATTGCCGGATCACGGCCCAGCCGAATAAGCACAGGAAACAATGAACTGACTGAACAGAAAAGGCTGACACTGATCTCTGTGGGTGTTTTCCCTCCATAAAAATGGGTCCTTAACTGATAGAATCAGAGCTCTAAAGCTTCAATAAATATGCATGTCTGAGGCTGCTAATTGTTTTCTTCTTTCAAAATGCTGTTTTCTGTTCTTTTCATTTTTTTTTAATTTTCTGAATTTATTTTTTGTTAACTAAAGAAACAAAAGAATAAAACAGAAAAGGAGGAGATCATTAAATTTGTCGGTTAATCATTTTTCCCACCTAGACTCATTATTTTCAATGCATTGTAAAATACTAATTTCAAGACCTAAAGAAAAAACACAGGGAGTAATACTGTGTAGGGGTAGAATAACATTAAATAATAAGGAAATTACAAATTATAATACCTAGGCCTAGGATTAAAGAGTTTGGGCTTCCCTAAGATTTTTGATTGCTCAATGTGCTAGTAAGGTGTTTTGTGGCTTTTTATCCAGTATAATGTCTATGCTCTACTTTACTGATTTGTATGTATAAGACAACTGGTATCAATGCAATGAATTGAAACCTACCCCTTACATTGAAAAGTTTGATGGCAATATTTATAGAATATTCTGAGACCATTTGATTAAAAGAGTTCTTGTATGCATGATTTCAATGGACAAAAAATAGAGTTATTTACTTGGTAAGATCTACTTTTGGAATTACTGTTATTTCACTCCTTTGGAAGTGATTAAGAATTACTCAAGGTAAATTTCATGGGCCCTTCGATTATTTTGTTGATACAACACAGTTAAAGCCAGGAAAGCTTCCTGGTTTTCAAAGAAGAAAAAAATGTTTTTCACAGAAAATTCAATCTGCTTTCCTTAAGGCTGACCTCTTGTTTCTTCTGGTTCTGATTAAAGATTATAGCCACCATTATCCATATTAATATTTTTGGTACTTCTACTCACCTTCTTCTTCTTCCTGGTTTGCAATGTAATGGGTCACATTATGACAGCTTTACTGTCAGCCTTGAACAGCTCTGCTCCTGTCAGAACACTTTGTATGGCGGGCTGCATGGGTTTCTGTTACTATTCTTCTTTATACAGCAGTAGAATTTATAATGGAATTGTAAAGGAATTTATAGAAGATTATAGAGGAAGCCTAAGCATGTATTTTGGATTGCATGATTAACTTGAAGATATCTAATGTTTGTCCAGCTTCTGCCTGGAAATCAGACTGCTCCAACTGAAATCTTTATGTAGCAACACGCTTGTTTAGACTGGGAGTAATAAACTTAGACATGAAACAGAAAAAACTAATCATTGTGAATTCTGGCTGAGATCCACTACTGTGTAAGTGGGAATTAAGGAATATTTGATGGTGGAAAAGAGATATCAATAATTTTCAGTTCTACATGTGCTGTTACGCATTATTAAATCATTCAAATAAGTATATATTTCACCTCATCACAGTAGCATTTCATTTAGGACCTCATTACAGTTTAATAATTCTTATTATTGCCAAGATGCAAATCCACAGGTCTCAATGGTCAGTAATATGACAAAAATAAAGAAACCCAGGAGATGTTTCTGTCGTGGTCTTACTCCCTCACAAGTAGAAGTGGCAATCTCACTTTTCTAATTGCTCCAGTTGTGTTCTCCCAGTTTACCTTTTCTACTCCTATTTGCACTGTGAGACAGACAGAAGAAATGTTAATGTTGAGAATGGATCCTGTAAAAGACAAAGAAAAGGTTTCCAGCTGGATGTGGTCTCTGGTCTTGTTCCTCAGGTACCTCTGTAAATGTTAGTGCCGTGAAGGTGATAGGACTTTTACCTGCACTCTCTGCTTCAATCCAGAGCGAAAATCTTTAAATTCAGAGTGAAATCCTTAAAAAGTATAATTTTAGTGAATTTACTGTGGATATCTGTGGGACGGCAGATGCAAAAGCTATGGCTTAGTGAGTTGTACCATTTGGAAATACTGCGGGTGTATAATTACTTGTTTGCCCATTAAAAGCTGATTTGATATTTAGGCATACTATATTGATGTACCACATGTGATGATTTGTTTATTTTGTTACCAAGATTGCTTCCTGAAGGGTGACTCACTGAGAAAGTTAAAAAAATGCAGAATTGCATTAATTTTCTTTGACTCACTTTCACCTGAGATTTAGCAAGTTTGGTAATTAAGAAATGCTTTTTTCCTTCTTACATAGGATAATAAAAGCTGAATCCTTCACCTGCTGTCTTCTCTTTAAAGCATGGTTTTTCCTCTTGCAGTTTTAGAAATTTATCTCGTGTGCATGTGTGTTTCTCTACATGTGTGGACTGTTAATAATTCTGACATGGTAAGGCCATCAGACAGGAGAATAAGGTGAGACATTCATGGACAGGCATGTCCTAACTTGACAAGATTAATGAATTACCGCAGCCCTCATACTTAATTTTGATTTAGTAAAGCATCACATACCTATTTTAGACATATAAACAGAATGTCTATAGAAAGAATAGGCTACTAAGAATTAAAAACAAAAACAAAAAATGAAAGGCTGGAAATTTTGCTGGTATATGTGATATAAGAAATTGGCCTTTAGTTGTGACTGAGCCAGATGCTGCACCTTAGGGAAAACTCTTAAAGACTACGCAACACAGACATTATCCAAATCATAACAGAGGAACATAATACTAAAATTGGCCTTCTCAAACAGGTTATAAGTTCCAGAAAACCTGAAGGAGGAAAATAATTTCATTGGAGATTAAAGAAACTCTGTGTTGATGCTGTCATCTAAAACAAATATATGGTTTGCTATCAGACAACTCATAGAACCTGTAGTTTATCACAGAACATGGCATTGAATGATTTGCCATCTTCAGCGGTGTTAGAAGCATTTACATTGTACTTCAGAAAAAAATTTGTTTAGATTTTAGATAAATGCTTTTTCTTTTTGCAGTCTCCCTTTATGTGATAACGTTTCTCAACAGTTTAAGCATCTATCAAGCAGTCCTAGTAATAAAATGCAGGTTATATTATGTTGTTCTGAACACCTGGTTTCCTCATACTTCTACAAAGAAACAGAAGCAAAGAGAGGGAAATAAATTGATTTGCTTAAATATTTTTTATTTCAAATTTTATGTGTCTAGATAGAATTTCAAGTAAAATTAATTTTATTCTACTGTTACCCACATAGAGAGTACAGGTAAATAAGCATAAATATGTATCCTTGTCCATTCATTCCATTCAAAAAAACAGTCTGCAAAAGGCCTTGGACAAAGCAACTGAGACAGCTCTGAGCTGCAAAAAATTGCTGCTTTATTAGGCTAGCAGTGAATGACTGCCACTCTGGAATGAAGGGAAACCAACAGAGTAAATCCAGGGATTACTTTGAGATGAATTTCTTTCTTGGCTGTTGCACATGTCTCCCTCAAATCCAGTGTAATCCAGTTTCCCATTGAATCACAGGAAAAAACACAAAAGAAGGGGAAAGTGAAAGATAACAGAGAAATAAGGTGAAAGTAGAATAGAAAATCGAAAACTTAAAATCAGTGATAGATTAAGGCATTAATAATAAACAAAGAAATGTCCTCTCGAAAGAAATCAAGTTGTACTGCATATCTAGCAAGAACACAAAAGTGTTACATCAATGACATCTTTCTGTGACTCTAAGTTGTTGTTTAACCCCAGCCAGAAACTCAGCCCCATGCAGCTGATCTCTCACTTCACCCAGTGGGAAGAGAATTGAAAGGGTAAATGGGAGAAAACTCATGAGTTGAGACAAAAAGCATTTAATAGGTAAAGCAAAATCCACACTCACAAATAAAGCAAAACAAGGAATTAATTCACCACTTCCCATGGGCAGGCAGGTGTCCAGCTATCCCCAGGAAAGGAGTGCTCCATCATGTGTAATGGTGGCTTGGCAAGATGACCTCCACTCTGAATGTCCTCCCCTCTCACATCTTCCCCCAGCTTCATATGCTGAGTGTGATGCCATATGGTACAGGTTATCCATTGGGTCAGTTGAGATCAGCATTCAGGATGGGTCCTCTCCCAATATCTCGTGCATCCCCAGTCTTCTCACTGGTGGGGTGAGAAGCAGAAAAGAATTCTTACTCGGCGTAAAAATTCATCAGCAATAACAAAAATATCCATTTATTTGAACATCAATCCAAAACATATTACCCTATACTACCTATTGAGAAGGAAGCAACACACTGTACTTTTCAAGGATCTTTTCAGATAAATGCATCAAAGACTATATACTCACTTCCATTTAATGAAAATCATCTTGCACATGCAAAAAGAATGTTTTGGGGAAGCAAAGCAAATATTGTTCGAGCTGTATTCTGGAAAAATAATGGCTGATCAGAAAAAGGTAGCAGACAACATGAGGAGGTGGCACGCATTTACAGAGAAAGGTAACTCTCAGTGTTGCAGGATGATATTACCCTTATCGGAACTGAAGTCTTTATCCCACAAAGTGAATTGAATTTCAAAGATTTCATATCCCTTTTTCCAGAAGTTTTAACAGTTGCCTACAATAAATGGTAATCTCTTTGACTTTCCTTCATTGTTAAAAAGTCATGTTCAAAAAGCATGGTTTTATTTTGTGTTAAAGCACATGGCTTGCTATCACACAGAAGATTTAAGAGGTCTTTTTAGTTTGGTTAACATTACTGTGAATCTCTGCACATAACAAATTTCACAATTGATGGATAATGAATTGGTGAAAGTATTTGAAACCCCAAAACACATTAGAGGGATACGAATCATTAAAATTCTGGATTCAGATTAACTCTACAACTATGTTACCATCAGTGAAGTTAATGTTGATGAATTTGCACTTCTACTGGTAGTGCTAAGAACAGCTAGAAATACTGGAAAGGGATGGATTTGAGGCTGTTTTTATCCTACAGCTCTCATTACAACATCTGTGGTGGTCAAGATGGAAATAGGGGTCAAGACGTGCTGAGAAGAGGTTGTAAGTGGCCAAAATACTTTTGCTATAAAAACATACATCAGGGAGAAAAGTTGCACTGGAAAATTGCATTTACCACAAATGCTTTTTATAATTCACAGGGAACAGATTAAACCCCATGACTTTCCCAGGTCAAAATCAGTTTTATCAGTAGTAGCAGGACAGGAATAACCTTACATTTATGAGTGAAAACTGCTTTTTGCAGAGGACAACTGAAAGAGCTACATGATATTAAAATATTCCAAATAGATAGTAACAAATGCATTTCAGTCTGTTAGCAAAACTGACACTCTGCAAACTTTTAATTTTAAACACCTTTTTCTGTTTTACTGGGAAAGAGCCCAATTTTGTTGATTGTCTTGCTGCGTTGTAGCTGTTGGAATAAAAGAATGTACCAGTACATGAATGAGAAGGTATGGAATTTAAGGTTATTATACACTTGCTGTATTTAGAGCAACAATTCATCACTTCATGAAATGTTTTTTGAAACTTCTAAGTGATACAAATGTATGGCTTATTGATCATAAAATTGATAAATGTGTTAATATTTTACAGGAGAAAGCTAATGTATCTTGCAAATGACAACAGGGCAAGCTGTCAGCTGCAGCTTTCATAGCTGCAGTAGAGCATAGGTTTTGCCATTGGACCCTGCTGTTTGAAAGATTAAATGTTTTACAGGCACACACCCCAGCCCCTTTCAGAATGTGCTATCACTGATCATACTTAAGGCAAAACTCCTGCAGTGCGTTCTGGATGAAGTTCCCAATACATATTTGCTGTTGCCATGTATTCAATGTTTGTGGAAAATCTTAGTTCAGATACTTGTGAAAATGCCAGGCAAAAACTGCTGAAGGAAATCCAAGAGATTTCAATCAAAATAAACAAAAAGCATGAGGGTGAATCAGAATGTAGAGATACAGAAAACAATGTAAATCATTTATCACCCTATTATTATAGCAAGCACACAAAGGGCAATAGAGACTCCGCATAAGACATAAATCAAGATCCCTGTCTGAAAAAGCTTACAGGATAAATTTTAGAAGAGGCATTGCAAGTGATGACAAACAATTTGGAGGGATTGAGTAAGGGTTACATTTGACTGATCACATGCTCATCCTATTTGGACGTTTCAAGACTGTGAATATTCTTTTTATAATATATAAAATACGAGTGATATGGAGAAACTAATACCTATTCTTAACTTCTCCATTGTGAGACATTGAGGATAAGTAAATTTCCCATGGACTTAAAGAAAAAGATCCGAGCAACAGCTCTGTGGACACAAATAGAAACTGGGGAAAGCATTTTCGATGTGGAGCAAAGCAACCTATGAAGAATACATGTCACTTAAAGTAAGAGTACTCATAAAGTCATTAAACAAAATTTTATTTCTTTTGGGTTCTATGTATATTTTTTTACTTTTTTTTTTTTTTTTTAAATGAGAGACTCCCAATGAGGGGAAACTTCTAGTGCAGCTGGAAGCAATGACAAAATTCCCACTATTTTCCTTGGGGCCATGCATAACCACTGTGACTTACTTTACTTATAAAAATATCCTTAAAAACAAGACAGAAATTTGACTGGGAGGCCATTATTTTTACATGACCACCATAAAAGACTTCTTTCAAAAACTTTCACAGACATTTCCTTCTTTAAGTACCCCAGGGTGGCTCTTGAGTCTCAGTTCCCTGATCCCATGGCGGAGCACCTGCATCTTGCTACTCCTTGGGTTTCCTCCTAAAAGGAGATCAGCAGAAAGTCAAGAGAGAGTATTAAGGAGAAAAAACCAAACCAACAAAACTTTTAGAGTTAATAAGTATCAGAAGAGGCTGTTCAGAGATTCTCCATCTGTGGCAGTATCCAAAACTTGAGGAACTGTCTAATACTGAGACTAACCATTCTTGGAAGAGGACATTGGACCAGCTGACCTTCAAAAGTCAGCAACTTATTTTTTTTCTCTTTGTATGATCATTAAATTGATTAGATATTTCTGACTAGATAGGCCTAAATAAGATATGCACCAAGCCTTCAGGCTGGAAATAGTTCATAAGATGAGTGCTAATATGCATAGGCTTTCTTGACAAACTCAAATTTAGTTTAATAACTGGATCAGATACCCCCAAATATTCTTCAAAAATATAAATATGAATTCTAAATTGTTACAGCAAGGAAACTGCAACATGCGTATCAATCAACAAGGCCCGTGGAAAAGAAATATATATGGACTGATTCTTGATAGATGTTTCAGAGATGTTTATTTCTCCAGCCGCATGGCTGAGGATCTGCCGAGGAACTGCTCAATCCCGGGACCCGAGGGTCCTTGCCTGTGCAGGGAACACAAAACAACCAATGGGGAACGAGGCTGAGCAGGGGCAGGGAAACCCCGTGCCTCCCCACCAGGGCCCCTCTCCCAGGACTACATGGCAGGGGGGGAGGACCCCAACATTTCACCCGTTTATTTTTAACAAAAATAGATTTAAAACTTAAAATTGAAAACAACTGGATAAACATCACAAGAACAGTTTCAAAACAAAACAAGCCACCCTCCTGAGTCTTTAAATGTCCAAACAGATTCTCTGGAACATCTTAAGGCCGACAGAAAGGAGACAGGATTCTCCGAGCATGCTTTGTGGGGAAACTGAGGCAGGAGAGGGTTTCTTCCATTTGTACCTGTTGGAACTCTAAACAACAATAGTTAATTCCTTCCCTCCTCCTCTTCATCCCCCACTCGGCATTGGGAAGGGATTCTTGGGGAAACAATTGGCAAAAGCATGGTTTTGTGAGGGAAACCATGGGTGAAAAAAAGGATTGGGAATACACTGGGGGTAATAGGATATAGGGTAAAAGGGAAAGGTGGGATTAGGAAAGGGAGACTGTGGGGGGGGGTTTATAATGGAGATATTGTCCAACATGACTACGATTTTTAGCATATATACTGCCTTTTACAGAAACACCATCAGGCCCAGTGACCTCTGCTGCTTGTAAACCTTTTCTACCTTGCACAATTTTGAACTCTACTACTTCTCTATCTCTTAAACTTGGGATGTATTTTTCAGGGTTATTCTTTTTAATAGCACTTCTATGAACGAATATGTTTTCTTGGTTGTCACATATTGTTATAAAACCATAATTTTGTTTAACACTATACCATTTTACTATTCCTAAAACCTTAGCTACAATGATCTTTTCCTTTTTCTGAGCGGCTGCTGTTTTCTGTCTCGCTGCGTTTTTGCTTTCTCCTTCGCTTTCACTCGCTCCCGTGTTGGAATTGCCAGGGTTGTCAGTGCTGCCGGGGCCATCGGGGCTGCTCGTGCCTGTGCACTCTTCCCGGGGTTGCATTCGGGGCTGTGCGGGCCGGGCCGGGCCGCGCCGCTCAGCTCCCCGCGTGCCACTGCGTCTGCTCTCAGCTGCGCTGCTGCTGCCTGGGGCCGCACCCACGTCTCGGCTGGGCCCCCGAGCGATGATCCCCCCACCCCCTGCTCCGTGCGCGTTTCGGCTGGGCTCCGCTCCGCTCCGCCACCAGCTGCCGCCCGCCCACCGCTCCTTTCACGGGGCTCGCTCCACCACGCACTGCACGGGGCTGGGTGGGCTCCCGCCGCACCTCGCTCCGCTGCCGACACTGCAGCTCGCATCGCTCCACCCGTGCGCGGGAACTGCCTTGCTGCTGCTTGGAGAGGGCTCGGTCAATGTGGCCTGGGTTGCACGGACTCTGAGGCACACCTTCCTTCTCTAAGACACAGCTGACATTGCTCAACAGTCTTGGTAATTAAATAATATTCATGAAAATATTCTTCCATCAGCATGTATTTTGAATCAGAAATTAACTGTGTCCAAACAGTGTTCCAAAAGTCTTTGGTAAGAATTAAATCCCAAGAAACATAGAAAAAGTTCTTAAGCAACCATGTCAGGAAGTGTTTCAGTTCCTTCTGAGCTTGAATTAAGCAAAAATTTACAAATCGTTGTTCAAGAATCTTTTCAAGTTTAAGATAAATGTCCATATGCAGCTCTGAGAGCCAAGAGTCTTTCCACGATTCCTCCATAATTTAGAGATGGATCAGCAAAACAAAAACAAGAAGAGAAATCCAGAGTTTACTCACAAATCAGTTGCTGTCCTTAGGGATCGGGGATTGTTCTGCCTGCATTCGTTACCATTTGTTACAGCAGGGAAACTGAAACACGTGTATCAATCAACAAGGAGGCCCGTGGAAAAGAAATATATATGGACCGATTCTTGATAGATGTTTCAGAGATGTTTATTTCTCCAGCCACATGGCCAGAGGTTTACCGAGGAACTGCTCAATCCCGGGACCCGAGGGTCCGTGCCTGTGCAGGGGAACACAAACCAACCAATGGGGAACGAGGCTGAGCAGGGGCAGGGAAACCCCGTGCCTCCCCCCCAGGGCCCTTCTCCCAGGACCACATGGCAGGGGGAAGGGACACTAAATATACAATTTTATCTCCCTATATATGATTAACTATGTTATGACATTTTCTTGGCTTCATGAATTAAACTACTAGCAGAAAGCATTAAGCCCATTTTACCTCTAAAGATTCTCTTTGTCTTGATATTAGTCATTAGAAGGTCTCTTGAACTGAGTTTGATCAAGAATTCACGAAGGATCCATACAAAATAAAAATAAAATTAAGCACTGATTCAATTTTAAAAGAATTCTCATACTGTAGATTTATAAAGAAATCAGCTTAAATTTTCTTACTAGTGGAGACAAGGAGTTGGTGTGCTCATGAATAAGTATCAGTGTAAAGCTTTCACAACTTCTCTTAGAATTTAAGGCCAAATGTTCTAAACTGGCATGCAGAAATAAGAACCACAGAAGGTCTATTGCCCTCATACATTCTATTAAATATATCCAAAAAGCTCAGTAGCAAAACCTAAGATGAGTTATTTTCTTCTCTATACAAAGGAAGTGAAGCTCCAAACGATAAAAAATATTCAATTATTAAATCTGTCCCCAAGACAAATTTCTGTTTCTTGGAGGAAAAAGCCAAATTTCAGTTTCCATATTTTTAATAGACTTTTGATGTTTTATTCCTAAGGCAGGAAAACGACTGCAAATTATTAGAGATAATAATGTGTCCAACATGAAAGTCAGAATTTTAGAGAAGGCTTCAAAGTCTAATTCCATTTTCAGAGCTAAATTTTCTGGAGAAATATCTTCCAAAGTTTAAGTTGAGGTATTCGATTTATAATAGTGAGAATTCTATAAGTTTTAAATTCAGGTAAAAAAATCCCCAATTTCCAGATTTCTTCTTTGAAAAAATATGTCAAAACAACACTATAGTTCCAGAAAATTCATTTTAGATTGCAAGATGATATTGTTGTTTTATTGCTTGATAAATGAAAAATTTCAAGCCAGTTGACCAAAGTGGCAGTTACAGGGACTAGAGTTTGAAATTAGCAGCCACCTAATTGATGACACTCATTGGAACCAGTATCACATTACAGGAGATGTAGCTGCACTTCACAGCGCTGTCAGACATACTTAATCTGTTCCACCACCTCGCACCATGCAGAGACATTAGCTCTGTTAAATGCTACAGCCCTGCTGTTTTAATTCGATAGCTTCTAAGGGCTCAGCTGGTGTTTCTGTGTGGTACTGTACTATACATTGCTGCACTGGAAAGCTCGGACATATCTGAGGGTTACATATATATAAAAATAACCTTTGAATACTATTTCTTCCTCAGTACAGAGGAATTAAGGAAACACAGTTGACTTCATCCCTACTTGTCAGATGCTAAAAAGGTTAACAAGATAAATTATGCTTTTAAAATATGGTATAAGGAATACCATAGCTTTGTCAATGATAATGCTGATTACATACATTTATATAGAATATTATTTTATACAATTTTTTATGTACTGTCATGGTTACAGAAGAAAGGGCTGGAATTACTAGCACTGTTTAATTCCATACCACCCACAGCATGGCTGTGGCATGGTTTCAGTAGAAGGAAGCTTAGGTCAGAAATGAATGGAAGGGTCTCCATCTTTTTTCTGGCTTGAGGCAGGGTGTGTGAGGGCATCGGGTCAGACTGCAGAGCCAAGACCCTTTCTGCTATCAGCGATTCCTTTTCCCATTCCTCTGAGCTGCAGTTTTTGCAGGTAGGTGATGAAAGACAGTGCTGGCAAGCCTGGGATTTTGCTCTGTGAAAAAAAAGGGAGAGAGCAGCAGTGGCGCAGAGCGAGCCCAGCCAAGCCATGTGGAGCAGGAATCCACCACTGCCACCACCAACACCACCGAATGCTCCAGTCCTCCTCCTGCAAAGTCAGGCCCACGAAATAGTTCCCCTAACCTGTTTCAGAGCCCTGTCAGGTCCCAGCTGGTTTTATGTTGTTCTTGTATTTCCATTGTTATTGGGCTGGTGGGGGGAAAGTTAAGCTGTGAGCCTCCCTGACATATACTGCCTCTCTTTTCCCATATACCATGTGGACACTGCAGGGCCAGTTGCCATTTTGCCTTTGTCTGGGAAACCACACTGGGTGCTGTCTTCAGGAAGCATTTTTGTTTGTTCAGTGGTGAACATCCTTTTGTGGGTAAAACACTTGCTTTTGTACACCCTTTTATTAATATTACTGTGTTTATTGGGATTTGTCAGTAAATTGTGATTCCATTTTATAATCTCTCCTTAGCGTTTCCTTCACAATCAGAAGGGAGCAGGGAAAAGGGAGCAGCATGAGTGGGTTTAATTTTCCTGCTGAGTTTTAAACCAGCACAATAATTATTAGAATCTGTCATTTCACTCATGTTTTCCTTGTCTGATAAGAGTGCTCTGACGAGAGTGCCTTCAGACTAAAGGATATCTGGGTGATAACTGTATTTGACATTTTATCCTCATGCACTTTCACTTCCTGTCTGAAGGTTTCTGGCAACCAGCTGCAAACATGGGCCTGTGGACATGAGCTCTCTGAGGATCTGGAAGATGCTAAAGACAATATGCTGATCTCAGATGCCATAACAAAGTTATCCTTTCCTGATCCAAAAGCAAAAAAGGATGTAAGGATCTGATTCCTACTATCACCAAATAGCATAACTTCAAGAGATCTAGTTTGCTTCAAACACACTTCTCATTACATACTGTTTACAATCTCTTCTAGTCAGCCATATCAGTGGGTTGCATCATCTCTTATAAACACAGTTTTTTTACTTCAGGGTAAAAAGTACTTGAGCTTCTAATCCAGCAGTGAAAATCTGCAGGAAGATAGCTGTTTTTTTAAAGTATTATAGTACTCTACATCACAAGACACTAAGCCTAATTTCTATGGTTAGAAAATGTGAAAATCTAAATCAAGGTTGGAATGCAAACCACATAAAAGCAGGCCTAGGGCAGCATGACAAACTGCACAGCTAGAAAATATAATGTAAAAATTGTACTTGAACAAGGAAAAATTAATAATAGCTCATCTTTCAAACCAAAATATGGTTTGTAAAAGCATTATCAGCTGGCAGCTACAGAAGTCCTTCAATCAACCTTTCATATCCAGTTGATTTCTGAATCAAGATTTGTTAACTCATGCGCCAGTTTGGACAAATTTGGAGGAAAATATCCTCTGATAGAAGGCAGGTTACAACCAGCCCTCCCCCAACAGGTTCAGGAAAAAAATAATTTTCCTCGGAGGAAAGTAAAAGAAATAAAAAACTGTTTATTTAACAAATACACAGGAAAAGGATAATAATGCTAAATAATAAAACCTCTCGCTGTGGAGAGAAACCTGGAAAGATTTCAGCATCCTTCTGTAGGTGTGGTCTCTCTCCTCCTCCTCGGAGCTGGGTCGGTATGGGCCCACCTCCAGGGCCTTGGTGGGAAATTCTCCCGATGTGTTCTGATGTTGAAACAGTCCAGAAGACAAGAAGGGGAAAAACGAAGTCACAGGAAAACAAAGTTCAACTCTCTGTCTTCCTCCAGAGAAAAGGAGCCAAAAGCTGGCTGAAAAGCAAGAAGGGTGCTTCCTCCGCTCTTGCTACCACAGCAGGAGAACGCAGAGGAGTGTGTATCTGTGTCCTTGAACAACTGTTTTGAAAAGTTCGCTCGTTTTTTTCTCTCCCCCCTCTCGGGCTCAGTTTAAAGGCACAGAAAGGCACAGAAATAATTTCTGGGCATAGAGCAGTGATAGGGGATACACATCATAAAGTCACTCCAAGACAACTCACTAGAGGAAGAAGGTCTGTGCAGCGTATGCATGTACCCTTTCGTTCTCATCCTGCCCTTGAAGAAAGGAGAATGACTTACCTTAATGAGGTGAGGAAAATAAAACAGATGTGTAAATAGCTCCATATCTTACAGGAGGAATTATGTGGAATAGCATGGAAGTTTTGCCATCACGTGCTTCCTCTTAGTTTACTGTGCGGTAGATTTGAAGGTGAAATTTCTGAATGCAAAGAGATGTTTCGCATTCCGGCAATGTTTTGAAAAACTAAACCTTCAAATACATTTTGAATAAATTTGATGTTTGGCTAGTCTATAATTTGAATTCAGATATTATACAGATCTGTGCAAGATTTTCCTTTTGGATACTGTTGGAACTCTGGGTTTAGAAAATTTAGGTTTCTGGGATATAATAATATACATATGTGTAACAATATGGAGGATTTTGGGTGTGGATTAGCTCTTCTTCTTTTCTTCTTCTTCTTCACAAATCTGGGTGCTCTGGTATTGGGTCAAAAAACCCACAGTGAGGATCATGAGTAGTTAGTTATTGGATTATAAGTAAAAACAAATTAGTTGGCATTCCATAATTGGGTGATTTGGACCTTAAAAGACCTTGGAAGTCAGAACTCACAGCCATTTTCTACCTTGTTAACTAAGAGGCACATCCTGTGCAGCTGTGCTATAGATAAGAAAATAATAAACATCTAAGTCCGAAGAACAACCTAGCGTCTTCTGCCTTTTAATCCAAACTCTGAGTAAAAGAACTCGCGAAACAAAGGCAAAGAAGAAAAGAAACAATAAAAGAGAAAATTAACAGATACAGTAGCCTTTCCATTCGACACAGCAAATGAAATTTGAACTCCAAATAAAATTTGCATTCAAAGTTGAAAACTTCAATAAGAAATATGTTTCTACATTTCATCTTTTTTTTTCTTTCCTGCAATCTATCATTTCAACACTTCAATATACCATATTACAGTAGACAAGCTTGATCCAAAACTTAATTAAGAAATGTCACATTACAGATTACAGTCACAGTGAATGACAAGACATTTTCCCTTTTTTGGTAACAAATCTGTAAAAATTATTCCAATATTTTAATATTTGGTTTGCTTCCTTTAGTTAAAAGGAAAAAAAAAAGCAAACAAAAAAGCCCAGTCTAAAGAAACATATGGATAAAATTTCTAAACCACATTTTTGTGATGCTGGTTTGTTCAAGGAGAGGAGAGGAGAGTAAGCTGTCTCAAACCAACTTATGTGGGCAAAGAATTAATGAAAATGCTAGTAAATTATATAATGGCTTCAGGCTTGAAAAATGCAATAGTACTCTTGTTTCCTAATGGTTCTTTTGAAGCCAGCTTTATGCAACATTCACATTTGATTCAACACTACATCAAGTGGAATACCTACATTTGGCTTCTGAAAATAGCAAAGGTAACATTGAAAGAGTCTTGATTTTTAATTTTTGCTTTCAATTTCTTATAATGAAGCCATGAGGACAATGATGCATACCACGTAGAAATTTTACCCTTAAGAAAGCATTTTTCAACTGATATTTCTGCAGAAGACAGCAAATATTATCCATTTAAAACTGTCAAATGTAAAGTAAGATGGAAAGAAGGCCTCAGTATTAAACCCCATTCCTTTTCTTTACATAAACCATTTTTTTTTGCAGTACATATAGTTGAAAAAGCATTATTTAATATCAGATTTGTTTTTTAGGACAGAAAGGAATAAATTTCAGCTATGTGAAAGATCCTATCTTGACAGTGACAGTTACTTCATTATTACTTGCATATAAAGTAAACATATTAACAGCCATTCAACAGACAGAACCTCACTGCACTAATATGATTCCACCATTTGTTACTCCTGGGACAAGAAGGGATTTCGAACAGATACTTTTGTCAGTGTTACCATGTTTCCAGAGTAGCAGGTACATGTCACCCTAACATATCCTTGAAAGAATTTAGATTGTTCAGTTTGACCTGGCAGAAAATACAGGCTGAAGTTATAGTCTTGCTTTTTCCTTGCATGCTCTGGGGTTCCATGAAAATCAAAGAAACGAGGATGGCTCAGCATGGTACATTCAGATTCACAATTATTTTTTGCCTTTGTTTTATATAAATATATTGACAAACACAGAACAGTCTGTAAACTTAAGCAAACCTATAGGATGAGAAAGACAAAACTAAACTAAACTAAGGAGGTCAGAGGGCGAAAAGAGAGGCTGAGATGTGTCAATAATTCAGAGAAGTCAGAAGCAACTATGTTTGATTGGTGTTGTTACTGTTGAAGGAGGCCTCTCCTCTCCTCTCCTCTCCTCTCCTCTCCTCTCCTCTCCTCTCCTCTCCTCTCCTCTCCTCTCCTCTCCTCTCCTCTCCTCTCCTCTCCTCTCCTCTCCTCTCCTCTCCTCTCCTCTCCTCTCCTCTCCTCTTCTCTCCTCTCCCCTCCCCTCCCCTCCCCTCCCCTCCCTCCTCTCCTCTCCTCTCCTCTCCTCTGTCTCCCCTTCTGTCTTCATTTTCTTTAAATTCAAAATCAAGAATAAAAGGTACAGCTGTCATAAGATGAGGATGTACACTGACACAAAACACTATCATGTAATTATTATGTATTCCATAATTAGAAAAAGACAGTTTAGGGTACAATCAATTCAGTTTCTAGAAGTAAGAGTGCTGAGTGAGAGCAATAAAATTGAGGACAGGCTATTTGAAAGACCTAGACCAACGTATGCAAATGCAGCTATTCACACAAAGAACAGAGCAGTAGAGAAATGACAGCCACACATGCAGAACTATAAGAGAAGTTCAAGCTAAAAGAGCCAAGAAAATGGACAGATCAGCTGAGAAAATGGTGTTGCAAAGGTCACAGTTCAGTGTGTTCTGTGGAAAGTGACAGGAAAAGAAATGGCATAGAGGGCATGGGAACCAGAATAATTTTATTTCACTACATAATAGTGGAAAAGCAAAAAAGATTAAAATAAAAGTATAGTGAAGGAATATGGAGAATTCCAGTAAAGATAAATATATCATTTATATATTAGCTCGTAAAAAATATCCCTTAACAGATGTGGGTGACCATTGCTTACTGGAGACACTCCAGCATAGGGCCACAAAGATAATTAATGAACTGGAACATCTTTCATGTGAGAAAAGGCTGAGAGGACTGGGGCTGTTCAGCCTGGTGAAGGGAAGGCACAGGCACCTTATCAGTGTTTTGAAACACCTGATGGTAGGAAATGAAGAAGAGAGGGACAGACTTCTCAGTAGTATCCACTGACACAATGGCCACATATTAAAACACATGGAATTCTATCTGACCACAAGAAAACTCTTTTTATTTTTGTTGATCAAATGATGGAACAGGTTATTAAGAGAGGCCGTGGATTCTCTTTGAATATCTCCAAAGATTGGACTCAGTCAGGTAACCTGCTCTAAATTATTGGACTAGATGATTACAGGAGGTCCCTTCCAATTTGTGATTCTGTGAAGCAGTTGCTCAGTTGTGTGATCAAATTGATTGCTAGTCAGTTTTCAGATTTCAACTCAATTATGCAATCATCAGCAATGGGAGGTAACCAGACATAAGAATTGTAGCTCTGGAGAAGGAGGAAACACTTCAGAACACTGACTGAGATGAAATTGGTGTTGAAATAAAGGAAATGTTAAATAAATTCAACAAGGAGGTGTTGAAATAAAACTAAGTGTTTTCATACAAATAAAATATCTCCTGGTAACAAAAGAACTCTGGCCAGGAGTGGAGGAAAGTGAGTATCACTCTCTGCTGCAGGGGGTGCATGCCATGTCACTCACAGCGGGCACTTGTCTAACCTCAGCAGATGGCCTTCTGCAGTCTCTCAGGCTTATTAAGACTCCCATGTCAGAATGCTGGCAGTTGATCTTATGTCCTGTAGCATATTTAATTTGAAAATGTTGGTATTTTGCTTTCAAGTTTAATGTGTACTATAGATTTTGGGGAGATAAGTATTGATCTACAATACAGAGGGCAATTAGAGATGCTTCATGGATACTATTAGACAGAAAGCTTGATTCTGTCACTTATATTCAGATATCCAGAGCCACGTGAAATGGCTCAGCCATGTGCTATTTCTGAAAAATGTTGTTGTCCTACAGAACCTATGTCATATTATCATACCCCAGTATTATGGGCCTGTTATAGAGCCTGGTTATAATTTTAGGAGTCCTGTAACTGAACAAAGTAGGTAGATAAACCCTTCCTTTTTTTTTTTCTTTATAGAAACATAAAAGAAAACATCAAGCAAAACACTAGGCCAAGAATTAAGCATTTTTTGATGACACAAAACATGAGTCTATCAATATGTATTCTTCTGCTGGAAAGTTTCTAGTTTGGTTTCTATAGAATGTAAAGTTATTAATATTTTAGTATCTTAAGAAATCTATCATACCAGTTCCTATGAAATGAATTATCTGAAATACAGGGAGACAAAATTTTAGTAAAAACCCTGACTGCACGGGGTGCTACAGTATGACATTCAGATAACTTTCTATCTCTTGGCAGGTTGAGGAGGAATTTTTCTTCTGAGAACCCATAAAACTGAACTGGACAAAAAAAGACAATTTTGGCAAAAGCCTATATAGTCACTGATTTACCTCTGGAACTTACTTATACACACAACTGAACCAATGAATTGTAGACAGAGGCTGCTAGATCTTCTTTTTAAGTGTTTAACTCTCATGCTCAGTTACACTGGATCTTGCCAACTGCAGTGTCATGTCTACATTTCACTTTTTCCCCAGAGTCTTATGCTTGATTTCAATCTAGGTCATGACGCTATAGGTAGATATCAGACCCTTTGTCTGTTAGGCATGTGCCATCATTTTCAAAAAACCCACTGAATCTCTCTGTCTGCCATTCATAGCACTCCCATAAACAAGACAATGTTGAGTAAGGCATATCTACTAACCAAATCAATACACCCTAGAGTGACACGATCACATGTGTGCTTGCCGAATCACTCATTCCATCTCTTTGTTGTTTAGAGATAGCTTGTGCACTGTTCTGGACATTTATCCATCTTTCAGGCCTCTGACTGACCTGTTGAATGCTAATATTTGGAAAAATGAATACAACTTCCATAGATATGACTTCCATGTCTCCCCACCATGTTTTTAGGAAAACAGTGTAAAACAATACTATCTTTAACTTCAAATAATCAATAGCCCCTATTAAAATATTCTAGTTGCAGGTCATTCTCTACTAAGCCCTGAAATCTGCTTTCAATTCTCTTACAAATTTACATTCTGCTGCCTTTTTAGATGGTGAATATATTCCCCTCAGGTTTCGCTCCAGCTACCAGGAAGACAGATTTAATCTATCTAATATTGCTAGCACACTTGTTCTTGGAGGAATCATGAGAAGTTGTCCTTGCAACAAGTGGAGAGTAAAGAATAGTTCTGTCATTGTTGCAACCACCATAATTGAGTACAGAAATGAAATCTCATGCTCTTTTGTCAGGACCAGTTTTAGGTGTAGAAGCAGCCCTGGGACAAAACCTCAGATCCAGCAACAAGTTTTTGACTACTCCTCAACAGTCACTCCTGCTTACACAGTGGAGTTCTTAACTTGCATAAACTGGTTTTTATGCCCTAGACTGAAAGTATCCCTTCATTAGATCTTCAGTGTGAATGACCATGCCTGGTATTAGGGTTTTCCCTCTGACCTCTTCTTCATGCTACAGCTTCACCTGAAAGTATCTGAAATTTTGAGTTTTTCCCCCTCAATTTCCTGTAGGCAACTGGTTCTGCCTGGTTTCCTCAGTAGAGAAGAATCTTTGCAGGATCTTTGGCTGTAGATGGCTCCCACAGCTTTGTGTGTGAGACATCAGAGATCTCTCTACCTACATAGCTCTCAGAAATTGTTTGCCTTTTGGCAGAGTGAGCCAAAACTCTCTAGCTACAGGGGCTGTATTTGTAAATGTGGAGGCTTTAACTCTGGTGCATATTACACACTTAGAAATTAAGATGCTGTACTTACCAGATTTTCTGGGTATGCACAAATCTGCTTGATGTACATTACACACTATCTCCTGACATGTGAAACGAGTCTAATGTGTCCAGGAAATTTGATAGAGCAGTGCAAGGGGGCATTAGTTCACTATTGAAAGAACTATTCATTAGTAGGTGGCAAATGCACTTCCTCAAACTTACAACACATTTGTGCTGAGACTATGCCAAGGAATTACACTAATTAGACTGAAAGATATTAAACATGTTCTCCATAATATTTAACATAATTTCTTACAACAGCCTGCTGAACCCTTTCTTGCTCCAGACATAGAATTTATGTGCTGGTTTCCTCTGTTCCTCATTCATTAAATCCAAGTAATGCCATTAGTATCACGTATTCTTGCAAAGCCTTTTATTTAGCCTTCTCCAAAGGCACTGTAAAGAGATTTTGAAGCTTTTGTTTATTGCAGAGTAATTTCTCAGTAATTTTTTCTTTCATTCTCTAAAAGATTAAGTCATTCAGTGACCATATTCTCCATTTGTGATAAATGCAGCTTCTGATAAAACAGAAGGTGATTTTCTTCATGTTACCCTTTAAATATTTAAAGCATTTCCTTTGACCGAGAGTCTACAGTGAAAGTAACAAAGCGTGTGATCACAACCTTTGGGACATCTGAAATAACACATTACAGGGCATCACTACTGGCACAATGTGGTCTTGTGTCCTTCTATAATATTAATGCCATTAGATGAAACAGTGGAATGCATTTGTCTTGAGCTGTATATTTGATTCTGGTAATTTTGCCTCCAGAAATACAGAGCAGAAACAGCAAAAAATGAAGCTAATTCGAAATTAGGAGATGAACAATTACTTAAAACTTTGATATGGAAAAAGATTTGAACTTATTAGAGCTGCATTATTTACAGAAACAATTAATAGGAAGTATGGTAAGAGATTATTTGTGAAATAATAAACTATATGGAAAAGGAACAGAATACTCTTTGTCTTTCTGTATATTATAAACCTAAGGAACACGAGCTGGAACTAGAAGAAAAAACTTAAATTGTAAAATAAAGATAAGTTTAAACAACATATAATTAACATGTAGAACTCAAATATTTTTAGAATCTACTGCTTCAAGAAAAAAAATCTTGTGTGAGAAAGTAAATGTTCATATTGAAAAAGCTGTTTGAATTCTGGTTCAGAATTCTTCTGGAATAAAAGTTGTCTAAGAATTAAAGTAGTCATGCATTATTGAAGGCTATGAAAGGTTTCATCCTGACTTTGGTGTGATCAGGCTTGGACCTTCTATGCCTAATAAACACGATTGCTAGACAAAACCAGATCTAAAATGGGAGCCTGGTACATTTTGAGTGAGAGAACATGACAAGGATGTTAATTTGGACTGTGAACTAGATTTGCTGACATGAGGATTCTCTTCAAGACTTCTATGTCCACATTTTATTTTAAAAAGTGTATTAAGGTAAAATAAATGAATAACCTTTATGTTTTTCTAATGTAATTATTAGCACTGCAAGGGATCTCAGGACATCATGTAACACATTCAAGGTAGGGTTAAATGTATCTATGTCATTTTTGTCTGTCTCATACTAGCACACCATAAAATTATCATAAATCCAGGTGGTCAAGTAATTGTAAACATGAGATGTTATACTTGAAATTAGAAAAGACTAACAAGGCCTTATTTTAAGAAAGACTTCCAGTTTGGTCTGCATTTAAAATGAATGAGTCCTTTCCAGACACCCTGGTAGAAGGCAGGAAAAGTGATCAATACACTAAAAAACATGATCTATATGGAAGAATACTTGAGTGAATTACTGATTTTTAATCTGAAGATCTGAAATATGTCAGAGCCTATAAAAGATATTTTCAGATAGTTGAAAGGTTGTTTTGAAAAAGGAGGGAATATTTGAATTCTAGTTTAAATTACTCATTTTTTATTGTTTTAGTTTATATATATGTGTATATATGATTTGTAATGTTCATTGTCAGACAAGTCTCATTCCGGCAGAAATACTCTGGCTTACCAGTGTATGAAAATCATAGATTTAAGAGCAAAAAAATAAAGTATCATATTTGTTAATTGAATTGGCTTTTTGTGTGGTTAAATAATGGTGCTATAAACCAAGACAGGCAGACTAATTACTTTCTATGAACCAATAAGCATTTGAACTGGATAGCACAAGAAGAAAATATTATATAGAAACATTTTAGAAATAAATGCAAAACAAATTGAATTTCAAAACTTGTGGTTTTTTAAGCTGGTGAGGCATGCTGACGTTAAAACATATTTCCATATTATGTTTCATATTCTGTGAATAAAAATTATTCCATGAACCCGAAATACATTGTTCTTCTTAATCAGACTGAGAAAGCTTTTGCATTTCCATTGGTGTGTGTTAGAATGCTGGTCATCACTGTTTACTTATAAAATACCTTTGCAATTCTCTAACAAGGATCACAGTATCAAGTATCTCATATTGTGCTGACAGAACTTAAACAGAACTGCCTGTTGAGTAGCTCTTTCTGGACATTACCCTCAAAAACTGGTAGTTCCAGTTCTGACATGACTGTACACTCTTGAATATGGGAGTAAATATTGTTTAAAGACATTTTAAAAATATTGAAGGAAATATGTGAAATCACTATTTCCTCTACAAAGGACAATTCTGTAACAGTTTTGCAAGAAAGCTATTAAGTAGCTACTATCAGCTACTTAATCCCAGCCTTAAATATGTGATGTGAAAAGAAAGTAAATTACTTTGGATCATTTGACTACTACAGTATCTGAAGATAGCCATTCAATATTTTTTGTGAGCTTACTTTTTAACTGTAAAACTAATGAGGCAAAAATATCTAAATCCATGACATGCTCGCACACTGTGGGTTGGGAAGGCCTCACTCCACAGTTCTAAAAGCTGTGTGTTTTGTTTAAACAAAACTCATGGAAGATAAATTTGTTTCAATTTAAAATAATAAATACACTGTAAATTCAGAAATCACATTGCTGCTAAAAAATAATTCTTGGGTATCTGTTTAAGCTACAAGGGGTTGAGAAATTTCTCTTCACGGAGCCAGGATATCTGATCAACAGAGATGTCCATGGACCTTTGCAAATACATAACTTTGTATCCTTGCTTACAACCTACATCAAGCAAGCAGAAAGAGATAAAAAGTCCATGTGATTCTAAGGATACTGAGTGCATATCCTAGATTATTAAACTACCAGCCTTGTTAGAAGCTACTATGTATCACCCAGGTAAGGGAGAGGGCAGGGAACTACTGCTCACAGGTCTATTGGCTTCTTGTTCTGAAGACAGAACTTAGTTAAATTTAAATTTTTGGTCTTTTTCTCTCAGGCTTCCGACCACACCCTGTGCCTTCCCAAGGAAAAATTCTTTAAGAGCTGCTTACCTGAGAATGAAGTCTGATGGATTTGTCAGCTATACTAGCCTGCTTCTCTCAGAATGCAGGGATGTGACTTCCTCAGTAAGCAGCCTGTGAATTTACAGCTTGTTCCTGAACATGACCAGCTGATGGCAACCTCATTATCTTCTGTGAAAACTTAAAAGTCCAAATCTTTGACCCTCATTTTCCTACAAGAGAAATATATAACAAGGACAATGTGTAATAAATTACATTGGAACAAAAGGAAGACAAAAAGAAGAAAAATTATATATTGTGTGGGCCTAAGGAGGCATGGAAAATTATAGTGATGTGAACCATATGAATGAGCATACAGCAAATAAACTCTCTCTACCCTGCTTTTTTCCTCAAGCTGGAATAACTATTGTCTTCCAACTTAGCAGCTAAAGGTACATGAATTATTTTTACATGTCTGCAGTGCTCTGGTTCTCTGATCCATTTGCACATTTTCTCTTCTAAATCTCACCTTAATACCTTCTTTTCTTTAGCTGGTGATTGACTTAGCCCTTAAAGTGTTTTGTGATAGTAATAAAAGAATGCTGTATAAAATGAAATTGTTTTGCACTACACCGTGAAATTATAATTTAGATCCAAAGCAGATGACTGGTTTTTCTTTTCAAATTGATTTATCTGTTGTAAACAAGATGCATATGCTGAAGAATGAATTACTTTGGGACAGTAATAAAAGAAATACATATAATTCCAAGAAAATTCACATGTATGCCAGTAAAAGCAGAAGTTTTAGTCCTTCATGTTGCTATGTAAGTGCATCTGCAAGCTATGAGACATTTATTGAGGAGCCCTGCTGACTAGAGAAAAAGCAAAGAAAAACAGAAAAACAATTTTTAGATTTTGAATGTGAATCTTCAATGCAATGTTTAAATCAAAATGCTGCAATAAACTGGTAAAACCCAATATAGTTCAGGAATTTATTATCTACTGAAACCGTCCTGAAATTTTCGTATATTATAGTAAAGACTGGTTTGCTTAAAAAGCCCTCCAAGTTTAAGCCCTAACTCTTAAGTTCTTTTCAAATCAGGACTTTTTAGTCCCTTAAGCATACAGTTACCTATTGATAAAGCTGAGGATATATGAATTTTTGAGAAATTCCCTCTAAGGAAACACAGGGAGAAGTTAGAAGGAGGAAAGGTCAGCACTGTACTGACCATGTTCACGTGTAGTTCCAGCTCTCTGTTTCAGATCTCACTAGGTGGCACTGACATATTGTGGCAGGATGTGTCTACCTCCTCTCTACCACAGATGGTTGGTGCATATGCAAGAGACAACCCGGGCAGGTCATAGGCCCAGCATGGAGTCATCTCTGGCACCAAAAGGGCTCAGGCCCCCAGTTAAGAATTAACATCTTAGTCTGGAAAGCAAATGTGGGAAGAGATGAAAGAAAAATAAATATTCTGGACCAAAAGACATGGTTCTTATGTCTATAAAAGCTCCCACAATTATCACACAGACAGAAGCCTTCTACCCACACGCCTCAAAAGCATGTGAGACTTCTCCCCGGAGCCTGGATGCAGATTCCATGGTTCCTTTCCTGGGAATTGAGGGAAAGGATTTCGATGTGTGCTCCATCAGGAATTGGATGATAAGAAACATGGGATCCTAAGTTATTTCTTTGCTAGCAGTAAAATTAGTGGTACCTTTAACCCCGCAGGTGCAATACTAGCTGTCTCTTTTTGTCTTATTCCTGTGTAGTAATAGTCTAAGTCTTATGTCTGTTAGTTTTGTGTCTATTAAATAAATAATTCATTCTATAATAGACTGAATCAGCCATTATTAAAGAACTTACAAATGAGAGTGGGTCTTGGGGTGCTGGCTACCTCAATAAAGCTACTGCCTGCTGCCAGAGGCCTGGGCAAAAGGCAGTGATTTATTTAAACCCACATCATCCCATTCATAACACATATACAAATTCCTACAGCCCAATATATTAAGAAGTGTTCAATTTTGTGAAGAATAATTATGATGATCTCTTGGCCACTCAGAAGTCCATACGTATGCAACACTTCAGAATGCAAGTCATGCATTTATATGGAAGTCAAGTATTTATATTTCATCTGATTCGTCTCTATTTGTAAAGTTGCCTTATGTGATCTGGTTTGGGGGCCCTTTAAGACTACTGACATAAAACACTTCCACATTAGCCAGTATGCACTTTCTGTGTGAGCCCATGGAATGTTCTTGCATGCTGACATGCACTGTTGTACATAATCCACTTTCTAGTCAGTCATTGTCTACAGCTCCTATGTTCTCTACGCCTATGTCTGTGTGAAGGATTTGGTTTGAGACCTCAGATAACAATTTCTGTTTATCTAAGATGATTTTATTTTCCTCTGAGTCATTTTGCAGATAGAAAATATTCACCAGATAACAAGACAATGCTCCTGTTCATATTTAAGTCATTCGCCTGCAAAAGAAGTTGCCAAAATTTAATGCTGTTTTGTTATGCCAACTCTGTTGAAGAAGGTAGAGCAAAATAAATAGGAATGACTGGGAAAAAAAAAAAAGAAACCCTGGAACTGCCTTGGGAAGAACAATCTCAAGATGTAGGAGATCTCAGGACAAACCTCTGCTGTGCATCAGGCAGATGGAAATTATGTGTATGAATATACACAATTTTAAAAGTTATTTTTTCAGGGAGATTAATTGCCTTTCAGTATATATAATATTTTTCTAAAAGCATAAAAATATAATTGTATTTGGCTTATGAGGCAAGCTGGGGATGTGGGGAGGAAGCTACAAGGCTGGCTTTTGTGAGAAGCTGCTGGAAGCTTCCTCCATGTCTGACAGAGCCAATGCCAGCTGACTCCAAGACGGACTGGCCCCTGGCCGAGACCATCTGACAGTGATAGCACCTCTGGAATAATGCATTTAAGAAGGGGGAAAAAAGTACTTGGAATAAGAGCAGTGATGAGAGGAGTGAGAATATCTGAGATAAACACACATGCATCCACCTAGGTCAGTGAGGAAGAAGCAAGATGAATACTCCAAGTGCTGGAGCAGGTTCCCCTGCAGCCCGTGGTACAGACCGTGGTGAGGCAGCTGTGCTCCTGCAGCTCAAGAGGTCCCTGATGGATCAGAGATCCACCAGCAGCTTGTGCAAGACCCCATGCTGGAACAAGTGGATGCCTGAAGGAGGCTGTAACTCCATGAGAAGGCTGAACTGGAGCAGGCTCCTCACAGGACACATGGAGAATGGAGACTGTGCGGCAGAAGTCACTTCCTGAAGGACTGCAACCCGTGGACAGAACCCACACTGGATCAGTTCATGAACAAATACAGACTATTGCAAGGACCTGCATTGGAGAAGTTAATGGAGGACTGTCTCCCATGGGATGAATCCCATGGTGGACTAGGAAAAGAGTTTGAGGAGTCCTTCTAGAAAGGAGGAAGGAGTGCCAGAGACAATATGTGATGAACTGTTCACAGCTCCCATTCCTTGTTCCCCTGTGCTTCTGGGAAGGAGAAGGCAGATTAAATGGTGAGGGAAGTCGAGGTCAAGAAGAAGGGAGGTGAGGGTAGAAGGTCTTTTTCAAGATTTGCTTTGATTTCTCGTTACTCTGATTGATTGGTAATAAATTAAATTAATTTCCACAGGTCAAATCTGTTTTTCCCATAACAGTTATCTCTCCCTCTTCTTCTCTAGATCCATAAGCCTTTTTTTTTATGTTTTGTCTCTCCTGTCCAGCTGAGTAGGGGAGCAACAGCAGCTGTTGGAGCACCTGGCAACAATTCAGTAATGTTGCAGTATTTCATCTGCTTTCTCCATTTTGTTTATGGAAATGATTTGCTGAATTTAACCTCAGTACATAGGTAATTTCACACTTAAGGAACTACAGTCCATAGGGGCTCTGACTAAGGTACAGAGTACAGTGCTACCAGGGAATGGATAAAGTAGCTGAAGAACACCAAACTTCCCCCTCTGATGTATGAGCAATACTTTTGGAGTCATAAAAAGCCAGGCAGATCTGGCAGAGCTATCTCTGTTATGAATCTGATCAAGGAGCAATTGGAAAACCTTAGTATCAACTGAGTAATTCTGCAGGGGAAGATGGAAATATCCTAGAACAGACAGGGAAAATAGAGCACTGTCAATCTCAACAATCAGTAAACTGATATTTTGAAATAATTTTCATTAACTGTTGGTATTGCTGCCAACACAAATTAGCCCCAAGTTATTCAGATTAACCTATGTTCTCCTAGACATCAACATATTCTTATACTCACCATGTCTTAAATATTTTTCTTTCTACAGTCTGATCACTGAGGCCATTAATTTCAGCTTTATCTACAGACTTGAAACAATTAGAAAACACTTGCAGCAGGTTGACTAATAGATTTCAAATGACATTATGACTATTATTAACAATGAAAATAATTATTTTCAGTTTATGGCCTGAAGAAGCATCCTCTCATGACTGAAGGACAGCAACAATCTTTAATACCAAATGTAAAACTGAATAGGATTTGAACACTAGAATGATTCTCAAAAGAAGCTAAAGGATGTCTCTGCTTTTACCCTGGAAACAAGGATGATAGTTATGACACAGCAGGCCAAATCATCATAGAAATCAACGAAGCCTTTTTTTCCTGCATCCTACGTTTGCCATTGAACATTCTGTAGTCCTGCTGCAGTCTCTATGCCTTAAGTAATAAAAGATAAAAGCTGCTATTATGTTTTCCAAGTAGTTTCCCATTTTCCTGCTGATACCAGAAACAAAAATACCACAATCCTTCTTTGTCCAGAACATCGTAGGTTTGACCTGTAGTGATAAAGCTCATACTGCTGAAATTCAATCTGCTTGTGTTTTACAGATATTAGCAGATTGAAAGTCTGGAAGATTTATTTAAATGCATTCGAGTGCAATTCTTTCCCTTCATTTGAATCACTGTAAGATTAATGTTTGACACAGAAAAATACACTTTCAGGAAAATCAACCTATTCTTTTTTACAGTAGGTTTTAAACAAACAGTTTTACTCCTAATGGAGTACATGGTTGTGATTTCATGTGCTTAAACGTTTTCTGCAGGTGGCACTTCTGGAAAGCATAAAAACCTAACAACTCCACAACTGAGCAAACTCAAACAAACAAAAAAATCCCCCAAAATACCACCAAGAAACCCCCAAAGATAAAAAACCCCTCCAAAATCCTATCACCACAATCAAAAACACACAGACAAAAAAATCTTAACAAAAAAATAACAACCCCCTCCCAAAAACCCCACAACCTAAAAACCACCAAACCCAGACCCAGGAAAGTATGCAAGAACTGAAATTTTTTGAGTAATGTCAGAGACACTAACGCTAAGTTATACCAGCTAAGACTGAAGGGAAAGTAGTTCAGTGAAAAAAATTCTTTAAAATATGGGGTCGAAGAGAAAGGATAAACATAATGAAGGAGATAGACATGTATCACGTCTATCTCCACACACTAAAGAAATATAAGTCCATGCAGGATATACAAAATATACAACAGCTTGTTGAGAATTCCAGGTTACCATCATATACCATAGATGTCCGAGATATATCACATTAAGGAACTTATGCCCTAAACATCTTACCCCTTAGTGGAATCCATGGACACTAAATTAGTTAATAAGGACCTTGAAACATCCTTTGCACATACAGACATGAACAAACAAGTAAACACACATACACAGGACTTTTCTCTCTGTCTTTCTAGATATACATAGTATCTGTTCGGGTTCCATGTTGTGATGGACTTCCCTTAATATAGAGTACAAATTACACTGAAAAAAGGGTGGACAAATGAGTAGGAAGAGTGCTTGTGGGGGAAGAGGTGTCAGTGCTCTCTAAGAGCATGTTCTTAGGATTTCTAGACATTTTCCTGTCTCAAATCTGCATTCATATCACTGACCTTTCTCCTGGAGTGTGGTTCCTTGCTCTTCTCTTTTGCAAAACCACATTATCAGCTCTGGGTGAGATGGTAAACAGGACAAAGGATTAGATTGTTACATTCTCAATTAGTGACAGAATAAATTACAAAAGATACTCAAAAACTGAAGCTGCAATGATCAAAGTAATAAAATATGAAAAAATTAACTAATCATAAATTGTATGTGTTGATCTAGTCCTGAATTTCTCATTAATTTGAATTCCAGCCAATGTCAAAGACAATATAACATATTCCAGGTATCATTAATGTGTTTTAAGCTAACTATTTTAATGCAACGACAATAAGCCCCCAACAATAGTTATGAATGACAGAAAAAATTAGATTAAACCAAAAACTAAAAGAAAACCAGTTTGGCCTTAATTCACATACAAAACATATTTTTGATTGGCTTTATTTTCTTATGCAGTAGCTGAGATCTCAAAATCATCTTTAAAGCTCCCATCAGGTTTTCATTTGTTCCTCTAACTGGGCATTGTGGGTCTGCCTATCTTATAGGCAGCAAGCTCACAGCTCCCGCATGTGTTGGAATTAATCTCTAACGAGATGAGGGGAAACATAGGAGTGTGCCAGCCCTAACTCATCTTGTATATCAGTTTAACTAAGAAACCCATTCATGGAGACCAGAGGAAAAAAATCACAGCATTCCTCAATAGAAATTTGGATTAAGTATGAAAACTGAAGAGGTTCTCCACCATAACTAAAAAAATGTCACGTTCATGAAATAGCTGTGAGAAAAGAATTGTTTTGTAAGGCATTATAGTGTTGGGTTTTTAATGCATTTCTGTGTTGAACCAATAGAACATTGTCTTTGCTTCAGTGGCATGGAAAACAAGAGGTTTTCACTCCTCCTCATTTCTGTGTCTTGAGACATCACAGAATCATCTCAGAAAGGACCTCTGAGATCACTGTGTCCAACCTATGGCAAAACACCACTATATCAACTAGACTGTGGCACTGAGTGGCACACTGAGTCTTTCCCTAATACACTGTCACATCCAGGGACAATGACTCCACCACCTCCCTGGGCAGTCCATTCCAATACTTTACAACTGTTTCTGTGGAGAAATCCCTTCTAATGTCCAAATTAAACCTCTCCTGGTGCAGCTTAGGACTAGGTCATCTCATCCTGTTTCTGGTTTCCTGGTAGACAAGGCTGACCCTCACCTGGCTATAACCTCCTTTTAGGTAAGCATAAAGTGAAAATATCACCCTGAGCCTCCTCAATCACTGCAGCTATCAAAAACACATGAAATACATGATGGGACATTTGAGATTTCAGTTTTAGTAACTCTTCTTAATTTCTGTGCTTACAAATTATTCAGTCTGAATTTCTCCTTCCATTTCTTCCTAGAACCTTTCCCTTTTGTGCAATGTATGTATTACCGAACTCGTGGTTCAATCTTGCAATGAGAAAGGGAAGACAGAAAAAGTAATCTGTCCATCTCACAGATTTATATTTGGTTTATATTTGATGTACACACAACTGGAGGAGAGATGTTATTTCTAATTTCATTACTAACATTACTTCCTGCCTTGTACATATTCTTCTGTCTGTGGTGATACATGAATGGTGATATATTTCCTCACACAGATGTAACTCATAATACAAAAGGAGTTTTTCTGCTGATGTAGTTATGCTATTTCTAGAAAAGATTCTTCCTAACTTAAGCCTTCCCTGCAAAGCTATTACAGAAAAGGTGATTTTATAAATATCTTGAATTTATAGACTTAAATATCCTAATTTTAGCCATATCTCAGTTTCTCTGTTAAAATTCTAACAATCTTGTTAGCATACCTTCACTAAACCAGGACTGTGTTGTTTTCTATTAGTGGAAAATCATTTAAGTCATTAAGAGGAAACAAATAAATTGAAAAATATTAAGGAAAATGCAGAACTCAAATTTATATATTGTCTTATACTATAGCTCTTGGCTAACATCACTTCATTGCTGCCATGTTGGGAATGCAGTGAAATGCAATCAGACATGACTGGTTAGAAATTTGTAGAGGCATATGTTTAATGGTTATCAAATTTTAACAGAAGGTTTTCTAAAAAACTGTTTAAGAATGTCACACCCTGAAGCTAGGGATTACAGATAAGCTGCTGTCTGTGAGACTGTATTTGGTACATTAAAGAGTATGAATATGAATCCAAGAAAAATATCACAGGAAATTCCAAGCTTTGGGATTAACTGTGCATTTGTAAAATGCATGCTGTTTGAATTCCCAATTATATTTTCAAAACAAACCACATGTTGTATGTATTAGTTTATACAATACAGTTGATCAATAGATTTATTTCAGATGCTGCTTTAGTTTACAATGATTGTAGAATTATGGACAGCAGCTATGTGTCTTATACTCTGAAACTGAAATGTGCCAGTTTGGACAAATTTGGAGGAAAAGGATAATAATGCTAAATAATAAAACCTCTCTCGCTGTGGAGAGAAACCTGGAAAGATTTCAGCATCCTTCTGTAGGTGTGGTCTCTCTCCTCCTCCTCGGAGCTGGGTCGGTATGGGCCCACCTCCAGGGCCTTGGTGGGAAATTCTCCCGATGTGTTCTGATGTTGAAACAGTCCAGAAGACAAGAAGGGGAAAAACGAAGTCACAGGAAAACAAAGTTCAACTCTCCATCTCCCTCCGGAGAAAAAGAGCTGAAAGCTGGCTGAAAAGCAAGAAGGGTGCTTCCTCCGCTCTTGCTACCACAGCAGGAGAACGCAGAGGAGTGTGTATCTGTGTCCTTGAACAACTGTTTTGAAAAGTTTGCTCGTTTTTTTCTCTCCCCCCTCTCAGGCTCAGTTTAAAGGCACAGAAAGGCACAGAAATAATTTCTGGGCATAGAGCAGTGATAGGGGATACACATCATAAAGTCACCTCAAGATAATGGATTTACTTATCTTTTATGAAAATATGACAAAGCTAGATTCGGGAGGAGGAAGATATTTAATATATGAAGCAGAGTAATTTTTAAAATAGAAGACTGCTAAGAATTTTTTGTGGTTTTTTTTTTTTTAGTTTGTATTTTCATTTGTAGATCTCATTGAGTACAACAAGTCGGGTATACAGATCTCCTCTAAAGAGAATTTGTAATAAATTTCTTATGTGAATTTTTATGGCAGCAGTGAAAACTCAGCAGTCATATTCAAGTCCACTCTTGCATAACTCTTGGAGGAGCTAAGGTTTTAGGGCGTCTAGCATTTTTTTTCTTTTTGATTGTAAGCTTAATTTCAAGTGGAATTCCAACTCTGAATTCCTCTGTTTGACAACAGCACGAAAGGAATAAAAAAAGCAGGACTTAGCAGGTTTGCAGAGCCAAAGGTATTGAAACTTCAGTGTTAATTTAAAATGAAAGGTGGTATCAAAAGCAATGAATTAGTGCACGTCACTACTTAGCAGTATATCATCTGGTTTATTTCACACTCACAAGACAAATGAAGCTCCATTTCGGAACTACTGCAATACATTGTGGTATTTCTGCTATTACCAGCTCTCTGAAAAAATAAACCCCCTAAATCAGCATGTGGCTATCCAACCATTACATGCAGAATGTTTTAAAGACATAGAAGTCATCACTTGTTTGAAAGAAGAGTCTCCATTATAAAATAGATCTGCTGCTTCTTCACCATTTCAGTATAATGAAGTTTCAATGTACATTTAAGTTTGTGTCTTCTCAAGAAATAGAAGTCAAACTAAGCCTTTAATGTTCCTAAAAGTAAATGTTCTGTCTTCCTTGGGTTCCTTCTTCACCTTCCTTTATATCACATTCCCAATTATTGCCATTCTAACAAACATTCATGGGATCAATCAATCAAAGTCAGCCTCTTGGAAGGCTATATTTTTATAGAGTTAGTTTTCAGATACGTATGAGACTGAAATTGTAAGGGTTAATCACTCAAGCAATCAGCCTTTTCAAAAACAGCAAGTGCTTTGCTGAAGCCAGGTTTGCACCCTCCCAGCTGAGGGGGAGAAGCAGAGTTTTTAGGTGTGTGGTGGTGAAACTTCTGATCTGCATAAAAACAGCCCAGATGCAGACAGGGTGCACATCCACCACTGAAGGATGACAAACAGACCTTTGTTTAGATAAACTAGTTGAGCCCTGGAATATTGTGTCCCTGAGAAACTGGGACTGTGAAATTTTAGCCAGGTAAGAGAAAAGGCTGGTAAGAAGCAGGTGGAATAATATTTTTTATTGTTTCATTGTTCTCCCTCCCAATAAAGCCCAGGTGTAAAACACCCCCCAGGGGAAGTATCACACATTCATATGTAAGACTGAAGGTATTCATCCTATTCATCTCTTCTGACAAGAAAAAAACTGGCTCAACTATGCAGATCTAGGAGGTAGCTGTCATGTCTTAAAAGGGGTCGTAAACCATCAAAGACTCCCAAAGTGCCCCCAGACTCATTTCTGGGGCCATCCAACAGAGGACTGCGCTACAGTCTTACATCAGACACTGTAGAACTCCCCCAGTAGGGGAGGTACCTGGTCATTCCCACCTGAACCTGAGTGCATATTAATCCATATTTGTGTTTTGTGGGGCTCCCTCCATCCCTGATGGATCAAGACTGTGACCACCACATTGACCAATGGACATCTAAATTGCAACAATCAAATCTTTTTGCTAGATCCATGGGTGGTGGCATCTTTCAACTGTCTACTTTTATCCTTTCCTTCTCTTTTCCTTATATATTTTCTTAATATTGGCATTTTAAACTTTTTTATTGTTGTATTTCTATAGATAAAAACCAAAACAACCACATACTTCCTTTCAAATATATATATCTATATAGATATATATCTATTTGTAAACACCAGTTATTAGTTGTTTCACTCTAATCTGCCCCAAGGGATCCATTAACAAAACCTTAGTTACCCCATTTCCAGGGCGGGTCATAATGATGTGTCAAAGAGCTTCTAGTGTTCACCTGGCCTGTGATCATTACCTTCCATTAGCAAAGCCACCCATGAGACTGTGCTCTCTAGTTCTCCAGAAAAAGAGTACTTTAGGGAGAAGAGTGAAATACGGGTCTAGACAACTTCAATGTAACATAAGACTCATTAAAAATTTCTTAAAATATCCATCAGTATAGTTAAACACAATCTTTATACCAGTGCTACATGTGTACCATTACTATCTTTATACCATTACAAGCACTAAATTTATATCATAATTTGTGGCAACATAAATTGAAAGGTTTTTGAAAATCCTTTTCTAAATTAACTGCTGTAATGACTCAATAATTCCTACATAGCCATGTTTCCATCACCAGCTCTGAGAAAGTGAAATCTGAGCATGCAATCGCTTCGCAGTTTTTTCTCTCTTCTCTTTGCTAGTCCTTGTTTCTCTGAGGACAAATATATATGTATGTGTCATTTTAGTTGGAAGTGAAAACATAAGAAAAAAAACCCCACATGAAAATATTTCAAGAATTTCAAATCACTGTATCATAATTTGGACCAGATTTGTTCCTCTTTTCAGATTCAGGGCATCACTAAAAGGCACACTATCACATTTAATACAGATCAAATTAAAATTGATCCAGGCATTTGAGTTAGTATAGGCTTTGCTTCTTCCTCCCTGGCAGTGGAACCACAGACTGCTGGAATGGTCAGAGTTTATGATGAAGCCAGATAAATACCTCCATGCAAAACAGCCCTGCCACTGCTTGCTCAGGCTGCATCCAATGCCAACTTGACAATACTACTGCAGCCATTCTAGCGCTACAACCAAAATTTTCTTGCCCAAAAGTTGTTAAGTTACTTGAAAACCAGGGTGTTCCATCTATTGGAACTTGTCTCCTGAACAGTTCCAACATGCTTTCATAAATGGAGGAATAATATGAATTTACTATCACAATTAAAACACATATGAATTTTAAGTGGAACACATAAAACTCCATTTGAGGTATCATTTAATGCATACCACAGCTGGTGATAAGACATTTGTTGTTCTCCACAGCAGAGGAAGCAGAAATAGTATTGAATTACAGGCTTTTAAGACTCAGCAGAAACTGATTAGCATCCACCAGTAAAATTCCCAACAGATTTTGTCTGCAAACAGCCTTCTCAGACCTACCCTAGCACTCAATAAAACTCAGCAGCACATATAGAATAATAGAATGGTTTGGGTTGGAAGGGACCTTAATGATCATCTAGTTCCAGCCTCCTGCTATGGGCAGGGACACCTTCCACTAGACGGTTGTTCAGAGCTACATCCAGGCCTGGTCTGGAACATCTCCAGAGATGGGGCATCCAACCTTCTCTGGGCAACCAGTTTCAGTGCCTCAAGATTTTCACAGTAAAGAATATCTTCCTAATGTCTAATGTAAGCCTACTCTCTTTTACTGTGAATCCATTCTCCCCTGTTGTGTCATTACATGCTCTTGTAAACGGTCCCTCTCTGTCCTTTTTTGTAGGCTCCCTTCAGGTACTGGAAGGCCACAATTAGGTCACCCCAAAGCCTTCTCTTTTGTGGGATGATATAGCCTGATTTCCTCAGCCCTTTCTCATTTTAGAGGTGCTCCATCCATCTAATCACCTTGATGACTTCCTCTGGACTCACTTCAGCAGCTCCATGATTTTCTTGGGCTGGGAACAGTAGAGCTGGATGCGGTGCTACAGGTGGAATCTCATGAGAAAGGAGTAGAGGGGCAGAATCACCTCCCTTGACCTGCTGCCCTTGCTGCTTTGGATGCAGCCCCGGACACATTTGGCTTTCTGGTCTGTGAGTGCACACTGCCAGCTCATGTCCAGCTCTTCACCCAGCAGCACCCCTAAGTCCTCCTCAGTATGGGTGCTCTCGATCTGTTCATCTCCCAGTCTGGACTGATGCCTGGGGTTGTACCAAGCCAGGTGCAGCACCTTGCACTTTGTTTTATTAAAACTCATGAGATTCCCATGGGCCGCTTCTTGAGCTTGTCCAGGTCCCTCTGGATGAGATCCTGTCCTTCAGGTGCACATGCAATGTAGTGATTCTACAAAATATTTGCAATAAAAAACTGGGACTAGGAAGCACTCATATGTACATAAGAGGGTGATTAAAGGCTGTAGCAGCAGAAAACCAGCCCAATGAACTAGAAAGAAAATACGGGACTAGCCAAACAAGAAGTAGGGGATTGGAGGATTTGTTGGGCAAGGAGACAGGATGTCTACATGGGTGGGGGAAATACTGGAGAGATTGAGACAGTGGAAAGAGATCTCTCAGTATTCAGTTTCTAAGGATTAATCAAAGGTTGTAGAAAGTTGGATGAAAGCTTTTTAGATTTTTCTCAAGGTCCCTATTATTTGAAACTGCACTCATTTCTTAGCTTCTAGTTCCCCCAAGTTAATGTGCCAAGTTTCTGTCCCTGGAGAGAATCTATTTTCTATCTGAAGCAATATATGTTCTTTGGCTGCAAGAATTGCTTTAGAGAATCTGGCTTTCCACAACTTAGAGACCTTCCAAAAGGCTGGGATATAT